>NW_006159460.1:1566873-1577319 GCF_000334495.1 Tupaia belangeri chinensis | reverse complement strand
AGTGAAAATCTCTCAAAAAAAAAAAAAAAAAGAAAAAAGAAAAGAATCTCAAAACAAAAAATGTAGACACAACATCTAAAACTTATGGGCTGCAGCAAAAGCACTAGTAACAGAAAAGCTTATAGCAGTAAATGCCTACATTTAAAAAGAAGAAATATCTCAAATAAGCAACCTGCTATAATACCTCAAGGAACTAAAAAAGAAGGGAAAAGTAAGCCCAAAACTAGCACACAGAAGTAATAAAGGCTAGTGCAGAAATCAATGAGCTAGAGACTAGGAAAATAATAGAAGAACATGATGAAACTCAAAGTTAAGCTTTTGGGGAACTCTATGATAGATTTAAGAAAAAAAGAGAAGACCAAATAAATAGTTCCGAAATGGCAAAGGAGACATTACAAACAATGCCTTACAGATAACTGAGATCCTATGACACTGTTATGATGACTGTATGCCAACACATTTGACAAGCTAGAATAAATAGATAAATTTCAATAAATGTAACACTTTTAAAGACTTGAGTCAAGAAGAAAAAAATTTTTTTTCAACTGAAGCTGGGGTGGATTGTGGTATCAGAACCTTATCTGGGGTTCTGTCTCTTGTATTCATGGAAGAGGTAAATAATAAATGTCAAAAAAGAAAAAGAGATAGAAAGCCTCAGCAAACCAATAACAAATAAAGTGATTGAATCAGTATTCAAAACCCTTCCAACAAAGAAAAGCTTAGGGCCCATGACCTTCTCGGGTAAGTTCTACCAAACATTTAAAGAAGAGCTAATACTGACCCTTCAACACTTTGCAGAAATAGAAGACAGGATATTTCCAAACTCTCTTTATGAGGTCAGGATCACCCTGGAACCAAAGTCAAACAAAAACACCACAGGAAAGGAAAATGACATGCCAATGTCCTTGATGAACATGGGTACAAACCTTCAACAAAATATTAACCAATCTAACTCAACAGCACATAAAAGGATCATACGCATGACCATGTAGATTTGTTCCCAGGTATGAAGACAGTTCCTGTTTGAATCAACCACAGTGATACACTACATTAGCAGAATAAAGGATAAAAATCCCATGGTCATCTCAGAGTGCGAGGAAAGTGGCTGACAAAACTCAACATCCTTTCATAATAAAAGCACTCAACAAATTGGGTATAGAAGGAATTTATCACAACACAAGTAAGACCATATATTAATGGTCTCAATGGTGAAAAATTGAAAGCTTCTCCTCTAACATGACGAATGAAACAAAGGTGCCCACTTCAGAATATTCTGTACTATGTCTCATGACTATATATGAATATATCGTTATTTCAAAAATAAAATTTTAATTTTGACAACCTGAAAAACATGGATGATGTATAACTATTTCCAACCATATTAGCAAATCTTCCAGTTGTAATACTGTTTGGAAGAGAGACATACGATGGTATGATACAATGGTTTATATCCTGATGGTATGATTCTTTGCAAGAACGGGTGATACAAGTCTGCAGTGTAGTCGGAATAGTGGTTGCTGACAGCCCGGAAAGCAGCAGAGAGAGTTCCGAGGTGATGAAAACATTCTGCATTTTAAACTGGTGGTGGTGACACGGTTGCATGTAAAAACGAAGCATGAATGCTAACGAACCCGTAAGTGGGTATTCACCTCACATACGTTACACTGCAGTGAAACAGGCGAATGACTGAGAAAGGAATTGGGCTCAGAGGTACCTGGTACCTGCTGTGTGTGGGGAGCACGGGCCACCCAAGGTGGCCGGAGACGGAAGGGGACCCAGAAAAGGAAGATAAAGGCCAGGCTGGAGAAACTTTATACACCACGCCACAGAATTCTTACTGCACCCTGCAGGCAACAAGGCGCTCCCAATGGCGATCTTAAACAGTTAAGTGATCAGCACTGTTTGCAAAGATCACATTTGGGCTGAGTCCCTCAACACCGTCTTAAGTATCTGAATGCAAAGTCCTTTGGGAACCAAGAGTAGACAGTTGCCTGGACCTAAGGTCCCAGATTTAGGAACAGACATCGCCAGAAAGAGTGACTGTGGCGGCCTGACTCCACGTGGAGTGCTGTGACGCAGCGCCTGAGACTGGGCACTTGACGGACAGCAGGGGCAGACGCTCATAGCTCTGAAGGCTGCGTCCAACAGCAAGGTGCCGGCAGATTCCGAGCGCGCGACAACGGCTGCGCTCCGCTTGGAACACGTTGCCTTCTGGACGTGCCCTCGCAGGGTGGAGAGGCAGGACAAGCTCTCTCCGACCTCTTTCCTAAGGGCACCGGTGCCATTCATGAAGGTGGAGCCCTTTGAAGCTAATCGTCTGCCAAAGGCCTCACCTCTAACGTCATCACTTGGGGGTTGAGTGTCAACAGATGAACTGAGGGAGGGACAGACATCAGACCGGCAGGCAGTAAAGACAAGCACAGTTCAGGTCCGTGTGCACACACGGGCCACTCATCCTCCTACCACACTGAGCCTGAGGCCGCGACAGCCAGAGTGCTCAGGGCCTGTGTGGAACTGCACCCATGCAGGTCCCACCCTCGCCCTCCGCCCACACGAGGACCATCCCTATGGTTATGAAAACATTCCAGCTCCCTACTCAATATGCCATAGTTAACTTTCCACCTCCCACATCCCAGGAAAATAGTTTGCTTGACTAATTTCTTGAGCAAATATGATTGCTTGCTTTTACTAAAATTGTTCATTATCTTCATTTTCTTTCAGAAAAAGGAAAACAGAAAAGGGAGAAAGGGGAACAGAGATAAAGATCTGACCGCTGACAGGTGAGGAATGCATACGTCTGACCTTGAGGATGTGGAAAGGGCACGGGGAACCCTGGGTGGCAGCCCGCATGCTCGGCCTGGCCTGGGCAGGGCCCCCTCTCTGGTACACCTACCGTTTCTTCCTCACCGGCGTGGCATGGCGTGTGTGACCTGAGATGGGGAAGTCTAGGCCATTCTGCACTCTTCTATGGATCCTGGGTTAGAAAGATGCCTAGAAGGACCCAGAAGGCAAACTCTGACCCCCAGCTGGGCTGTCCTTAAATAAATAAATAAATGTTTAAGAAATGACATCCTGATGAAACTTTCAATGAAATGCCAAGACTCTGAATCCATTTAGGGAATAATACATGGTCACCCTCCATAGCCCCAGGCATGTCCGCTGGACACACCATGCTTGTCAAAGGACTGAGTCCAAAAGAAGAGGCTGATACTTGTAAAGGGATATTCCCACTGCTGTAGCGTCGTTGGCAGGGATGCTCAGTTTTTAAGCTGAAATGGCCCTTGAGTGTCTTATAACTGAAAATAAGTAATACCTGGGTTTTCAAAGAGTAACATCAGGGAGCTTCATTAAAAAGCCTCACAAATAGATGCTGGCGACCATGTTGAACATCTACCTTTCTTCCCACGGGCTAGCTAAGGGTCAGCACACGTTGCCCTCCTGTTTGCGATGCCCCCTGGGGCCCCAGGATTATTCTCTCCAAACTGCTTGAGAAGAGATCAGGACAGAGGAAGCCTGGCTTAGAACTCTCTGGGAGAACGAGGAGACCTGCGCTGCAAGCCAGCATCTGAGTCTAGGGACAGCTCCAGTGAGACCGGAGCACCCCAGAGCTAGCACGTGCGTGAGGGCTTTGGCAAGCTGTGTCCGGAACAGCAGCTGGAGGGACTTGGGCTCTGCAGAGAAACACTCTCTCAGGATATCCCCGGAGGGCAGTGCTGCAGGTCTTGCCACTCGAGGTTCTGTTTGGGAAACAGTGAAGGTCGAGATGCTGGGTCTGACTGCTGCCTGAGAGGGACCTGGTCCATTTTTTCAGATGCAGGTGCCCCAGTTTCTGGGAGGCACATAGCTGACCATGCACAAACGCTGATGCCTCCTCAGGGATAGACGGGCATGCGTGTGCAAAGGGCCACGGAGTCTTTCAGTAGCTTTTAAGTGCCATGTCTCTCCTGTGTCCTAACATTCATCCAAAGCCGAGCAGAGTCAAGTAGAGATCGCGTTCCTTGCCTTCCAGTGACAATCTGAGAAATGAAATTAAACCACCAAAGTGACCTGCAAAGTTAGAATCACTCCTTCGCGGCCTCTTGCATGTAAGCACGACTTTACTGGACACAATGCTGCTTTAACAGGAGTGACCACATCCCGTGGCTCACAGAGACGTTGCCTGTGTTCTTGGCGTATGCGTCCTGAGAGCTGAACTTTCGTACTTGAGCCGCAGTTGCTTCTGTGATGAAATGAAGTCAGTGTTTGATTCATTCTTATGCCCAGAAATAGCAATGCCTGGTAACCTCATTCCTGAAAGACTTTTCATTTTAAATACTCTGTACCATCGGACGAGCGCTAATTCTGCCACAAAATCATAGGACATCTTTTCTTCTCTCCTCAAATTAATGGAGCCCTTAAATCAGTATCTTTATCATAATTTATGGTAGGACATTGTTTTTATTCTTGTTTTTTAGGTTTTTGCCATAAGGCATGTGCTTGCTGGAGAGAGACAGTGAGAGAGAAAGTGAGAAATCATCCCCTAGGGAGGTTGCCAGGCCGCAGTTCCTTCTCCTCCATTCTCCTCCTGGAATTTCAGGCATGCACACGTGCCCAGTGTGATTCTCAAGGTGCTGGATCTGAGACTAGAACCGCCATTGGCCATGTCGGACCCAGAGTGCTCAGGGCCTGTGTGGAACTGCACCCATGCAGGTCCCACCCTCGCCCTCCGCCCACACGAGGACCATCCCTATGGTTATGAAAACATTCCAGCTCCCTACTCAATATGCCATAGTTAACTTTCCACCTCCCACATCCCAGGAAAATAGTTTGCTTGACTAATTTCTTGAGCAAATATGATTGCTTGCTTTTACTAAAATTGTTCATTATCTTCATTTTCTTTCAGAAAAAGGAAAACAGAAAAGGGAGAAAGGGGAACAGAGATAAAGATCTGACCGCTGACAGGTGAGGAATGCATACGTCTGACCTTGAGGATGTGGAAAGGGCACGGGGAACCCTGGGTGGCAGCCCGCATGCTCGGCCTGGCCTGGGCAGGGCCCCCTCTCTGGTACACCTACCGTTTCTTCCTCACCGGCGTGGCATGGCGTGTGTGACCTGAGATGGGGAAGTCTAGGCCATTCTGCACTCTTCTATGGATCCTGGGTTAGAAAGATGCCTAGAAGGACCCAGAAGGCAAACTCTGACCCCCAGCTGGGCTGTCCTTAAATAAATAAATAAATGTTTAAGAAATGACATCCTGATGAAACTTTCAATGAAATGCCAAGACTCTGAATCCATTTAGGGAATAATACATGGTCACCCTCCATAGCCCCAGGCATGTCCGCTGGACACACCATGCTTGTCAAAGGACTGAGTCCAAAAGAAGAGGCTGATACTTGTAAAGGGATATTCCCACTGCTGTAGCGTCGTTGGCAGGGATGCTCAGTTTTTAAGCTGAAATGGCCCTTGAGTGTCTTATAACTGAAAATAAGTAATACCTGGGTTTTCAAAGAGTAACATCAGGGAGCTTCATTAAAAAGCCTCACAAATAGATGCTGGCGACCATGTTGAACATCTACCTTTCTTCCCACGGGCTAGCTAAGGGTCAGCACACGTTGCCCTCCTGTTTGCGATGCCCCCTGGGGCCCCAGGATTATTCTCTCCAAACTGCTTGAGAAGAGATCAGGACAGAGGAAGCCTGGCTTAGAACTCTCTGGGAGAACGAGGAGACCTGCGCTGCAAGCCAGCATCTGAGTCTAGGGACAGCTCCAGTGAGACCGGAGCACCCCAGAGCTAGCACGTGCGTGAGGGCTTTGGCAAGCTGTGTCCGGAACAGCAGCTGGAGGGACTTGGGCTCTGCAGAGAAACACTCTCTCAGGATATCCCCGGAGGGCAGTGCTGCAGGTCTTGCCACTCGAGGTTCTGTTTGGGAAACAGTGAAGGTCGAGATGCTGGGTCTGACTGCTGCCTGAGAGGGACCTGGTCCATTTTTTCAGATGCAGGTGCCCCAGTTTCTGGGAGGCACATAGCTGACCATGCACAAACGCTGATGCCTCCTCAGGGATAGACGGGCATGCGTGTGCAAAGGGCCACGGAGTCTTTCAGTAGCTTTTAAGTGCCATGTCTCTCCTGTGTCCTAACATTCATCCAAAGCCGAGCAGAGTCAAGTAGAGATCGCGTTCCTTGCCTTCCAGTGACAATCTGAGAAATGAAATTAAACCACCAAAGTGACCTGCAAAGTTAGAATCACTCCTTCGCGGCCTCTTGCATGTAAGCACGACTTTACTGGACACAATGCTGCTTTAACAGGAGTGACCACATCCCGTGGCTCACAGAGACGTTGCCTGTGTTCTTGGCGTATGCGTCCTGAGAGCTGAACTTTCGTACTTGAGCCGCAGTTGCTTCTGTGATGAAATGAAGTCAGTGTTTGATTCATTCTTATGCCCAGAAATAGCAATGCCTGGTAACCTCATTCCTGAAAGACTTTTCATTTTAAATACTCTGTACCATCGGACGAGCGCTAATTCTGCCACAAAATCATAGGACATCTTTTCTTCTCTCCTCAAATTAATGGAGCCCTTAAATCAGTATCTTTATCATAATTTATGGTAGGACATTGTTTTTATTCTTGTTTTTTAGGTTTTTGCCATAAGGCATGTGCTTGCTGGAGAGAGACAGTGAGAGAGAAAGTGAGAAATCATCCCCTAGGGAGGTTGCCAGGCCGCAGTTCCTTCTCCTCCATTCTCCTCCTGGAATTTCAGGCATGCACACGTGCCCAGTGTGATTCTCAAGGTGCTGGATCTGAGACTAGAACCGCCATTGGCCATGTGGGAATCCAGCACCTTAACACCACACCACCTGCTGGCCCCAAGGTAGTTGAAAATGTTTTATTCTATAATGAAAGTTCATTTCACTGGAAAAATCCAACCCTGTGTATTTGAAGTGTCTTACTATTCTCTGTTTTGGTTATTTTAGAGACTCTTCTTCAATTTTATGTTGTTAATATTTTATACCTATGTTATGTTTGTTATGTAAGTATTCCAGTTAAAACTCTACATTAATACTTTCTTGATATAGGTCAGATACTGTTATCCCAGACTTCTTCATAATTAAACCTTTCTTAATTTCAACAGAAGACATATTATTTTAAATGTTTGATGGAGTACAACTCCAGTCAACCACGAACTGGGGTCGTTGGATTAACACTGTCTCCAAATATCGTTATATTTATAGTTCTCAACTTAAAGGCAAGGGGATGATGAAAGAGTAAAGAAAACGAAAAGAGACAGCATCTCAAAGGATCCTCTCAAATAATAAATAGTTCTGCTCAACATATCTGAATTCTCACAGCCAAACGCACTTAATATCGCTGGGAGCTTGCATTTAGAGGGATACGATGTCCATGTTCTCTCGATTAGTATAAATTCCCAGGGGCTGGCCACATGCCCAAGGCCCTCTTACACAAGTGGGTCTGACATCTATAAACACCGTAGGAAAGTGTGACACCCTTCTAAAAGATCATCGCGCTCACAGCTTTAGATGTTTTATCTTCCATGGGAGAATTACCTCTGAGATAAGCCTATGTTCCTCGTAGATATTTCTTTTAAACTGTTATGCTAGTGAGTTAAAAAGAAACATAAATTTCACGAAGGATTAATGATCTACTACAGCTCGCAGAGTCTAAGTGAATATGTAACGATAGGCTCATCGCATTATTATTACTGGGTAATTTCGAATGCATATTTGTGCCATCAGGAAGACTGATGGAAGAGCAGGCTACAGGAGTTATAGCTGGTCTCAGATGCCCAAAGATATCATTCTTATTCATAGGAAACAGCCAATATACATACAGATGTGGGAGAGTATTGTTTTTCAAAGCCTACTTTATCCTCAAATTGTAGAAAGGCTTCAAAAATCCATAAACTTGCATATGTACAAATGTTCTTTGATATAGATCTGGCTTAAGTTTCCTGCGTACATAAGGATTAACAGAAACGCTGCGGGTTTTCTGCCGTGCACGTGGATAGACGGTGTGCTTTATCCGCAGGACCATCGAGTCTCTGTACAAGGAACTGGTGGAAGAAGGGCTGCTGATCCAGGCTCGGAAAACCAAACTCTCCGAGTACATTGGTAAAGTACACAAAGGATAATGCATGTATGTGCCCCAGGTCACCCCTTGGGTTTTGAGACCCTGGAAGCTGGAAATGTTCCATGTATGCTTTGTCCAAACCAAACCCTGGCCCCTGCTGGTTGCTAGGAATGTTTGTCTGATTGAGCTAATGTGAGCAATCTAAGAGTAAGCTGTGAACTTAGCAGTTCTCTTAGTAAGATGGATCCAAGCTCTCTGCCCTGTCATGGTGGGAGCAGGGTTTGTAACTTGCCAGCAAGTTTCCTTGGGATATTCCTTCTGGTGTGTGTAACCCAACTTGAGAAAAGGAAGAATTGTTCATTCATTCAAGTTTAAACAAAATGCCCCTAGGGGGCAGCACCTGGTGCTTCCACAATCTGGTCCTCACAGGAAGATTTCCTTCCTTGACTTTCTTTTTTTTCCCCCAGAAGATGACATGATTTATTCTGTAAATTGCATCCAACATGTAAAATAAATAGCAGCTTCAGAAGTCATCCTGTTATAAGGCTGGCTGAGAAGGGTTTCCCACCACCAGTAGCTGCATCTGAGCTGATGGATCAAGAGGCACCAATGGGATGTCTCAGCTCCTGGGAAATGCATCTCTCTAGCAGAGACAGAAGTGGCTGGAAGGAGATGCGGGCATTTGTATCATGATCTCCAACCCGGGTTTCTCTCTTGATTTTTAAAACAATATGATGACGTGAAAACACACTTCGAATTTCATGTTACACATAATTCTGCCACCCTCATGCAGGTAGGATTTTTACTGTCAGTGAGCGAGGGGCTCTCCCACCTAACCACAAAAGGATAATCACACTCAGCAAGTTTAACGCTCAGGGAATCCGACAGCCCCAATTGTCCTGATAATGTCCTCTGTAATGGTTGGTCTCTCTGAGTCCAAAACCCAGACAAGGGCCGTGCATGAGACTGCGAGGTTTCTCTCGCCGCCCTTCACTCCCCTCATCCAGAGCAGCCTTTCTGCACCTTTGAGTCATTCTCAACATGGACGTTTTTGAGGGACCAGAGTTGTTCTGAGGACATCCCACAGCTGGGTTAAGTTTCTTTATCAGTGATTCAGGTTAGACATTCCTGACGGGAGCACCACCAAGGTGATGTGTGTCCTTGGTGCTCCCCACTGGTGACACACGTGCCACTTTGTCCCACAGCCTGTCGAGTTTCATCACATGGCAAAGGTGGTTTTGTTCGTTTGTTTGTTTATGGCAAAGGTGTTCTTCCCAGATGCCTCCATCTTCCCTTGTCACTAACGAGTAGCCCATGCGGCGACACTTGGAGGCCCTGCACATTTCGTCCCCAACAGTCTTTGACACACCTTCTAGCCCCTACTGAGGATTTCTGCCTGCTTCGCTTATGGTCATGATGGTGGTAGAATGGGGATTTTCTCTTTCTGTCATCCCTTCTGCATTGACTATATCCTGCTTCTCTGTAAGGAGGCATAGAATTGCTTAAAATTGTGCTGTCAGTGTGGACGCAGACTAGCTTCTTAGCCAATGTATTATAATCGGGCTCTATCATTACTCCTTCCGTTTTGGCCTGTGATAGCAAGCAGACTGTCATTTTCCTCTATCAAAGGATGACTATTTTAAGCCATTTGAAAGGCGGTCTTGTTGCCTTCTCGAGGGCTTGGAGGAGCCTTCAAACTTCCCAGTAGTATAAAAATTCTACTAGAATTCATGCTGGAATATGTATTGGGTTTCTATTTATTTTATGTTTCTCATTCAAGTGCTAGAGACTTTTCTCCTATATTGCCTCAATATACCCTGTTAATTCTGTTGATATTTTTAAATGACTATTTTTAACAAAAGTGACTCTTCTTTGCAGTTTGAGTCTCTGAGCAAAACACCCCAGTGCTTGGTTCAGTGCCTTGCCTTGTACAAGCCTAGGATGTGGTAGGCTCTCAGAAGCCATCTGATTTCTCGGCTCCTTGAACTCTATTTGCTCTGACCTTTTCAATGACCTGTCAGTTCCCAAATCACCTTTAAGGAGCCCAAGGTCATGGATGGGACCCACCATTTAAGAGTGACTCTAGGGACCAGCAGTTGGCGTAATGGCTATGTCTCTGGACTCCCATGTAGCCAACCGCGGTTCACGTCCCGGACCCAGTGGCTTAAACTCACACCGGGCACATATGCGTGTGTGCCCAAGATCCCGAGAGGAGAATGGAGGAGAAGGGATTGCTGTGTGGCCATCCCCCCTAGGGGGTGATTTCTCGCTTTCTGTCTCTCTGCCTCTCTCTTTCTGGCAAGTGCATGTGCCCTATAGCAAAAAACTCTCAAAAAAAAAAAAAAAAAAAAAAAAAAAAAAAAAAAAAAAAAAAAAAAAAA
>NW_006159460.1:1560731-1566751 GCF_000334495.1 Tupaia belangeri chinensis | reverse complement strand
TCTCTCTCTCTCTCTCTCTCTCTCTCTCTCTCTCTCCGAATTAAAAATAAAAATATTAATAAATAAAATTAATTTTTTAAAAGAATGACTCTAAGTTAAAACAATCCAATCCAACAAAATCAGCCAAATTCCTCCAGTACTGCACACTTTGACTTCATCCACAGGTGCTTGTTTTTTCCCAGTTAAGATCTTTTAGCTTGAAAGGAGGTGATAGGTCCTCCCAAATCCCTACATAAAAGCGTAGAGCCGAACAGATGGCAAAACAAAGCCCTACAGACAACTAGTACCAACGCTACATGACAAGATTTCCCGTGAGCCCTAAGACGCAAGTCACTGAGAGCAGCACACCTTCAGAATAACCAGCAAGGCTCACTGGAAAAATAGGAACTGAAGACCTGAAGCTGAAATTGGGAGGGGTCTTTCCCACTTCGACGGCAGGTGAATGCAGAGGGCCAGAATGAGAAAGTATGACACGGCTGGAGCAGTCTAAACCTCACAAAGTTTTGAAAATGACTTACCTCAGCTCCCTTTCTAGACAAGGTCCCATACCAGAAAGAAACTCTTGGGAGCAGAGTCAAAATTGAAGAGGATGTAATAAATGAAGATAAAACAGAGAGAAGGCTGAGAAATAATTGGGGAAGGGGAACAAAGCCAGAACATCTCAGAAAGCAAGCCACCATGTTTGGAACACACATGAAGCCACAGAGGGGGAGCTCTATGAAACCAGAAACGCTGTCCTCAAGCACACCTTCTAATCATGTAAGGTTAGTTCATATATAAATTGGAACGGTGGAAAAGTTGAAGGTCAAAACTCACACAAAAGTATAGGAAGAAGAGAATAAGGAAAAAATAAGATCTCAAAAAGACGTCTTCACAAAGCAGATCTGTAGTGGGACCCTTTATTTCAAAACAAGCTAAAATACATTAAGAAAATTATAGAGGATATATACAAAGAAAAACTCAGAAACAGGATGACAAAACTCAGGAGGTATTATCAATAAAGAGAAAAATGTTCGAGACCAGCAGTTAGTGTAACGGCTATGTCACTGAGCTCCTATGTAGTTGACCATGGTTCGAATCCCAGACCTGGTGGCTTAAACTCACGCTGGGCATGTGTGCGTGCGTGCCCAAGATCCTGAGAGGAGAATGGAGGAGAAGGGAGTGCAGCATGGCCATCCCCCCTGGGGGGTGATTTCTCACTTTCTGTCTCTCTGTCTCTCTCTGTCTTTCTGGCAAGTGCACGCACCCTATAGCAAAAACCTCCACAAAAAAAAGAGAGAGAGAGACAAATGTTCTATAAAAATTAAATTATAATAAAGATAAGAGCAAATAAAGATCATTGATGCTTTACGAGAAATGAAAGATGAAATGACAGAATTTTTTTTTCTTTTTTTTTTTGAGAGTTTTTTTTTTTTTTTTTTTTTTTTTTTTCTTGGGGGGCTGGCGCTGCCCAAAAGATTTTTCAAAAAGCGAGAAATCACCCCCCAGGGGGGATGGTCACGCCGCAATCCCTTCTCCTCCATTCTCCTCTCAGGATCTTGGGCACGCATGCACACGCGCCCGGCGTGAGGTTTAAGCCACCAGGTCCAGGACGCGAACCGTGGTTGACTACGTGGGAGCCCAGCGACATAGCCATTACGCTAACTGCTGGTTCCCAATGACATAAATTTTTAAAGTTAAGCTAGAAATGAAAGCAATTAAAAGGGTCAACTGGTGGCATAGTGGTTAAGGCAGCGGATCCCACATGGCCAACTGTGAATTTTGAGCCCTGGACTTGGCGGCTTGAAAAATACAATATGTGTGTGTGTCCAAAATCCCGAGAAGAGAATGGAAGAGAAAGGATTGTGGCACCACTACCCACCAGGGATATATAATAAAAAGATACAAAAGAACATAGCAAATGTTGAAGATAGACAAAGAAGATCCAACACATAGATAATATGGGTCCTTGAGAAAGAACACCAAAGGAGAGGAAGAGAACAAATGCAAAGAACTAAAATCATGAAAAAATTTTTAAAAGACATTAAAACCACCTTCAAGTAATGAAGGATTGCAACATATACCTGAAAATATTGACTCTGATTGACCAACACAAAGACACATTCTAATGAAAATACCTTTGAGCATCTGTACAATAAAGAACAAGTGATATGTGAAGAAAAGAAAATTAGATTATCATCAGACTTTTAGCAGCAATACTTTATATAAGAAATAAATGGAGTGGCATAGTTAAGATACTCAAAGAAGGGAAACAACATCCGAGAATGTTGTACACAAGTGAATTTATTTTCAAGTACACAGAGCACAAACATACACGCGTGCAAGAACTCAGAATATTTTTCCTATGAGCCTTTCCTGAAGAGTCTACTAAGAAGGAGCCACAGTCAAGACTGACTAGAGAAACCTTGACCCCGGAGCAGTACTGAGCGCTCAGTGCATGCTTGCTTATGAAGACGAGAGAGGGCAGGGAAGGCTGAACATGTCATGGCTGTCTGCTGTGACAGTGTGACTGCAGAACAGCCACCAAAAATGAGGAGGGGAGAGTCAGTGCATACAAAAGATGTGGCCTCATTCTAGTTACCATAAGTGGGGCTGACAATATCAATTCTGTGTGTGTGTGTGTGTGTGTGTGTGTGAGAGAGAGAGAGAGAGAGAGAGAGAGAGAGGTGTGTGTGTATGAAAGAGAGAGGGGGAAAGAGAGAGAGAGAGTGTGTGTGTGTGTGTGTGTGTGTGTGTGTGTGTGATGTAACATAGGATAAAGCAAATACTAAACTAGGGATGGCCTGTCACCCTCTGTGTCCTGGAAGACTAAGATTCTTATTTTGGAAGAAGGAGGCATAGATTAATACAGGAGTTGATAAAATCTCATAATCCTGAATTTGAACTGGAAAGACAGTTTCAACCATGAGATATTTTATCACACACACACACACGCACACACACACACATGCACACACACACATGCCAGTGGCATGCTAATATAGGCAGGCAAGATCTGACTGTCAAATTTTAAGGAATTTTATGAGGCAATATGATACAGACACCATGGTGTACGAGTTTCCTAGCTCTGTCCATAGAAAATGCTCAGAAACAGTGATCAACTCATTAGCCATAAGCACCCCAAGTTTTCAATTATGGTCTTTTCTTATAGAGAGAGTTATTTATTTAATTTTATTTATTTTAATTTACTATAGGGCCCATGCACTCACCAGAGAGAGAGTGGGAAAGTAAGAAAGCAAGCTTCCAGGTCCAGGACTCAAACCACAGTCAGTCATGTGGAAGTCTAATGCCTTAACCACCCTACCACCTGCTGACCCCAGGTTATGATCTTAAAACAATACTTCCCACTTAAGGAAACCAGAATTTCTTAGATCAACGACTAGTTCCAGACAGGGAATGGAAACGGCAAGAGCCTCAAAAAACAAACAATAAAGGAGTCGAATGAAAATTGAAGATACACAGTAGAGTGTCGTGTTCTTTTTTGAAGATGATGAATGTGGTAATACCCTGTATTCATGCTTTGAAAAACTATGTTGTAACCCACAAAGATGTTCACCAATGAAATATAAATAAGAAATTTCAAAAATTTTTTAAAAGAAGAGCTCAAAACTTCCTCTCATATTAGATGGCAAGGGAATTCTCAGAGATGACTGGGTTGATGGCAAATAAAAAAACGCTAAGGAGCCAAAATGAAGACGCTCCTTCTGCCAAAGATGGTACATTTTGAAATCTGGTAAGGATAAGAAATATAATATTGGGTCGTCAGAAAAGTCAGGATGCATTTTTGCCTAGAAAAAGAAAAATACGTCATGACTTTTCTGACGACCCAATAGATTGAAATTTATAGACTACATTTTTAAGTTCATAATAATTTTTTTAATCTAATTGATCATCTTCAGAAGTGGCCAGAAACCAGTCCCTTATCTAGAAAACTAGTGAATAAAAAGAAGCCTACGCCCTGCCTTTCCTACATGAACTGTGCCACCTGGTAAGCCAGTAGTAGATGGGAGTGTTTCTTTTTCAATTAATCTCATCTAGTCAAGGAAAATAAAAGAATTGCTATGTCGCCACCTCCACTGGATACCGTGATCATCGGAGGCTGCTAATGTTGCAGAAATAGTGGGAAACAGACATCGTGTGCCCCTAAAACCAGACAGTGATGCCTACACACCCAGCACCCAGCGGCCTTGCCGATGGGGCTGAACGTAACGAGTGACCGACCGCACCTCTGGCTACAGCGTCCAGTCTGAAGGAAGAGCAGAGGCCCGTGGACCTGTCAGCAAAGCCCGGGCTGTGGGCACACCCAGGCCCTTGTACATTGCACAGAAAACGAAAGGGTAAAGAAGCCGGAGGTGAACAGACCTCGAAGACAGGCTGTGGCCTCTGCGCTTGCACACTTCCAGAACGAGACTGGAGGTGCAGGGGAGATGCCGCGCGGTCTGGGACAGCAGCTCTTCTTGGCAGGAGGGAGAGAGCCGGGACTGAAACCCTGACGATGCTCATCTCATAACAATTCACTACAGCTATTTGGCGTGGCCTTCCATACCTGTGAGGTCCCTTAGCTCGCAATCTCACACACAGTCGACGCTCCTCTCATTCAGCTCCAGGGGCTGCTTCTGGGTGTCTCCCAAAGACTCCAGACTGGCCTCAGCCCTACCCTGCGGTCCCGGGTGGGAGAGATCCTGCCAGTCCTGACTCATCCTTCCCACACTGGAATGTGCACACGATGTGCATGCACACACATGCATGTGTACACACGCAGCATGCAGCGACGGCTTTCCTCCTTAGCAGCAATGCTCTCACTTGTCTCGTGGCGAGTTTCTGAGTCCACACTCTGCCTAGACCTGCGATGTCTCTTCTTTCTCCCGAAGCACAGCACACAGTTCTTTCCTACACAGATCTATCTGTCTTACAGATTACGCAAAGCCTTGCGTGCTTGGGAAAAGCCTCCTCCAGCCTCATTCATTTACAGTTGGTCATAGAGTCTTCTCCTGGGCTGAGCCTTTGTCTCCTCACCCTTCCTTACATGAGCTCGCTGGTCTTGCTAGGACTGGGCCACAGAGAAGGTCATTTTATAGCCTGTCTTTGCACCCCACCTGGGATTGGGTGCAAGGAGCCAGCCAGCTGGGGGAGCTGCGTGTCCCGCCACCAGGCAGTTACTGACTGCTGGCTGTCCCAGCCCACTTCTGATTTTGGAAGAGACCACCCTGAGCCCACAGTTCCTCTTGGCCAGCCTGGCAGCACTGACCTCCTAGGTGAGGGGGTTGGGATCTTGCACACGGTGGAGTGGAGGGAGCTCCTTACTGAGCAGGCCACACAGGGGGTTCTAAGCATCGCTCTGGGCTCCGGAAAGCCCTGGGCCTTTTCAGTACTCAGCTAAGCTGTGCCCGTCTGTTTCCTCTAAGATATTTAAGGTGAGGAGGAGCCAAGCACCCCACCCCTCACCTTCAGCTTCCCTGATTTTGCTTGTTTTCTCGGTCTCTCGTTAGCACTGTTGCACAGAGTTTCGGCCCAGCTGGGCCCGGAGGTATGCTCGCCAGGCGCTCAGAGCCTTGTCCTGCATCTGGACAAGTGGGGCAGGCCGGGTGTGGGCTGTGCCCAACTCCTCATCCAGGCCAGGGACAGGCAGGCTCCCTGGGCAGCAGCTTCAGAGTCTCTGTAGCACCCGGGTCCTCATGACCTAGGAACTGGGGCCTTAGTGCTGCCCAGGGCTGGGTGGTACTTCTAAGAAGGACTGTGTTTGGATAACTGCAGTAGGTTGGGCTCGTGAAGCCAAGTTAAGGTGATTTGAAGAAAATAAGGAAACATGCTCTTTCTTGCACTCCTGGCTGGAGTCTGCCACCGGGCACAGACCTGCGCTCAGAGCTGGGCACTGTGAAGGGGCAGGCCATGGGTGGGTGGGGGTGGGACAGGAAGGCTGAGGCTGGACTTTGGTGGAGTCACAGCTCTCGGCAGCATGGGCTGTCGCCCACCTGCAGGGTTTCTTCTCTCTGGTCTCCCCCAGCCCCCCCTGCTGAGGC
>NW_006159460.1:1560385-1560671 GCF_000334495.1 Tupaia belangeri chinensis | reverse complement strand
CTCTGGTCTCCCACAGCCCCGCCTGCTGAGTCTCATGACTCTCAGGAGTCGGGGTGTGAGAAAAGAGAGGGTAACAAACCTCAGGGCTCTGAAAGCCATGCCCGTGCCCCGAGCACCAAGCAGGCCTGGGTCTGTCTGGAGTGCTGATTTCGTGGAAGATGTGCCGGCCTAGGGGGCCACGTCACAGGCCGAGGCTGTGCGGGCTAATGAGGCTGTGTGGGCTGATGAGGCTGTGCGGGCTGATGCAGCTGACCTGGGGCCGCCAGCCACTCTCCCCCCCACCCCG
>NW_006159460.1:1539389-1556015 GCF_000334495.1 Tupaia belangeri chinensis | reverse complement strand
GGGGCGCCCAGCCATGGCTGCATCAGTGGCTGCAGGGCCGGTGAGTGAGTGGGGCTGCTCCAGGCCTCGGCTTGGTAGCAGGCTGGTGCTCTGGCCCCTGGTGCTGTTTCCTCCCGTCTCAGTGGGCACGTCAGAGGCACAAAGTGTTCAGAGAGGGCTGGCCACCTGCTCGGGGGAAGTGGGGAGAAAGACGGGCCTGTGTCCCCAAAATCGCCCTGCCACAGCAGGCTTCCAGGACGCCTGCTGTTAGTGAAACTTGACTCCCGCTGAGTTAGCATTTCCTCAGAGACCGCCCTGAAGTGGGGAGACTGGACGGGTGCCCCCAGTCTGCTCCTAGAAGCAACGATGTACGTACCTACCCATGACTCTTCGGCCAGTGTGAACACTCGCACACACGTCATGGTGGCGGAGCTGCCGAAACAAAGAGGTCACCTGCGATATCCTGTCCTTGAGCACTGCCCCAGCCTGCGCCAACGCCAGTGTCAGCCTCGGCATTTTTTTTTTTGCCCGTCCTCCGAGCTTTGGTTAGCTGGCGAGTCCCCTCGTCCTTGTCATTGGGAGAGGACCGCACTCAGCCCTTGCAGTGGGGGAGGGGGCCATACACGACCAGCCACCCTTGTGCCTCTGGGGGCTCACTTGTTCCCACAGGGCCTCCTGTGTCTGGTCCCTCGGCTTTGCCTAACTTTCATAAGAAGCTGGTATTCCTCACAGGTTGCTCTGGGCCTCCTTCTAAGTGGCATTAAGCTGTGTGGGGTAGAATGGAAACTGAGGAGTGTAATTCCATCTTTATTTCTCAAATGCTTTATGTTTCTCATTACTTGCTCTGCATGCTTACTTGCCGGGGTCCAGCCTCGGCGGGGGTGGGTTGACTCATCGGAGGCGGCGCTGGAAAGGAAGACTAAGGCCTCGGTACCATTTTCATGCACGTCCTGAGTCAGACACCCCCCAGAGATCGCTCTCTGAGGAGTGACCACTACCAGGAATCATCGTGCCTTTTTATTGAAAATGTGATACATGCAAGTAAATGGGTGAGGGGCTACGTGTTCAGTTCAACAGGGATCATAGGTTCCATTCAGGGTTGGATTAAGGGTGGGTCTATTGCAGTTCCGCAATTGTTCGTTTGATGTAGGCGTCTTCATGGAAAGCAGTTCCAGCAAGCAGAGATAATTATCAGCTGATGCGGCAGCAGCCATCTTGTGATTACTGAACACGATGCTGAGAAAAGAAAATCTCAAGTATAGATATTAGTTCTTATGGATCTCAAGAATGATACTTATATAGTTTTATAGGGATCTAAAACTTAATTTAAGGAATCTTAATATATTTATCTATTTCACTTGGTGAGGGCAGGGGTGTCCTGGGCCAGTTTCGGCCTAATCCTATTTTATGTAAAGAAAAGATTATTTTTAAGCTTATGTTAAATGTATCTTGAAGGGCCTTCCAAAGGTCAAGATTATTTCTGCCTAGATTAGAACTTTGGCACACCCTCTATTGTGACCACAGGGATGAAGCATTGTAATTAACAGTAGGTGATCAGGGCAAAGGGGAGTGGTCGGGGGAGTTTTGGGAAATCTTATCACATACTCAAGAGAGCTATGTAATTCTTTTATAGTAGTATATCAGGGTGTCAGAGGGGGGTCACTTCCCAACAAGGCTACCGCAGTCTGGAGCATACAACAAGCGGCCTTGCCAGCATGCTGAGTCAACCCAAGCTTTGCTCATAGGTCAGGGGAGAGGGGTGTACAACAGTGGCCTTGAACCGACCAAAGCTATGCTCAAAGGTCAAAGGCTCAAAACAGATCCTGGGGCCCCACCGGGTTGGATTCCACTTTCTCTCTTCCATGGTTGGATCACCGAGTCACTAAGGCTGCCGACCAGATGGCTCCAGAGGCACTAACGGACTGCCTGGCAATTTTGGAGGCCGGAAGCCTAAACCCCAGGGGCGGGAAGTGCTGGTCCTGGAGGGGGCTTGTTGACATCTGCATTGCTCCATGTGTAGAGAAGCATTGCCTGCCTCTCTGCCTTCAGCTTCCCTGACCTTCTGTCTCAGCACACGTCTGTTTCTGTGGCCAGAGCTCCCCGTTTATCAGGACGGCAGGCCTGTTGGATTTATGGCCCCTGGCAACTTCATCCCGACCGGGTAACCTGCAGCTGCCCCATTCCCAGAGCTGTCACATCCTGAGACACTGGGGAGTAGGACCTGGACGTACACCTTGTCAGGGGACTCGCCGCCTTCCTCGTCTCTTCTCCTTGCGTTGTGCGAGGGTTCCTGGCCTAGCTCATGCCTTCTGTATCAGATATTTCCCTCCTCCGTGTTCTTCCCTCCTCCGTGTTCTTGCTCCCTCCTTCATGGAAGATCTGGTTTCCAGGCAGAGACCCCTGGACGTCCTATGCTATGCACGAGTGGGTGGGACAGGTGCACAGTTCCTGTGTGTGGTACACAGGTGCACAGAACACATGTATGTACAGAAGGTACAGAACCCAAGTGCAGTACACAGGTGCACAGAACCCGTGTGTATACATAGATGCACAGAACACATGTGCAGTACACAGGTGTACCAAACAGGTATACAGAACCCATGTATGTCCACAGGCATACCAAACACATGTATGTACACAGGTGTTCAGAACCCATGCCTGGTACACAGAACACATGTGTGTACACATGTACAGAACCCATGTGTGGTACATAGATGCACAGAACATATGTGTGATACATAGGTGCACAGAACCCATGTGTGTACACAGGTGTACAAAACCCATGCATGTACATGTGTTTGCAGAACTGTGTATGTACACAGGCACACAGGCACACAGAACCCGCATATGAACACATGCACAGAACCCATGTGCAGTACACAGGCACACAGAACCCATGTGCAGTACACAGACACACAGAACCCATGTGCAGTACACAGGCACACAGAACCCTTGTATGTACACAGGCACACAGAACCCGTGTGTGTACATATGCACAGAACCTGTGTGTGTACACATGCACAGAACCTGTGTATGTACGCAGGCACACAGAACCCGTGTATGTACACACACACAGAACCCATGTGCGGTACACATGCGCACGGTTCCCACGCACAGTCCCCATGCTGAAGAGCTTCCAGCATGAGTCTCGGCTTGGCAGACAGAGCAGCCTCGCTGTGTGCTTTGTCAGAAGCCCTCCTACCAATTCGGCTTCGTCTACTTTGCTGAAATAATACCTGTTGGGCCCTAGACGATGTGGCGCATCTGGGTACTGACAGTGTTTACATAAGCAGAAAAATTGGGGTCACTTTCACATCCCCTCTAACGTCATGTTTGCTAGTAATAAGCACGGATTTAACGGTTGCTACAAGACCTCTTTCTGTTCTAGTGGAGGCTAAATTAACCACTCTTCTATTTATTACCCGCTCATTAAAAGTGCGGTATCTGAAGCCATAATGTACGGTTTCGTTATCACTCACCCTCCCAGCCAGCACCGCTGTCCTTGCCAAGGACTTGGTGTGCGGACGCTCGAAAGGCACCCTCCCCAGCAAAACAGTGGTCGTTACTGGAATTTTAACTTTCGTTCTGTTCGCGGTTTCGATGCTTCAGAGCTGTTGATATTTACAGTAGCTCATGTTCGCCCAGATGTGCATGTTGTGTGTGTCATACGTGGGTCACATCAGATGCTCTGCAGGGACAGTGTTCGCTTCAGGAAGAAAGCAGCAGGGACAAAAATCAAGACGCTGTAATTCATTTCTTGGGTATTTTTACTCCAGATTCAGACACAAATCAAGAGAGAATCAGGGGCATATAAAGGTCCATCTCCATGACAAATGGAGACAGCCAAACTAATCTTCTTGGTGACCTTATCTAAATTAGTTAGAAAATAATACTTCAGATTTATGACTGGTTACAATTAAGCCCTTTGATATCTTCTAATTAAACCTGTAAAGATTTATTTCCGTGTTAGTCCTCTGGTAATCCTTTAAAAATGATAAAAATGTAAATGAATATTACTTTCAAAAGGAGCTGTTTCTATTTATCCTAAATTAGACTCATACTCTTCCTTTCAAATGACTACAGTTTAGATGCAGATTTACGCTGCTCCAACGCAAATTCCACGTCGATCCTGAATAATTTATTTTTTAAGTTTGTGCAAACGATATACATAATCTCTTGGACTTCGAGGAAAGCAAAGCCCGCTGTCCTTTAGCCTTCTTGGTGTGTCTCTCCCTTTAGAACCATGTCCTGGTTCACATAACCCGATATGCACATGTGACATGGAGACTGGGCAGTCGGCGTGACGCTCAGCGTCGAGCTCAGTTCACAGTGAGGGCAGCAAAGCTTCCTTGCCTGGATGGCTCTCCTCCGAAGCTGCTTTACCTGAGAAAGGAGTGTTCTTTATGATGACTCTTCAAATCATGATTGTATTTGCCCTGAAAACTTTTTTTTTTTTTTGGAAAGGTTTTTGCTGTAGGGTGCATGTGCTAACAAGAAAGAGAAAAGGCAAGAAATCACCCCCCAGGGGGGATGGCCACGCCACAATCCCTTCTCCTCTTAGGATTTTGGGCACACGCGCACGCACACACGGCATGAGGGTCTGGGACTTAAACCGCGGTCGGCTACATGGGAATCCAGCAACATAGCAATTATGCCAACTGCTGGTCCCACCCTGAAATCTTAAATCTACATCGTGTGATCCTTTAACCAGAGCCCAAATGGGCAACTCAGAGCAGCGTCGTCTCCGTCTATTTATCCAGTTTCTTTTCTCCACAGGCGAGTACAGCTACCTGGGGACCGCCCTGCGCCGCCTGTCCATAGAACCTATGCCCTCCCTCCTGGACGTCCGACAGCTCGTCACGCTGTACGGAATCCTGCCACTAGGAAAGGTCCCTGCTGTGCTGGGCGCCTCTCCCATGAGCAGGGACGCTGCTGCGGGCACGACCGGGGCTCCTGCTGGTCACCGAAGGGGCACTAAGCCTTCCTGTGGAGAATCCCGAGAGCGTACTTTTGTCTCGACTGTGCGCCCAGGAGCACGCAGGACGTTACTACCAGGGACAGCAGCTCTGCACCATTTCTCTGTGCCTGCTAGACAGGTCTGGCCCAGGGCTCACATGCAGTCAGCCGGAGAGAGCACAGCCAAAACAAGTCCTTGCGATTAAAATTAGTCAAATGGAGAAAGGGCTGGCGTTCCCGCGTCCTTTTACACACTGGCTGACACTAGTCCTGAGCAGAGGTGGCTTTCAGGGGCCCGTGAACGTGTCGTCCATGGACCTGCCAGTCGCCTTTCAGGCTCTGCCGAGGTCTGCTTTCTCCACTAGATGAGGTGCGGTGGCAGCCCTCAGACACACGCCCGGGGCTCCGCGGCAGGCGGGGACGAGCCGCAGGCGGGGACAAGCCGAAGGCGGTTCCATGACTCTGACGTCTGCTGCCCGCTCACGGTCCCTCTTTACAGCCTTCATCCCTGCCTGACCCAAGTCACCTGGGGCAGCGGCGCTCCTCCGGCCAGGCTGCGCTCCGACCCCGTTCTGAAACAGAAATTACTCGTCTTCGGCTTAACTTCCTTTCAAATGCCATGGGAGTAGTTGGAGCACTTACTACGCTGTCCCACTTCAGCATAAACAACAGCCTCTTGGCAAAAACACTTCATTCCTCTTTTAATGTCTGAAATAGTAAGTGGAATTTTGGGTCAACATAAACAATGTGTGTGTGTGTACATACATGTGCATATGTATGTGTAACATACATCATTTGTATTACATGCATAACATAGTGTATCTGGGGACAACATAATTTGGGGTCAGCAGAGTACACGTGGAATATGTCCAGGCCGTGTATACAAGACAAGTAGATCAAGCGTCCAGCGTCACCGCGGAACAGTGGAAGGCGGGAGCAGGACACCCCATGAGCTGGCCCACGCGTTGTGCACGCTACTGAAACACTGTGCCCTGCGGGCTGGGGCTGTGGGGAGGCCCAGCTAGATCCCCTTGCACCTGTGGTCCCAGCTACTCAGAGGCTAAGGCAGGAAAGTTGCAACACAGGGAGACCCTGTCTTCAAAAACTAGAAGTAAACATTTTTTAATTAAAAAAAAAAACCCACTGAGCGTTAACAGTCTTCCTAGGGAATGCCTGGCAAGAGGGAGAGGCGTGTCCCCCTCAGCCGTGGGTACAGGGGTGCACCTGTTTCCAGCTGGCTCTGAGCGTCACAGAGGATGCTCGGGAAGGCTTCCTCTGTCAGGCTCTCCCACTGGGGGCCACCGTCCCTCATGGCTGTGAGTCGTCCAGGCTGCAGAGTGAGCCGGGCGTTGTTCTCACAACCGGGGTTTGGCGTGTGCTGGGCATGACACGCAGCAGACGAAGGAGGAACATGCACCGGAGTTTAATTCAAATTTCATATGTTAAAATATGTTACAAAAAGGAACGTGAACCCAATTGTTCAGGTCACCTTGGTGGTGGCCACTCAACCAAGGACATTGAGAACATCCACACCTGGCAGGAAGCGTGGCCAGTGCCGGGCCCCTGAGTAGATGAGAGAACGCCCAGGAAGGACGCAGTCCACACTCACCCACCCCCGAGACTCAGAGCAAAAAGGGAGGGGACACCCCGAGCGGGAGTCACATGCTTGGGGGGTGTCCCACTTTTACGGATCAGTGAGCATTTCCAAGACGCAGGGTTAGAAAGAGGCCAGACTGAGTTAGGACGCAGACATGGCCTCTCTCCTTGTCATTCCTGCGTCCCTGGAAGGTGCAGGGGCTTATCTCAGAGGCTGGGCAGTCTGCGACTCCTGGGAGGTCCATGGGAGGGGCAGAAGCTGAGGACGCCAGAGCGGCGCCCTCTCCTTCCGCCTTCCCTCCCTGAGCTTGGCTGGACGCCCCTCCACCTCTCTGAGCGACTTGGTGTCCACCCCTTCCTCTATAAGGTCACTTCCCTGTGCATCTGCCCTCAGCTCCCTGGCCTCCCACACTGCCCTCCCACAGCCCCTCTCCGGGGTCCGTCCTTGGCTCCGCTCTCCTCCCCCCTCCCACCTCTCTGACCTTTGCCCCTGGCTGCAGCAAGCCCTTTAGCACACCTGCAACCCCAGCCGTCTTTCACAGACCCCAGCAGCCGGCCAGGCCTTCCTCCCCGCCTTCTTGCTGCCCCGCCGACCCCATCAGATGGTAACAACCCACGGTCCCTCTCCCCCACTTCTCCCTCCCTGTGTACATGCACATGCGTCAGCGTGTTTCTCACACCACGGGGCGCTTGGAGAACCTTCGCGTCGGCCATGTGGGATCCAGCTGTCTTAACCGCCGCGCCACCACTGGCTGTTACCATTTAAAATGCACTTCCTCAAAACTATTTTCCGGAACCAGCAGTTAGCGTAATGGCTCTGTCGCTGGACTCCCACGTAGTCAACTGCAGTTCGCATCCCGGACTCGGCGGCTTAAAACTCACACTGGGCATGTGTGTGTGCGTGCCCAAGATCCCAAGAGGAGAAAGGAGAAGGGATTGTGACGTGGCCATCCCCACTGGGGGGTGATTTCTCACTTTTTGTCTCTGTCTCTCTCTGTCTGGCTGGCGAGCGCACGCGCCCTATAGCGAAAACCTCTCCAAAAAAAAATGAAAAAACACAGAAAAAAAAAAAAAAAAAAAAAAACTATTTTCCAAGTTTATATAAACAGTGGTGGGTAACTTTAAAACATGTTTCTAGGGACTAGCAGTTGGCATAATGCCTATGTCGCTGGACTCCCATGTAGTCGACCGCGGTTCGAGTCCTAGACCTGATGGCTTAAACTCACTCTGGGCACATGTGCATGTGTGCCTAAGATCCTGAGAGGAGAATAGAGAAGGGATTGTGGTGTGGCCATCCCCCCCGGGGGGGGGTGATTTCTCGCTTTCTGTCTCTCTCTCTCTCTCTGTGCCTTTCTGGAGAGTGCGCACATCCTATGACAAAAACCTCTCAAAAAAAAAAAAAGTTTCTAGTAATCACACGAATGTCCTGTGTCTTTTCAAACCACACAGAGAAACAGGAAAGCAGAGCCAAATGGTATGAACATTACGCAGCTGACCCAGAGGGCCCCGAAGTGGGTCAACTGTGAGCACTCCAGGATCGAAGCCCCTTCCCTTTCATCACCTAGTGCCCAGGACCGGTGCCCGACCCCACCTTAGTGCCTTGTTGTAGGGTTCCCTACAGTAAAGAGTACCTAGCTCAGGTCTCACCACAGACTCCAAGGAAGTTGGCAGGGTGGTTCAAGGAGCACAGGTGTGAAACTGAATGGCTGTAGTCATTCAAGTCACTTTCTTTTTCCTTTTTTTTTTAGGTTTTTGTCATAGGGTACGCACAGTCACTGGAGAGACAGAGAAAGGGAAAGCGAGAACTCACCCCCCCCAGGGGAAGGCCATGCCGCAATCCCTTCTCCTCCATTCTCTTCCCAGGATTTGGAGCATGCACACACACCCACCTTGGGATGATTTTCAAGCCGCCAGGTCCAGGACTCAAACCACGGTCAGCCATGTGGGAGTCCAGTGCCTTAACCACCTCGCCAACTGCTGACTCCTCAAGTCACTTTTTTTCAGTTTATTTTATTCTTGACAGTGCATAAACATACACAGAATAGAGAGAGAGAGAGACCCCCGGCAGGGCCTTGTCGAGCTGCCATCCACTTTCCCGAGCTCTCACCTTGAGACCTCACGCATGCTTACGTGTTTCCCAGGCTCTCCCGGAGACTGAGACTTGCAGGGGCTGCGTGGCTTCCAGCACTGCAGTTCTGCTCGCTACTGCCTGCTGCGCCAGGCTCGGCCGTAACTCAAGTCCCTTTGTTATCAAGTGTCAGCTAGCCCTGGGCTGCTGACGGGCTAGGGACCAGGACGGGGGAAGTCAGGCTACTGCCGTCTGGATCTCGGTCTGCCCCCGCAGCTCAGCACTGACTGCTAGGGAAGAGGATTCCAAGGAACTGGACACTTCGGGCCAGCTTCACTCTGTGTCTCCGTGTTCCTCTTCCCAAGCTTTAGAAGACTTATCGTTTCTGCCAACAAGCCAAGAAACCCCTTCCCAAACAAAAGGAATTGTAGGACTGCCCTGTAAGCTCCTGAGTCCAGGGAAACAAATGGTGCGAAGCCAGGGAGAAGGGTATTGAGGACAACAGAGACCCTGTCCCCACAGCAAGCCCTGACAAGTGTCCTGGAGCCAGTCGGGGTGGGAGGCATGGCTCTGGGTTGAAATGCCGCCTTCACATCCATCACCCTGCGGGAACTGGGATCACACAGCCTCCAGGGAGCCCCATGGATTTTCTCGGCAGGCTCTGACGGCCCTTGCCGCTGTCTGTTTACAGGTTCTGCAGCAGTGCACGAGAAGGCCCCATTAGTGAAGTCACTGCTGTTGGCCGGGCCACCCGGGGTGGGAAAGAAGATGCTGGTCCATGCCATCTGCACAGAGACGGGAGCCAACCTCTTCAACCTGTCCGCTGCTAACATCGCCGGGAAATACCCGGGCAAAAATGGCCTCCAGATGATGCTGCACGTGGTCATCAAGGTACTGCCGACACCCCCTCGCTCTTTCCAGTCGCAGCTTCAAACCCTGCAGGTGCAGTCCTGGGGACATGAGCCCGCCTCTCCTAAACGGCCCCATTGCTTCCTCCTGTAACTTGCGTCAGTATTGCACCTGACGGGGCATTCGGCAAAGAGGAGCAGCTTCTGTCTTTGCGTAAGCACCCTACTGCGCCACCCAGGCCAACCGCCTTCTGCTACAGGCATCCCTGCAACGCTTGTGGGCCTCTCTGAAAATTAAACCCACCATTTCTTTCTCTGGCCCACCTCACCTTAGCAGCCAGCCTCAGATTTGCATGTTTGGTGTTCCCGCTCACACGGCATGAATTGGTAAGCTCTGGAACCTTCTGTGCATCCGCTCCTCAGACGGCCGCTGCAGAGGCCTGCGGAAGCTCAGCCCCGCAGTAATGCAGACGCGCAGGGATAGCATGGGGGCAGAGGCAGGGGTCCTAAACTATGGACACTTTTAAAAAGGTTTAAACACGGTCCAAAAAGTACACAAAATGGTGGTTGGGGGCCAGACAATGATACGGTGATACAGCATGGCGCTGTGGGTGGCAGACCCATGTGGGGAGGTTCTGGGTTCTTGTCTGGAAGCCACTGATCAACACTGATGGTCGCTAAAGTCTTAACCTCCTTGGGTCTCCCTCCGTTGTCACCAAAATGAAAGAGTTTTAAGAAGCCTAATTAGATACAGAATAGTTTATATTTAGCATGAAGACTTTACAGGATTTGGGTGTTTTTTTGTTTTTTATTTTTATTAAGGACCTCACGATTGCCGATATCCTGCTCGATTTACCTTTAGCTGCTAGGATGCCGGCTTTCACGCTACCAAAACCCACCTGGTTACACATGGTGTCTGTACCTGAGGCTAGACATCAATGCTACACGACTTTCTAAGGGCACGCAGCTTAGAAGATGGTTTAAAATGAAATCGTGTAGGTGCCAGCAGGTGGTGTGGTTGGGGCCAGCAGGTGGTGTGGTGGTTAAGGCACTGGACTCCCACACAGTCAACCAGTGAAGTCCCAGACCTGGTGGCTTGAAAATCATGGGGACCAGCAGTTAGTGTAATGGCTATGTCGCTGGACTCCCACGTAGTCGACTGTGGTTCACGTCCCGGAACGGGTGGCTTAAAACTCACACTGTGCGCGAATGCGTGTGTGCCCAAGATCCCGACAGGAGAATGGAGGAGAAGGGATTGTTGCGTGGCCATCCCCCCTAGGGGGTGATTTCTTGCTTTCTGTCTCTCTGTCTCTCTCTATCTGTCTGGTGAGTGCACGCGCCCTATAGTGAAAACCTCTCCAAAAAAAAGAAAGAAAATCATGCCAGGCATGGACATGTGACCCAGATCCCAGGAGGAGAATGGCAGAGAACGGATTGCAGCATGGCCATCCCCCCTGGGTAGGGAGGGCAGGGGGTTGATTTCTCACTTTCTCTCTCTCTCTCTCTCTCCCTCTCTCCCCCTCCTCTGGCAAGCACATGCACCCTATGACAAAAACCTAAAAAAAAATTAAAAATAATAATAAAGCACAGTACATGGGTAGTAATGATGCTGATGAACAAAAATGGGAGGCGACAGGGACAGGTCTCTGCCACGTGGCCTCCCCCAACACAGCGACTCATGGTGGTTCCTGTTCCCTTTCCTCCCTTGCTTGTCCTGAAGGAACGAACCCATCAAGTAGGCAATTGTGCAACCCTTGTTTTCTTTCTTGCTTCTTTTCTAAAAAAAAAAAAAAAAAAAAAAAGTTTCTTTGTTCCATGAGAGAGAGAGAGATAGCAGCCCTAGCAGGGTCTCGACACTGTGTCCAGCTCAGCCTCAGGCAGCCGCGTCCTGGCATACTCCAGGAGGTCTCTGGATATGAACCTAGGACCTTTCCCGGTGAGTCTGCTACCCAGAATGTCACATTCTACACTGCACCGTCACCTGGCTGCCAACCACCACTTCTGTGTGCTTTTGGGTCCCTGTTTGACACCCTTTTGAAAGGCCAGTTTGAAGCACTTTCCATTGACTTGTGATTCATAAGAATTCCCGATATTCTCAGGATCCAAGTCTTTGACGGTGGTAGGTACTACAAATATCTCCTCTCGTTCTGTGACTTACCTTTGCACTTTCTTACTGAGTTTTGCTGGTTTGGTTGCTCATTCAGTGATGGAAGGAGGCCATTAAAACCTCCCCTGAGTTTCTGTACTTCTTTCTTTAGTCCGGCCAGCTGTTGACCGTTCGTGTTGAAGGGCCGATACAAGAGCCATCGTGTTTAGGTTGTTATGGCGTCCTGGTGGTGACTTTGTCATTACACAATAGCCCTTTTGTCTCTAGAAATACTCTTTTTGAAATCTGTCCTATTAATGGTATATCGATATAGCCACATATCTTTCTTTTGCTTACTTTATATATATATATATCTATATACACATATAGATATAGATATATATATATATTCTTAAACTCCTTTACTCCCAGGGTATCTATGTCTCCACCAAGAGCCTTTCCTGTGGAAAGCACACAGTTGAGTTTTACTCCTTATTCATTCTGATGCTCTATGCCACTTAATAAGATCGTTTGCCTCGTTTAAAGATAATCACTCATATAGCTGAGGTAAGTCCACCATTTTGCTATTCATCTATACCTCATTTTGGTTTTTAGTGATTTCTCTATGAACGATGATAGTCATCCTTCACTTACCAAGCCTACCTAGAGTTAATGTTGCTCCATTTTATATAAAATGCCAAAACCTTGCAACAATGTGTTTATTATAATCTCCTGTCCTTTATGTTTTTATTAGCATACATTTTCCATCTAGAAATAACATTAGAATGTTATTTTTTGCATTAAATGGCCATTTGTCCTTTTTTAAAAATCAAGAGAAAAAGAAATGCAGCCTTTTATATCTATCTTCATATCAACCATTTTCAGTATCCTTTCTCTTCTATCATCTGTGTGTCTTTTTTTTTACATCTGTGTCATTTCCCTTTCAACTCAAGAACTTCTGTTAGGATCTCTTTTAGTGCAGGTCTGCTGTCAATGAATTTTCTTAGCTTTAGTTTTATTTATCTTAAAAAGTCTTTACATTAACTTCAATTTTGAAAGCTATTTTTGCTGGATATAAAATTCTATGTTAACATCTCTTTCTTTCAGCCCTTAGAAGTATTCAGGGGCCCACAAGTGGCATGGGGGATAAGGTGCTAGACTCCCACATGGCTGACTGCGGTTTGATTCCTGGACTTGGTGGCTTGCTTTCTCACTTTCCCTTTCTCTCTCTCTCTCTCTCTTTGTCTCTCTCTGGTCAAATTAAAATATAATAATAAAGTAAATTAAATTAAAATGCTTTCAAAAATATTATTCCATATTCTTCTGACGTCCATTGCTTCTGACGAAAAGTTATCAGAAATTTGAAAATTTTTTTCTTGTGTGTAATGTGTCATCATTCTCTGAATGGTTATAAGATTTTCTCTTTATTTTGGCTTTCATCAATTTGCCTATAATGTGCCTAGGTATTCTTGGTTTGTTGGGTTTTTTTTTTGGACACTATTTTCTCAAATTACTCTTACCTCATCCTCTCCTTCATCTTCTTCTGAGGCTTCAATTACATACATATTTGAGAGCTCGATATTGTTTCAAGAGTCCTCTGGAATTCTGTTCTAATTTCCACACTGGGTAAATTCTTTTTTTTTTGAGAGATTTTTGCTATAGGGCGCGTGCACTCGCCAGACAGACAGAGAGAGACAGAGAGACAGAAAGCGAGAAATCACCCCCCAGGGGGGATGGCCACGCCGCAATCCCTTCTCCTCCATTCTCCTCTCGGGATCTTGGGCACGCATGCACACGCGCCTGGCGTGAGTTTTAAGCCACCAGGTCAGGGACGTGAACCACGGTCAACTACGTAGAAGTCCAGCGACATAGCCATTACACTAACTGCTGGTCCCCACATTGGGTAAATTCTATTGGTCTAATTCAGGTTTCCCTACTCTTTCTTGTACCATCTTTAGTCTATTAAGCCCATCTTAAGGATTTTTTTTTTCTGATCATTTGCTTTTCAGTTCTCGAATTTACATTTGCTTGTTAATGCTGGTTTTATTGCCCTCCTGCACTTCTCTATCTGGTCGTTCGCTGTAACCACCTGTTTCTTTAAGTCCTCGACCCTGACCCTTGTAGTGATGTAGAGTCCTTTCTGACATTTCCAGTACTGGCTCATCACAGGGTCCGTTTCCATTTCACTGCTTTTCCTGACAAAGTATCACCTGTTTCTGTTTCTTTGTGTGATTAGTAACTTTACCGTATATTAGACATTGCAGGTCATACACCGTAAAGACTGAAGAAAACTGGGCTTCATTCTAGTAGGCAGTTAAACTACTGGCTGATTAATTTGAACTTACTGAAGCTTTGTTTTCCATTTCATTAGTGTCGGTCTATTTTGTATCTTTTAGTCCAAGGTAAATCCCTTAGTCCTGGGACATGGTCTTTACTTCCGGGTTTCAGTCGAAAGTTTGTTCACCAAGCTCCTTTACCTTGATGGTAACTGAGGAACGCACTCAGTTATTTTAGTTTTGGAGTCACTGCTGTTCACTGAGCTCTCGGAGTCTTCCTCCATGCACGCAAACTTCTGAGGGCAGCCAATGGGAAGTGTGCTGGAACTCGAAGCCAGAGAGCCCGACCTGTGGCATCCGTGTGCTTGACCACTAAGTTCTCAGCACTAAGTTATTAGAGAGAAAGTGTAAGGAGCCCATCCACTTGCCCAAAAGAACAATTGAATTTGCTCATTCTGTACATCGAATCGTGTTGCTATTTGACCTCGTCGAGTAACAGAAGCACATGAGTATAAGAATATTAGCCTTTTGGAATCATCAGTGTATCCCAGACACTGCTGAGCACATCACCCTACGCTAATCCACTCAGTCCTCACGACGTTATGACGTCGGCTCTATCCTATCCCCACCTTACCGAGAAGACTGGGGTGCAAAGCACTTCAGCACGTTTCTCTTTGCGATGCTGCCACGGGGGCCCACGTGGTCTGGCCCCAGACGCCAGGTGTCACACTTGGTTACACTCACTGAGTGTAACTCACGTTCAGCCTTTCACCGAGACTGGGCTGAGTCAAGCATCGCTTCTCCCACTCCCCACATGGCTTAGTACGCCCTGGTGCGAATCCGGGGCCGATCCAGAGACTGGACCATTCTGTCCTCCCTCTAGGAAATTGTGTGTCCCTGTCACTGAGAGGTTTCATCTTGATAGCAGATAAGGTCTCTCCACATGGAGTAGAGTGATCGCAAACTGACACTTTGTGAACCACAAAACACTGGATGTCAAACTGTGAGAATGTGGAATGGCACATTTATCCGCCTGGGCCACTTCATGTCAGCACACCTGACACACACCTCCTTAAGCTTCACCTGTACCGTGTAGTTAACGGGTTAACGGAAGACCCGGAGGTCTCGGGAGTGGGAGGCCTTCCATTAAAACACACGCGCAATGAGGCCGCCATGCCTCGGCAGGACTGACAGAGCAGCTCTCCGCATTGCGAAGAGGTATTTGCTCTTAATTAAGCAAAGGCAGGCGGGATATTACGCTCGTGCTGCTAAGGCAGTGCAGGAAGCCAGAGCGTGGTTCCGTGCTACGTGGTCTGAGGGCCCAGGCCGCAGCTCGCACACCGCAAAATGTGAGCCCGTGGTGTTTGCTGGAGAAGGTAAACCTACGGAAGGGCCTGATCACACGCCGTGTCTCCTCAGAGAGAACTCCCACTGCTGCACGAACCGCTAAGGAAAGGAGGCAGCGGCTAGGAGGCTGATCATTGCACTGCCGGCAGCTGGCATTTGCTTCACCCACAGCGCCCAGGAGACCGGGCTCCAATCGCTTTCACAACTGTACATGCAAATGGCCCAGCTCCCAGCTCCCAGCTCCCCGTTCCCCTCCCCGGATCCCCTCCCTCGGCAGCTTCTGGCGCAGTGGTCGCCTCAGACAAGGGCTCTCCCTTTCCTTCTGCTTCTCTCCAGGTGAGTGTACCTGAATGCTGAGAAGGCTTTCCTGAGTGGCAAGGTCTGGGCTCTCTCCAGTCTTCATTACAAAGTCCGGGGAGACCGGGGCAGAGTCCAGGAAAGGGAGCAGACCAGCCCTTTAGCCTGTGCTCTGGGTCCTGGGAGAGGTGATTCCACGGTCATTGGGCCACCTCATCTTCCCTCTGCCAACGCCTGGCCACTGAGGGCTGGGATTAGAGTGAGGGCCCAGGAGAACAGGGCCAGGCCTGCTGGGTCTGAGCCACGTGGCCCACACTGGCCCACAGCGTCTGGACAGGGGGTGCCGAGACATGCCTCACACCCAGCCCCATCCTCCAGGGTCCTCGCTGGGCTCACAGCCAGCACCCTTTGGCAGTGCACCAAGGGATGCTGCCCAGACGTGGTGCGCAAACAGCTGGCCTGGGGCTGGGGCTGGAGTGCCACCCAGACATGGTGTGCAAACAGCTGGCCCCGGGCTCAGGACGGGGTGCGGCCCAGACAGTGTGGTGTGCAAACAGCTGGCCTGGGGCTCAGGCTGGGCTGCCACCCCGTGTTCTTCCTGCTCCTGGCGGGGTGACTTTATGGAAACACACAGATGTGCGATGTAATCACCAGTCCGTCCCACCTTCACAGGGTGCAGTTCAGTGAGGATGATGCGAAGGCCGACAGCTGACCCCAACAGAGCTCTTTGAAAGGAGTAGGGAGTGGAAAGAGGAAAGAGAGGCGAGGGGAAGAGAGAGGGAGGAGATGGCTCAGGGCAGCATCCAGTGCGAAAACAGGCGGACCTGGGTCACTAGAAGACTAAGGTCACCTTCCACTGTGCAACACACCTCCAGGCTGAGGGCGAGCAATGGGCATTGGAGCTGTATGTCTGTGTGTAGACAGACGGACAGCCTGGACTAGTCAGAGCAGTTTTAGGTTCATGGTGAACCAGCAGGAACTACAGCGTTTCCACGTAGTCCTCCCACACAGTCCCAGACAGGCGGACAGCCTGGACTAGTCAGAGCAGTTTTACGTTCATGGTGAACCAGCAGGAAGTACAGCGTTTCCACGTAGTCCTCCCACACAGTGTCCTCCTGCCCTCACGCTGAGTGTCCTCCCTGCCCACACGCTCAGTGTCCTCCCTGCCCACAC
>NW_006159460.1:1534497-1539367 GCF_000334495.1 Tupaia belangeri chinensis | reverse complement strand
CCCCCCCCCCCACACCCAGTGTCCTCCCTGCCCACACGCACAGTGTCCTCCCTGCCCGCATACACAGTGTCCTCCCTGCCCACACTCAGTGTCCTCCCTGCCCGCATACACAGTGTCCTCCCTGCCCGCATACACAGTGTCCTCCCTGCCCGCATACACAGTGTCCTCCCTGCCCGCATACACAGTGTCCTCCCTGCCCGCATACACAGTGTCCTCCCTGCCCGCATACACAGTGTCCTCCCTGCCCGCATACACAGTGTCCTCCCTGCCCGCATACACAGTGTCCTCCCTGCCCGCATACACAGTGTCCTCCCTGCCCGCATACACAGTGTCCTCCCTGCCCGCATACACAGTGTCCTCCCTGCCCGCATACACAGTGTCCTCCCTGCCCGCATACACAGTGTCCTCCCTGCCCGCATACACAGTGTCCTCCCTGCCCGCATACACAGTGTCCTCCCTGCCCGCATACACAGTGTCCTCCCTGCCCGCATACACAGTGTCCTCCCTGCCCGCATACACAGTGTCCTCCCTGCCCGCATACACAGTGTCCTCCCTGCCCGCATACACAGTGTCCTCCCTGCCCGCATACACAGTGTCCTCCCTGCCCGCATACACAGTGTCCTCCCTGCCCGCATACACAGTGTCCTCCCTGCCCGCATACACAGTGTCCTCCCTGCCCGCATACACAGTGTCCTCCCTGCCCGCATACACAGTGTCCTCCCTGCCCGCATACACAGTGTCCTCCCTGCCCGCATACACAGTGTCCTCCCTGCCCGCATACACAGTGTCCTCCCTGCCCGCATACACAGTGTCCTCCCTGCCCGCATACACAGTGTCCTCCCTGCCCGCATACACAGTGTCCTCCCTGCCCGCATACACAGTGTCCTCCCTGCCCGCATACACAGTGTCCTCCCTGCCCGCATACACAGTGTCCTCCCTGCCCGCATACACAGTGTCCTCCCTGCCCGCATACACAGTGTCCTCCCTGCCCGCATACACAGTGTCCTCCCTGCCCGCATACACAGTGTCCTCCCTGCCCGCATACACAGTGTCCTCCCTGCCCGCATACACAGTGTCCTCCCTGCCCGCATACACAGTGTCCTCCCTGCCCACACGCTCAGCCTGTGGCTGTCAAGGGAGGGGCCTCCCTGGAGGAGGGAAACAAGGGGTCTGCTTCTGCATGACTGGGGTGTGCCAGCTCTATCCATCCACTGAGGTAGGGGCAGGCGCCAGGCTGTGGATGCCCTGGGCATTGTCAGGGAGGCCCGTGAGCTCACCCTGTGGGCCATACGTCACAGTCTGACACTGCTGTGGTCCTGCAGCGGGAACTGACACCGGGGTCCAAGCTAGGCTTTAAGGTATTCTGAGCCAACCTGGAAACACAGGGCTTGGGGGGAAGGGCTTACGCACGCCTTGGTTTTGAGTAGAGCATTGCACACACGTGTGATTGTGCTTCACCGAGTGAGCCCAGAGTCAGCGCCCCTTGGTGTGAATTCACTGGTGTTGTCGGGAACGGGCAGGGAGAAGGGCCGTCAGCTGAACGTCGGGCAGGTGTGTGCCTGATGCCCCTCACCATCCAGACACCCTCCCGGGTCAGTAGCGGCAGCAGGTTCCGTGGACATGTGCAACATCAGCCATGAACGACTGAGTGGTCCCTTTAGGTTTGGCAAACTGAGAAGCAGAAGCTGGGGAGTATGAAACACAGTAGCTGGTGTTTCCTGCTTTTCCCTGGGGCAAGGCAAGTAGAACCCTTTTACAATAGTTTCCGAGACTTCCAGGGGTCCCTTGGCAAATCATTTTCGTAATCAAGAGTGCAAGCACACACCGGCTTTAACTTGAGCCTGTACATCCTGAGCGTCTCGCCCCAGTGGTGAACGTCTGACCGTGTTTCTCCGGAGAAGACCAAGTTCGGAGACTCACACGGCTGAAGCGGCCTTCGATTGTCTGCTAGGGCTGTCCAGAATTTGGAAAGGTACACACATAGTGAAGTTCGTCCTTCTACAATCACGCGAAACAAAACCCAAAGCTTCGGTGATATTTGATGGGACTGAAGAGCCCTCTGCTGGCAACTGAAGTGCCACTCCTTCACGGCTCCGGAGAAGTTCCATCACGGGTTAACTACATTTCATTGCCCATGACCTCAGACTATCTGTGGGCACGTTAAAGGACGCCTTTTCCTAGCTAAATGAACATTAAAGGAGTAAAGGAAACCATTTTTCATTAGAAAAGTAAACACTAGTTTTTTTGGTTTTTTGTTTGTTTTCTTAGAGATTTTTGCTATAGGGCGTGTTCGCTCACCAGAAAGACAGACAGAAAAATGAGAAATCACCCCTCGGGGATGACCACACCACAATCCCTTCTCCCCCTTTCTCTTCTCAGGATTCTGAGCAGGCATGCACATGTGCCTGGTGTAAGTTCTAAGCCGCCAGGACTCGAACTGCTGTGGACTACGAAGAGTCCAGCAATGTAACCATACACCATCTGCTGGTCCCCCTGTGGCCACAAGATCTGTGTTGCTAATACTCCTCAAGAAGTGTGGAAAAACAGCCCTGGCTGCTGGAGAGAAACAAACAGACCCAGGACGCAGCCTGACCCCACTACGAAAACATGAGTCACGTCGTTTCCCTCCTGGCAAGCCTCCTACAGAAACGTCAGCCACAGTCCCCAAAATGCCCACCGAAGCTCTGTTTGGTTTAGTAGAAAGACAGGAACCATCTAAATGTTCAAAGCCAAGGCCTTGGATCTGTAAATTATGGTGCTTTGTGTTAAAACTGTGTTGGACAAACATCCTACTGGGTGAACAAAGCGGTGTGTGGAAGAGAGCGCACAGGACAGTCCGACCGCATAGGTGCGGACGCGGACAGTCCGACCGCCGACCGCATAGGTGCAGACGTGGAGGGCAGTGTGGGAGATGCGGTGGCCGGTCCTGCCTAAGGGGTGGACAGCACCCTCCTGTCTGTTCTGGACGCTCCCTGAGCGCTGCTGCTATAATGACTGTGGGACTGTCCCCAGCAGGTGCGTCTGCCAGACACACACGCCTCCTCCAGCAGCAGCCACGCTCCCTCCACGGCCTCGTGCAGGGCAGTCCTCCCACCCAGGGTGGCCTACACTGACCCCTCTGCTCCTCCCTCCCTTGTCCGGTTCCACCTAGACTTACACGGCACCATCCCCCACCATCCAGCTGCCCAGCACACGGCAGCTGGCCCGTCCTCAGCCCCTCCCGCATCTCTAGTCCTCCCCACCACACCTCTGTCCAGTTCTCATCTCCTCTTTCCAGAAGTCTCCGGCCTGGCGCTCACTGCGCACGCTGTCCACACATACACGTGCACACACCTACACATATAGGCATGCACACACATAAACACACCTCTACACATGCACACACACACACCAGCTTCCCAGCCCCCAGCACGTTGGGCCTGACACGCTCACCAGAGGGATTTCTCTGTACCAAGTCAAGATTCTCGACTCAAGTCCTTTCCAGGCTGGAGTGCCCTCTGCAGCATGGCCGCAGCCCCTCAGGGCCTTCCAAGAGCACCCCGGGAGCCCTTATACCTGCCTCTCACCAGCATCCCGCTCCCATCCCAAGCCGAGTGGGGCCGCCTGGTCTCCACACTCTGTGACCTTCTGGAGACCCTGAAGGTCCATCCACCTTTTCTTTTTATTTATTCTTTCTTCCACGAGAGCGGGAGACAAGTCTTCACACAGCAATCCCAGCCAGCCAGGATCACGGGCACGTGGCCACTCACCCAGTGTGTCCAGGAAGAACTCAGTCTCGAACCCTAGACCTCTCCGTATGGCCCCAGCATCGTGGAGCATTGTGTGTCTGCTGTGCCCCCACAGCCGGCCTAAGTCCTGTCCGCATTCACCTCCATTGCAGTCTGTGTTCCCTGTTACCCCCCTCAGTACCTGGGGGCCGCGCTGACAGCCTCAGCCTGTCTCCTGTGTGTCCCCGACGTCGAGGCCCCGAGGGCAGACCCTGCACTGTCTGTCTCCAGAACCAGCACTGGCACAGAGCCCGGCCCGGCACAGAGCCCACGCCCAGACGGCAAGTGGAAGAGCAGCCTCCCCCTGCCTCCGGGCCACAGGCCGCGACCCGCTCTCTTCTGCACGGCGTGACAGCGACTGGAAACTTACCCTTGAGTCTCCTTTTCTGCTAGGCAGCCTCCTTCCTCCCCTTGCCCCTTCCTCCGGGAAGCAATTTTCACCTGAGACTGGCCCGGTTTCCATGGCCCTCTTCTTTCTGCGCAGAACTGGACGTGGCCGCCAGGGCCCTGTGACCTCATCACTCAGCTGCCCTGGAGAAAGGCCCGCAAAGCCCAAGATTCCTGCTCTGCAGGACGAGACAGCAATGGACTCGACCCTCCTGCTGCGACGATGACGGAGGAGGACACGGGTCAGCGGGAATGATCTTCACAGGGGGCGTCTCGCCTCCACGGCATCGTGGGCAGTGCTCTCGTAACAGCCCGGGCTTGGGGTGCCAGACACTGGCCCCCACTCCAGACTCGCTACCTCCTCTGCTCTAGTCGGGCACGCCCCTCACCCCTCGCCGGGCCCTGCCCTGTGGCCTCATCTGTGAAGGAAGAAGTTCCAGGGCACAGTGGGGACAGCGTGTGGCAGGGAGGGCAGAGTGGCAGTAGGCTATTCAAGCACTTCGCTAATGAGCGTTACTCGCGTTGGCAAAGAGTGCTCTTGGGGAACCGGGACTGTCTCGTGTACTAATAATCGAGCCCCTCCATCCCACGCCACCCTTAGTCCTCTGCACAGCCCCATGTGTCCCCAAAGCAGAGCAAGGAATTCCTTCACGAGGTGTTAGCCAATACAGGAAGTGTAAATCCACACACACACACACACACACACACACACACAC
>NW_006159460.1:1525874-1534245 GCF_000334495.1 Tupaia belangeri chinensis | reverse complement strand
CCCCCTGGAGGGATGGCCACACCACGATCCCTTCTCTCCCATTCGAGTTGCATACTACCCCACATGTGAAAACACACACACACACACACACACACACACACACACACGTCTAACAGCACATGTGTTCAAGGCACCATCGCAGAAGTCCACGTTCCTTCCATGCAATGGCGCAACTGCATCTTCAAAGCGCTTGGAACCAGGTGCTCCGATGGGAGCTGGTCTGGAAGTTCTCCCACCGAGCTGAGACCCCTGTACTCCAGCTGTCTGTGGCACCACTCTGTGAACAGCAGGAAGGGAAAAGGAAGATGCTAAGCGAACGCTGAAGTACCTGGCGTCCACCGCAGCCCCACTAAGCGCTGGGTGGGGAGATGAGAGCTGCACCAGCAGCAGCCATGGAGAGCTCGAGTTTGCCAAGTGGGCGTGGAGAGCCAGGCCCGACACCTGGGAGGGTGCATGGTTTAGCCCAGGGCAGGAGACCACGCTTCACCTGCAAGCTGGTTTCCCATTGGTTTCATTTCAAATGACAAATTTTAAGAGAAACTGAAAATGGGAGATTTTGCCTTGGTGTTATAAATTATCCTTTTTCTAGGAAGGCCCGACCCTTTCAGCATATTACACATCTTACTTCGAGGCTGGAGGGGAAACTTGAACTGAGACTCCCAGTAACCCCCAGTGGCCAATGGCTTCTGGGGGCCTGCCTGCCACAGCCCCGCAGCGAGCTCTCTGACTGCAGTGTGTGCTCAGGCCCCACGAAGGGCCCGAGAGAACGGGAGAGTGGACGGAGCTGGCGGGGACGAGGGGTGCCGTGGGGACTGTTAGGTGTGGGGTGCAGCAGGGGGCAGGCACCACATAGGATATGAACTCAGGAGGACATGGCCCGGAGGCCCAGGCGCGGATATGGGCGTCACCAACTCTCAGAAGCTCATGGATGGCACAGGAGCGGGTGAGGCTGCACTGGGAGGAGAGAGCAGGACAGCGACCCGGAGACCCCACCACTGGGCCCCGCTGTGTGTGTCCAGGTGACACGGAGCACCTGCACATGGGACTGAGGCTCTGACCTTGGCTACTGTTTTAAGAGAGAGATTTTTGCTCTAGGGCATGTGTGCTCGCCAGAGAGACAGAAAGTGAGAAATTACCCCCCGCGGGGATGGCCACACCGCAGCTCCTCCTCCTCCACTCTCCTCTCAGGATTTGGGGCGCACATGCATACACACCTAGCATGAGTTTGAAGTCACCGGGTCCAGGACTTGAACCATCATGTGGGAGTCCAGCACCTTAACCACTATGCCACCTGATGGCCCCCATCCTGGGAAGCTTTGAAATTTGCCAGTCCAGCAGGTGGCGTGGTGGTCGAGGCGCTGGACTCCTGGTGGCCTAACCTGGCAGCTTGCTTCCTCATTTTCTCTCTTTCTCTCTCCCTCTCTTTCTCTATCTGGTAAATGCAGTTGCCCTATGGCAAATTTAAAATAATAATGCATAAAATTAAACTAATTCTTTAACCAAAAGAAAGGACTGCCAGTGCTAGGACAGCACCCACTGGCAGCAGTGCCTTCAGGGAGGGGCCAGGGACACGCTTGCCCGAGGCGCCCAGCCAGCCTGGTGAGGACTGTGAAATGAGGGAGAAAGGTCGCTCCCTTCTGTGGGCCGGCCCCGCCCTCCTCACTCGCCCGCCTCTGTCTGCGGGTGGACGTCTCTTCTCTCTCAGTTCCCAGCTCGTGCTGTCACACGCGCCCTGGTACTGCTGCTCTGCCTGGGGCGTCACTTCTGTGGTTTACGGTGGGGGTAACCCAAGGCAGGACCACGCTCCGGCGCCCTGCCTGTGCTGTGTAGACGGGGCCGGGCGTCCAGCTGCAGTCCACACAGACTGCCTGACTTCTGAGCAGCTCCGAGTCCCAGACTCCAGGCGAGCCCCGCTGTCCTGCATGTCTCCTGCCTGGGCTTTGTCGGGGACCTTGGAATGTCCATCTCAGACACCCCTTTCCATCCACAAGCCACACACGACTTCCCTGTGGACTCCTGGAGACCGTAACTGAGGCTGCGCTGACCTGACGGAGCTGATCGTGCTCCGTGACAATTGTGGCTGAGGAGGAGAGGAGGCCAGAGGGTCGCTGGCTCGCAGCATCTCGATCTTATCGCTGACCGCTCGGGAGCAGAGTGGCCTGGCCTCGAGCTCGTCTCCCATCAGTGGGTTCAAGGCTGGGGTTTCGAGCCTGGCAGCATCGCCTACAGCTGGGAAGCCACTGGAAACCATCCAGCCAGGCAGCGGGAGAGACAGGTGTGCCGCAAGTGGGAGGAACGCCCACCGCGTGGGCAGGCAGGCACGGGACCTGTTTAGATCCATTGCTGCCACGTCCCATGGAATTCTTTTCCCCAGCGATCTAAGTCAGTGAAGAGTCCGATTTGGCCCCAGATTCTGCGGGGAGGACAAGTGCGTGGTCACAGGGAGGAGGGAGGCCAGCGTGTGCTGCTCTGAGCACGCATGATCCCTGTACTCTGTGTGTGCCGGTGCCTCGCACACGCCTGCTGGCTCCTTAACAGCTGGCACACGTTGTCATCACGCCACCTGCCTCGGGAGCCAGGGTCACACTGAGGGTTTTTAGGGTAGCCCTGTGGCTTCATGGCTACGGGAACTGAATCCCAGGCGCTGACCACAGTTTGAGTCCCAGCCCCACAGCTTGAAAAACACCAGGTGCGTGGGGCGGGGTGTGGGCCCCAAGTCCCAGGAAGCTAGGAGGAAGGGAAGAGAAGGGATTGCAGCATCGCCACGCCTTGTTGGGAAGAGAGAATGATTTCTCTCCCTGTCTCTGTCTCTCTCTGGCAAGCGCACATGCCCTCTAGAAAAGAAAAAGAAAAACCAGTTAGGACTCTGGATTCTTGCACTGTGTGGCTCTGAGTCTAAAAATCACACCTACCCTCCGATGTGTGGCGGACGCAGTCCAGTTCTCAGAACGTCCTCGTGTGGCGGCCTGAATGCAGGAGCCCAGGCGATGCAGCACGAGGACCGAGTTCAATCAACACCCACTTCTGTCTTTGAAGGCGGATAATCTGCTTTCTAGCTCCGACTTGGCACTCGGTACATAATGCCGGGACAGACAGCACCACGGTGTCCCCAGTGATGTCCCCATCACCATTGAATGACTGTCTTGGTTTAAAATCATACCTGCTGCCTTCATGGTGTTTTAAGAAATACAAAAATAGGAGTACATAATAACACTATTCGCGCTTTTATCTGCGACAATTTTGCACAAAGCACAAATTGTTGCAAAAATACCTGAACTTGGCTGGCAAGGGGGTGCTTTGAAGAGATTGTTAGGTGTGTGGCAATTATTCAGGGGCCCACGGTACGCCCCATCCCAGCTCTGTCGCGAAACCCTGCTCGCCCTGGAGGGGCATAGAGCCGCCTCCCAGGTGCAGCTCGGCCACAAAGGCACAGCCAACGAGGCAGACAAATGGCATCCCAGGGGCTCGCGCTGAAACGCGCTCCTCGTGGTAAGCAAACGTGAATAACCCTGACCGGCGAGGAGGCTGTAATTAAAACTCGCAGCCCAGCTCCCTCTTCATTTGCAGCAGAAAACTCCTGGCTTATTTGAAGCCTAACCCAGTCGGGGCTCGGGGTCCTCGAGAGTGTGTGTGCCCAAGGGCATCTACCCATCAGGACAAGCCGCCCAGGAGAGAGGACCCCAGCCGTCCCTGTCCTGCAGGGAGGCAGAAGGTAGCTCAGGGCAGGTTCTGAGCTACAAAAACGCAGTAACATGGTCGCGTGCCTTGGAGCCTGGATGGGTGTGGTGCCCGAGCACCGCCCAGGCCCTGCTGCAGGACCCTCACAGGAGCCCTGGAGTCCTACTGTGTCTCAGGAGATTAAATGCACCCCCACGAAGGACACGCGTTTCTAAACAAAACCCTCCTTTCTGCCCCGCAGGTGGCCCGGCAGCTCCAGCCCTCTGTGGTGTGGATCGAAGACACCGAGAAAACCTTCTACAGAAAGGTCCCCCTCGCCGAGAAGCTGGTGAGGGCTTCCACATCCTGTCTTACTCGGCCTTTTCGTTCCTCCACGGGGGCCCTTTCCCCAGGACCACTCAACTTCTCAAGGAGGTCTTGCTTTTTCGAGGGAGGAAGGAAACGCCGGGGCTCTTAACTCCCCCCACAGTGGTCTCTCTGCCCTGAGCTCCTGCCTGTGTGCGCAAGGATCCAGTGGTCGGGTTTTATGAGGCCTAATTTAGAAGAAATGACAGAGTGTGGAAGAAGGTGGAGGGAGAGTCCCAACCCAAACACAGGATTCAGAGGTCCGGGAGTTATTATTAGGGTTTCCTATTGTTCATAATAAATACATAGCACAAGGCCTGAGATTTGCGAACAAAGCCCTCGGCAGAGCTGCTAAGTGCAGAGCCCTGGGGGCCTCCAGGAGCCTGGTCCAATTGTTTCCTTCCTTCTTTTCTCTCCTGTCAATGCCCCCTCCCCCCACTTCCCCCGCAAGTCAGCAGCAAATTTCCCACAAGTTAAAAAAAAATGTGCAGATTCACACGATTGTTATTCCACACCAATTTGCACCAAAGCAAATAGTGGTTAACTGCGAGTTTCTGATTAAATTCATAAGGACTTTAATCACTTTGATCTTATGTATTATACATCACTTTTAGCAGGTAGAGATGATTTGGATAAAGAACGAAAGCTCAATCTTTTCTTCCCCAAATGAGCCTTGATTGCCCTGTCATTTCAGAAACTCTTAAAAAAGGACTCATTTATTATTTAATCTGGGAATTAGTAGTTAGCGCCCTCTGCTGGCAAAGCTTCCACATTGAGGAAGAAGAAAAAAGGTCCGCAGTGTAGGTATGAGCAAAGCTGATGGCAGGGATTTCTACGAACTAGACCAGAAATCTAAAGAGAAACGCGGGGAAGAGTTTAACCCAGGGTGTCACATACCTGATGTCATCGAAAATCTGGCACATTTATGGACAGGGACGTCAGCGTAGGCAGTGGGGAGACACTGGCCTGGAGTTCAAGCCCGTTATTCAACTTAGCAGGCTGTGTGTCCTTGATCAAGTAACTTAACCTCTCTGAGCCTTCAATCCCTTAACTCTCAAATTGAAAGGTTCTAGCTCTGGAGAGGTTTCTGGAGAAACCTCGAGTGCATGAGGCCTCCCTCGTGTGCGCTTTCCCATGAATCTCTGCAGCTGTCGGTCTGCCATCAACAACTACAGCTGGCTGCTCACTCGCACTGCGTCCCGCAGAGTGGCAGGAGGGTGGCACGTTCCTTTATAAGAAAGCCAGAGGAGCCCCGGGAACAGGCTGAAAGTGGCCCTGGAAGGAGAGCCAGCGGGGAGTGAAATACTGGTTCAGTGGACACCTCAAAAGAGGGGGCTGATGTGAAGGGGCGGGAGGCTGGCACCGGAGGAGACTGCGGCCGTGGAGACGGATACGGATCTCCACGCCCTCCCCGAATCAGCCCTCTGGCTGCCAGCGCCGAGATCCTCTCCCGGCACCACCCTGACGCCCACAACTGCCGGCAGGCTATTATTCCTGTGACACACGAGGGCCTTGGATGACGCAGGGTGCATTAATCCGACGTTGACTCGTCACTTCTGCCGGAAGAGTCCACTGTCTGTCCCTGGGCTGCAGACTGTCAGCCATGCTCTGAGACGAATCCCAGGGAATTCAGGCTGGTGGGTCCCAGAAGGCCAGCTGGGAGGCTGGGCCACCTCCGGCTGTGGGCCAATATTCGTCGATTTGTGTAGGAGGCGCCCACACCCCACCCCGTAGCCTGGGCCAGTTTTAACAGGGGGAGCCTGGGGGCAGACCGGTGCAGTGCCTGCCTGATTGGCACAGAACTCGGGGCTCCACCAGCCCACCTACTCAGAGCTGCCTCACTAGGTCTGCCCGGTAGACAGCAAGGTCGTGGTGTTCCCGCCTTCCTGCACTGAGTTCAACCCAAGCTCCTCAGGCACCAGGGCCGGGACCTGGGAGCCCCACATTGTGACGCGATGGCCCCAGGATGGCAGCTGTGTTCGCGGCCTGGAGGCTTCACAACCAACTCATTGCATCCCTCAGCCTCCTGGGAACCCGCCTGCCCGTCCCTGTCACAAAGGCCCGGCTGATCTTAAGGACCCTGGGGTTTAGCAAAGACGCCACTGCAAAGAAACCTTCAGGCCGGGAGGTGCGGCCAGCTCCAGCCACAGTGCAAACAGCAGGGCTGACCTGGCCAGGAGCTGCCTGCTGGATTTTAGGGGTTCTAGGAATACGCCCCTGAAAATCCACCCTCCAATGCCTCTACCTTTGACTGAGGTCCCCTCCCATGGAAAAATGCAGAGATCATCCAGGGATAGGCAACGAGGCAGCCGAGAAGGCCAGGCTGGCGTGGCCCCTGGGCATGGAGCCTGCATAGGTGGGGGCTGCTGCGGGCAGAAAGAGGAAGGCCCTGGCCACAGCGGGCTCCTTCTCCCAGGCTCAGTACTTAAGTCAGGGAAACTCCGAGCAGCCCCAGGAAGGAGGTATTGTTTCCTCTAGTTACAGAGGAGGACAAAAGCTCCAGGCAGGCCCAGCCAGCTCGAGGTGGGGCCGGATTCTGTCTCGTGCAGGGACCACGAGCTTCTCCCACCTGCCTACTGCTCAAGCTGGAAGATGCTGCACTTACCGCGGCTTCCCCTTCTGCCCACAAGGCCAGCCCTGCGGTGTGCTTACACTACACCCTGGTCCCCCCCGCTCATCCTCCTCAATCCCTCGGTCCTCTCTAAACCTCATCTGAAAACTGCCTTCAGGACTCTGGTCTTGGAAAACAAGGTGCGCCACCCCAGGACTCCTCAGACTGCTACCACACTCCTCTCCCTCCACTGTCCTCATCACCAGGAAGCAGCTAGAATTTCAAAGAATCCGATCACCCCTAACCCCGCCCCCTTTTCTAACAGCCCCTACTGACACCTGCCTGGACGGCGCCTCGCCCCTCCCCTCTGCCTTTCTGAGAGCACCTAGCCGCAGGCAGCCTCTCCCTCCGAGGAGGTGGTAAAGAAGAGTCGGGCAGTCTGCTCCTGCATGTTCTGCACCATTACCCTTTGTTACTTCGTCTAGCAGGCCTTCCCTGACATCACAACTGGGCCTCCGCCAGGGGACGACATGCTTTGTTGGGGCTGGCTGTGGCGGCTGTTTTGTGGAGCTAACTGCAGAAAAGCAAATTGGAATTGCTGCGTGGATGCTAGCCACTAATTTGAATTGCCCACAGTAATACAGTTGTGAGGGGCTGCCAGGCCCAGCAGTCAGGGCAGCAGTCGTGGAGGCTGCCAGGTGATCACGAGGACATTTGCTGGCCTGATGGATGAGCGTGCAGGTCTCGTGCAGAACAGGCAGCTCTGAACTGGAACAGGGGTGGCCTGCGTGCAGGGAAGCTGCTGGTTGAATGAACACACCTTTTATTTTTGTCCCTTACTAGCGGGCCCGCACTTTGCCATCAGCAAAGATGTCATTCTGGATGCAGCCCAGGATCAACATTCGTTATCCAAATAGGCTAATTAATTTCAGGAGTTCTTGCCATTTCAGGACGTGCAGGTAGTAACATCATCGCCTGTCTCAAAAAGGGCAGGGACTGCACCACCACTGGGGGTGGGCTTAGGCCATGCAAGTGTGCCTTACCTCCATGGGGTCTCCATCTCCAGCCCACCAGGACCCCAGGTCAGCTCTCCCACCCACACATCCCGGCCTCCTGCTTTGTGGCCCACCCAGCATCTTCAACGACTCGTCTGTTCTCACTAGCCCCCCTCAACTTGCCACCTTCAATGGCTGCCCTCGTCACTCCATAGAAATTGATCTCACAAATTTCTTCTTTGATGCAAAAGAAGTACAAGACTTCTACTTCTATTCTGAAACTTCTACTACGAAAACATGGTTGAAAACGCATAAAGAAAACCTAAGTGGAAAGACATTAGGTGGCAATAATTCCCACATTGATCTACAGATTTAGTGCAATCCTCATCGAAATTCTAGCTGGCTTATTTGCAGAAATTGAGAAGCTGATCCTATAATTCATATGGAAATTCAAGGGACCTGCCAAAACAATCGTTAAGATGAAAACAATATTGAAGGACAAACATTGCCCAATTTTATCTCTCAGTTTACTATAAAGCTGCATCAATCAAGACAGTATGGTACTGGGACCAGCAGTTAGCATAATGGCTATGTCTCTGAACTCCCATGTAGCCGACCACAGTTCGTGTCCCGGACCTGGGGGCTTAAACTCATGCCGGGTGTGTGTGCAAGCATGCCCAAGATCCTGAGAGGAGAATGGAGGAGAAGGGATTGCGGCATGGCCATCCCCCCTGGGGGGTGATTTCTCACTTTCTGTCTCTCTGTCTCTCTCTGTCTGTCTGGCGAGCGCACACGCCCTATA
>NW_006159460.1:1518886-1525363 GCF_000334495.1 Tupaia belangeri chinensis | reverse complement strand
CTTTCTGGTGAGCGCACGCGCCCTATAGCAAAAACCTCTCCAAAAAAAGAAAAAAAAAAAAGGCAGCATGATACTGTATAAGCAGAGACATATAGAACAATGGGCTAGACTTAAGAGTCTAGAAATAAGCCCTACTTTAATAGTCAATTGGGTTTTTTTACAAAGGTGCCAAGATAATTCTGTGTGGAAAGAATAGCCTTGTAACAAATTGTGCTGAGACAACTACATGGCCACCAGCAAAAAAATTAAGCTGGACCCCTACCTCACACTATATATTAAAAAATCAACTCATACTGTAACAGAGAACTAAAACTATAGAAATCTTAGAAGAAAATATAGATTATAGGTCTTTACTTTGGATTGTGCAATGGTTGTTTAGATATGACACCAAAAGCACAAGCATCAAAATTTAGAACATTTTTGTGGCAAGAAAATGAAAAAATAACCCATGAAGTGGGAGAACATATTTGTAGATGATGTACTGATACAGAACTTGTATCTAGAACATTAAAAAAAAAAAAAAAAAGACCAATAAGCCAATGGGCCAAGGATCTGAACCACATATTTCCAAAGATACATGGGTGACCAATACGTACATGAAAAGATGCAAAACATCCTTAGCGATCAGCCACCTGGGAACAAAAGGTGGCCAAAATTATGCTTGTGAAGCCTGTGGCTCTCTCACATCACCCTCCCATGGTCCTTCTTGCCTCTTTCCTCTTTGCTTGCCTGTGCTAGTCAGGGTTAATGTTAAGTAAGGATGTTGCCCATGGCAACATGGCCAGAACTGATATTCATGGACCAAGTTATCCTCCCTGGGCTACTGAACAGAGGTTCATCCGCCCGCACTCACTCCTCTCCCTCACTACTGCCGAAATCTACTAGAATAACACAGGCCCAGAGTGTTTCCAAGCAGCTTCCGAGAGAGTTTCACAGTCTTATGTAACCAGGTATTTTTCAGACACGCGATCCAGGACCTCTGTCCCTCATTGTTACAGCAGTCAGCCAAGGAAGTCTTGAGTTGACCTCCCAAACTACTCAGGAAGTTGGGAACACCACGGACGAATTAGAAGTCCCAGCGAGCTTCCTTCCCCTTGGAAGTCAGCCACTATTTCCCATTCTTGGGGTCAAGGTGCTCCAATGTTCAGTCAGGTGCTTCCTTCCTTCCCACTTTCCAAATGTCAATACCAGAGATTGAAGAAAGGAAGCACAGACAATTAAAAATCCCCCGTTCACACTAGCAAGCGCATTCCACAACTGCTCCCAGGACATGCCTTCGGACACTGTTTCTCAGAGCTTCGAGCTCACTTTGACACTCGTGCCTCCGAGCATTCTCTGAGAGTACATTCCTCCAGTTTTTCATGATTTTTTCTACACAGAGGCTAATTTTCCCCCTTTCTCTTTCTCTCAGAATGAACCGAAACGCCTGAAAAAACAGCTCCCCAAAATCCTAAAACTCCTGAAACCAGACGATAGGATTCTGATCGTGGGGACAACACAGCGTCCTTTTGATGCTGAACTTCAATCATTTTGCAAAGTTTATCAGAAAATTATTTTGGTACCCAGACCAGACTATGCTTCCAGATACGGCAAGTACCAATAGCCTATCCCTGTCCCGTGTACTCTAATTGGGCTGCGGTGTCCTTGTTGGCTGGGGGGGCGGGCAGGGCGACCATAGCCCAGTGAGCATCAGACGGCCTGGGATGAGGGACCTGAACCGAAGGCAGAGCACAGTGGGGCTGGGAATGGAAACCACTGGGTCAGAAGAGCAAAGCTACGGTCTTCATTCGGTTATGTAGGTATTTCTCTGCACCCAAAACAAACAAACAAAAAAAAAAAGGAAATAGAATTGGGGTTATTACTGGGGGGCCCTGAAGGTGGCACCAGCCCTCGCGGGGTGTTCGTTTTCCTTTTGAAGGGTGTATTGAGATCACCCATCTTAGCCGTGGTGTTTCTTGCCCAGCCTCTTCCACCAGGTTGGTTTCTGTCTTTGTTTTGTTTTGTTTTTTCCAGCCTGGTAGTCTGGCACATGCTGACTTGCTTAAGAGGAGCAGTAACTACAAGAGCTTGGTTTTTCAATTCCTTCTTCTAGAATAGACAGACTCAAAACTCAGGGTTTTTTTTTAAAAAAAAGAATTTATCTGCCTGTTTTTTTCAGTTGACAAATGAGGATTGTGTGTACTTACAGGTAGGGTGTGAGGCTTTGGTCTATGCGTGCATTACGGAGAGACTACAGCAAGTTGATTGGCATACGCGTCACCTCGCCGGCTCCCCATTCTTTGTGGTTAGAACATTAAACAGCTACCCTTCAGCCGCCTTCAGTGCATTACTACTGACCGCGGTCACCGTGCAGGAGAGCAGCCGCCGGTCTCCCTTCAGTCTTTTGGGTTGTCGGAAAGTCACGATGCATTCTTACATAGAAATCCCAGGAGAATACCTCACGACTTTCCCAACGACTTAAGAAATCCTCGCGTCCTTTGAGCATGAACTCTTCAGTCCCCCCATTCATGCCGATCTCTGGTAACCATCTCCCCACTCCACCCTGCGAGTTCGTGTAATGAACTTGGGAAGAGCCACAAGGTCTGGCTTCTCTAGCGACCTGATTCTGAATCCCAGTCCCTCCAGTCACTATGACCTTGACACACTACTCGACCTTCGAGCCTCTGCCCTCATCCATAGGTAGGAGAGCTGTCCACGTGGCAGGGCTGCCCTGACCCTCGTGCGGGCTGGTGAGCAGGAACCGTGTGCCGTGCTGGCTCCAGGATGGTGCGGTGCTGGCCGTGGTGTGGAGGTGGAGGAAGGGAAGAGGGTGGTACGGGGCGTGGACGGCATGGGGGAGCTGGTAATACTGCCGGTGGTCGTTTCTGTGTCTGTTACTGCATGAGAACTTCCTCATGGGGTTAGTGGCATGGTGCTTAAGGCGGCTGGATCCCACATGGCCAACTGCGTGCTTAGGGTCCCAGACCCAGTGTCTTGAGAAAACACACGAGGCGCGTGCACATGCATGCCCACCATCTGGAGAGAAGAATGGAGAAGGGATTACGGCGTGGCTATCCCCCCTGGGGGGAGGAGGCTTGTCACAGTCCCCATCTCTCTGTCTCTGGCAAACACTCATACCCTATGGCAAAAATTGTTTAAAAAACAAACAAACAAAAAAGAAAACCTCCACATGGCTCTCTGTGGTTCTGGGAGTCAACGGGACTCAGCTGGAGGGGGTTCTCCTGGAGGGATCTTGTGATGTTGGGGCCACATGTCAGCCAGGGCTCCAGTTATCTGGAGAGTGGACAGGGCCGGGCACCAAGGACGAGTCCCTCACGGGCCTGAGCTGATGTGGCCGTCATTCAGGAGCTGAGCTGGGGCTTCGTGTGGCTTTACACACATGGCTGTGCGGTCCTTGGGACCCAGTTCAGCACACGCTGATGGTCAAGAGGAAGTCACAGGTCAGCCAGGTTCAAGGGCACAGACAACACCAGGGTGTGGAGACCACAGCCGCAGCTCACAGAGGGGCCACAGTCAGCATTGTGTTCTTACTTAACGGACGTGGCAGTGAGACGGCGGCGGGGTGCTGGTGGACAGCGTTGCTCACACCGGCAGTGGTGGAGGTGGGGATGGCCATGGGGGTGTGACAGGCGTGGTCGCCCTGGAGGGAGTGATACAGGTGATGAGGTCAGACGTGGTTTCTCTGGATCCTTCCCCGGTCACGCTGGCATCACCAAACTAGAGGAGGTACCTGGCCCTGTCTGGTTGTTCTTAGTTTCCAGGCAGTTTTAGCTGATAAAATACCAACCCCCTACTCCCCATATTGCATAAACCAGTAGCTACTAGCCACTCCATTTGCAATATGGCTTATTTCTATCTTGATCTTTGTGATCTTGGCTTCAGAAATCTATCAAAGTCCAGGAAGGCCCGAGCCCAGTTGCTTCTCCCTCCGTCCAGTGGCCTCTGTCTTCTGCAGGCTGGGGACCCTGCACTGGAACCCTCTCACGCAGCCAGCATCAGGGGAAAGGAAGGACAGCCTGGAGGGTTCACAGGAGACGCTAAGGACTGGACCCGCCAGGGCTGCATCTCCCCCACCCGTCCCGCACTTGCCAGGGCGGGTCACATGGCTCCCCCAGGGTTCATGAGGACAGGATGTCCAGCCCAGGATGGACACAGCACAGAGCTGGCCAGGCCCTGCAGCCTCAGCCCCGGTCTCTGCGTGTGTGTATGTGTTTGTACGTAAGTGTGTGTGCACACGTGTGTTTGTGTGAGTGTGTGTGTGCGTTTGGGTTTGTGTTTCTGCTCCCCCCCCCCCGTAGTAAGGTAGGATATTATTAATGTTAAGGCGGGAGCATCGTTCTTGACTGGAGACTGAGTGGTTCTTCTGTTTGACAAAACTGTAGACCCATCGAAGACGAAGTTCTTGATGTATAGCACAGGCAGTTTGGTCCCCTTGATAAAGTGCTGGCACCTCCAGGGACTCCGATCACATTACAGATTCCTCCCTGAGTCTCCCTACAGCACACCAAGGGACAGGAAGGAGAAAGCGTTCCTCCACTGTGGGCAGACGACAGACTCCACCCCACAGTCCCGTGGGCCCAGGGCTCTGTCCACTAAACCACGTGCCTCATCCATAGTTCTTTGCTGGTAGGTCGTTTGTTTCCGGCGCCTTTCTTGCCGCCATCATAGACGCTGTCCGACATTTCCCCCGGTGACCTTGGGGCTCTCACAGCCACCGTGGCCAGGGCATCCCTCTTGAGGAAGGACTGCCTGTCTTTGTAGTGGTCAGAAATAGTACTTCCAGCTCATCAAGCATGGGCCACAAACCCATAGCCCGGGCGTGCTCGCCCATCTGTCTGCTGCAGCGAGTGCCGGGGTGCACAGGGACAGCAGATCCGCCCTCGTGCTCTGCGGGCTCCCCCAGGCTGCGGGAGGTGACGGTCCTGGGAAACCAGGGCTGGGTCGGCTGGGGGAGCACCTTCCTTAAGGTTCGCTAGATGTAATTCACTCTCCACCTCCTTGCCCCAATCAGCTGTCTCTCTGCAAAGAAACCCCCACCCTCAGGTTCATGAATGCCCTTTCTCTCCCCAGAAATCCCTCTGGGCTTCCTCCTCTCCACATCTTAATGCTTCCCCTCTTGCCTCTCTCCTCTGGGGTCTGTTTTGCTAATAATTCTGTTCATCCCGGCCCCTCCTGGACCCAATGCCTGGTCTGATGCGTCCAGCTTATGTCTTCAGATGTTTCTGGAATTCTAGGCTTCAGAGGGTCAGAAGCTCACCCAAATCGCATTATTCACTTCTTGTGCTTTTGTGAAATTCCAAATAAAAATGCCCTTGAAGATACTGCACCGCGTAGAGCAGTGGCCCGGGCAGCACCAGCTGGTAAAGCAGGTAAAGGCAAAACCAGGGCCAGGAGCGCCAGTGCGAAAAAGGAAATGAGATTGCAGCTTAGTCTGAAGGCGGGAGGCGCCTTTTGCACCCAGGAGACAAGTGGTAGATAGCGCTCAACCCGGAGTGCCCTGGCCGCCGGGGCGCTCTCAGGTCCCCTGCCCGAGTCCTCACCAGCACAGCCCTGCTGGTTCCAGATGGCCGAGCCTTTGCATTCTCCATCGGGACCAAGACTCAGTGTCTGCTGGCAGTGCCAATGCTCACAGCCGGGCTCCCGCCTCAGCCGAGCCCACCATGCCAGACTCACTCCGCTCTGAGACCCCAGAGTCGCTATTCAGGTGCCAAGAATCCGTGCCTGGGTGCCTCTGTAAAAGTGACGGTGGCTGTTCTAAAGGATCATAACCCAAGTCCATGAGCCACGAGGAGAAAGCCGAGCCTAACTCTCATAGGACGGCCGCGGGTGCGTCCCGCCAGAGTAGACTACCTCACGCAGTTCTCACTGCACTTCCACGGAAACGTGCTGACCAGGGCTGGCCCTAGCGCAGTGGCTAAGTGTTGTGCACGGAGAGCCAGAGCCCACACGGCCATGGCGGTTCGAATGCTGGCCTAGGCAGCTCAAAGAATGTGTTGGGTGCATGTGTGTGCATGCCCAGATCTGACAGGGTGAGGAAGCAGAAGAAAGGGAATCATGGCATGGCTGCACTCCACTGAGAGGTGCTTTCTCTCTCTCTCTCTGGTGAGCACATGAGCCCTCTGGCAATTTAAAAAAAAAAAAAAGAGTTTTTGGAGACTAGTCAATGATGTATGAATTCTGAGGAATCATGGCCAGAATTCTCCACAACCCCCAAGTATCACACGTCTCAAGCGCTCAAGGGTATGCTGACGTACTATAGCTAATAAATAGTGATAAATGGTAAATTCGCCATTGACAAATCTTCACGTGATAAATCACCTCTCCCTGACAAATCTTCACTGGCGGAGTGGGTGCTCGTGCTGCAAAGCTGGGAGTCAGAGTGGAAAGAAACTTCCAAGGTAGCAACTATCGTGGCTGGACAGGGAGCAGGGGAGCTGTGTGTGCGTTGGCCCTGACTGCTTGCCCACTGGCAGCAGG
>NW_006159460.1:1468061-1515696 GCF_000334495.1 Tupaia belangeri chinensis | reverse complement strand
AGGTCAGCATTCTGCCCTGTTCTGAGTCCCGGCCTGGGATACCTACTAGTTCTTCAGCTTTCAGGGCCTCATCTGTGGCCGTCCCATAAAGCTTGCTCCTTTCTCAGCTCCAGAATCACGGACACCAGGTTCCCCCTTCTAGACGTCATACATTTGGACAGCGACTCGACAGCTCGCCAGGGATGGTGTCGCCTAGTTGTTGCTGTTTATCATTTTTCCATCCGTTATATTTTCTGATTTCCAAGTCTACAACAGTTCTATTTAGATCAATATAAACGTCACTTGCTCCAATCTGTCTTTACCGAAAGTGCTCTGAAATGTTCTGTAGTTTAGTTCGGGTTGCCTTTTATCGCCGATGTTCTAATAAGGATTAGGACGCTTCGGTGCAAGATGGAGAGAGCGGCGGTAATAGCCGCTGTAAACCACAGCCCAGCTCCAGGGAGCGAGGTGCACCGCGTGCCGGCTGCCGGGGGTGCTCTGCACGGTGCGTCCTTCGTTCCCTCGGCAGCGCTGAGAAGTCCACCGGTCTACTCTTGTCTTACAGATAGGACTAGCTCTATTTCAAACTCAATCAACTCCCCAAGAAAATAGCAGAGTAGATCAGGGGCTTCGATGTTGCCCTAGGCCAGTTTAGGGATCCCATGGCAGTCCCAGTGAAGGCCTCCAAACCCTTGAAGCTTAATCTTCACCAGCTCAAAGGAAAACAGTAGGCCCCCAGTAAAATTCCCGTCTCCCAGCAACTCAGCTCAGCCACAGGGCCAAGGACCCCACCAAACGGGTCAGTGCAGATGAACGGCTGGAACAGCGCATGGTCCCAGAGCCAGGCTCCGATGTAGCTTCAGTTAGGCCATTTAATTCCTTCCCTGTACGTAGAAATTTTCACGTCAGCAGCCACTTTTGGGGCCACACATTTGGCAGTACACTCATTTCACAGAGTTAATCCCTCACCAGACGTGACAATGGCTAGGTTATGTAATAATAGTCATTTTAAAAAACAAATGCATTGAACATTTCTCAAAGAAGGAGAAAATGCTTAGAGACATTTGGCCAGATCGTCCCAGTGCCAGACGGACCTCTGGTGCTAGACAGACGACCTAGCGAATGCCCTTCACCTGCCCGCTGTCTCACAGAAATGAGTTACAGCAAATGTCACTTACGTCTCTTGAAGCTCTTTACAGAATGGGTATTCTCCAAAGGCAATGTTATTTTAGCCATTGTACAGTTCATTCTAGCTCTAAAGTTATGCATTGAGAATGGTTTCGTAATTTATTTTTCCGACATCCCTGCATGCTCACTGAATTCTCATCTACCCCAAGTGTTGCAAGCCAGAGAAGAGCCAGGCACTCAGATGGATTTCACTGAAGGAGTCCATGTTTACTGCTGTTGGGGAGAGAGAAGAACATCGAATTTCTCTATTTAATACAACGTATCATACAGCATCTTACACCCAAAGGGGACCAAGCCTGGCAGTAGCTTTCTCATTTCAGATATACGAATACTGCACTAAGCAAACTTAACTAAAAAATAAGAAGTTAAACTTGTCTTGACTCAGACTCTCTCAAAAATATAATGTTTCTGATAAACAGAAATGTCATATGTACCCTATGAGAATTTCCACTTCAGGAAGTTTTTCAACATCTTTACAGGTGCCACAATAAAACTAGACCAACCTTTTTTTTTCTGTAAATATTTATTTCTCTGTGTCTTTGTAGAAATAACAGGGTGCTCTCTTTACAATTTTATTACAGCATAATTTACCTTTTCTAGAAAGAGATACATGGATCATTTGAACATTTGAACGTTCCATTTCCGATGTAGCTAAGTCTCACCTGTCTTAAAACATCATTTTGCTCTTACTGTATGCGCGTGTTTGCCGAATTACATTACGGGTACTCTTAAGGTACTTTGCACAAAAATAGCAGGTGTCTATGCTTTCCAACTTTTTGTGGATCCTTTTTAGCATATTCTTTTCTGAAACATTTTTTAAATTAATTAATAAATTTACATTCATTCCCTGAGCATCATCGTAGCATACAAAATGTGATTTTCCATCCAGAATATCCTGCCTAGTGGCTTCATCACACTGCTCCTTGCCAATCAGTAGGGGACTTACGGGTCTATGGACCTGAGGGTCATTGACATGCATGTCCTAGAGCTGGACATTCCCCAGAGGACAGCGTTTAGCCATTTGGCTTTTAGTTCCTTTGAATTCTAAGTAAATCGGAGTAGACATCCTTGTTCCCCTTTCTTGATGAGACACGACTGTGCTCTGAGCATGGTAACTGCTTTCTCTGTGGTAACCTTGGTCCTCTGTGTCTTTTCTGCCATCTTGGATACAACAGTTTTGTGGAAACAGATCATTCAACAGAACGGAGGAGTCCTCACTAACGCCTTGAGTGTAAGTAGCCTAGCCAAGGTCACCGATGGCTTCACTCAAGGACACATTGTCGAAGTGGTCAGAAGTGTGCTTACAGATCGGAGAATCCGGCAGCAAGCTCATAAACCACTCACTGCAAGCGAGTTCATTACGGTGATAACCAGCATGGACCCGGTTTACAAAGAGGAAGAGGACAGCTTTAAGGTGCATGGACGCCCTGCGGCCAATTTTATATAAGTGCATACATCTGTCTGTTAGTCCGTTTGCTCTACGGTGCTATTCAAATCTGTTTCCTCACTCATTTCTCTATGTCTTACTTTATGATTTCTTACATTTAAGAGCTGTACGTCTCTGTGCACACAGTACGATTTCTCAGGGTATGTGTGCAATACCTAACAGTCCCGTGAAGGGTATGACCGTACACAGCATCTCATCAGAGAACCTTACTTCTCTAGGTCTCTTAACTATGTCTTTTCTGAGCCCCTCCCACCCCCTCTGCCGTCCATCCCTGTCCCCTACAGTGTCTAGTATGCACACTTGTCCCCTCTACTGCTGTACCTTCAGAGCTGCCCATTCCTGCCGCAGAGTGCAGACGTCCAGGGCACACCGAGTGGGGGCAAGCAGGGTCTGTCTTTCATAGCCGGGCTTACTCCACTTGCCATTAAATCTTCTAAATTCATCTGCTTTGTATCAAATGACAGGGTCTCATCGTTCCCCATGGCTAACACTGCCAACTATTACCCGCCCCTCTGGTTCCCTGGGTTTTCTTAGTTTAAACTCTGCCACATATAAGGAAGTTTGCAAACTTGAAATTTTAGGATCACAACATCTTTCTAACCTTAGTAGTAAAGCATATGTCTCCCAGATTTCAAGAAAATTATGGTCTGTGACCTTCTAAGTGAATGGCCAAGTCGTAGAATTGAGTAGCAGCTTCAAAGCCATTGCATTCACACACAGAGGTACACACAGAGCTACACACAGAGCTACACAGGTACACACAGAGCTACACACACAGGTTCACACAGAGCTACACACAGAGCTACGCACGGAGGTACACACAGAGCTACACACAGAGGTACACATGGAGGTACACACAGAGCTACACACATAGGTACACACTTAGGTACACACAGAGGTACACACAGAGCTACGCACAGAGGTACGCACAGAGCTACGCACAGAGGTACACACAGAGCTACACACAAACACGTTTACCTTGCTTTCACCTCCCGTTTTGTGCTATGGGACACATTTTGCATAACTAAAACCAGTACCTAAATAGCATAACTCAAGAAAATGCTGTTTTTGTCCTATATCTTCCATGGCACACTTCCTTTTTTTTTTTAGTTTTTTAGTATTCCAGTGAATGCATGTCATTTTGATCTTTTTCTAAATATCTTATATTTTTCTTTTCAGGAGTGGTATGCCAAAACCCCCTTGGGTAAAAGGCGAGCCTTGGCATTAATGGGAATTAGTACCAAAAAGGAAAAGACTAAAGGGAAAAAGAAGGAGAAGAAAGGGAAAAAAGAAAAAAAGAAAAAGTAATGCCTTCCTGAGGGACCATCCTCGAGTCTCTCTCTAGGATGAAGATGGCCCCAACTGTCCAGAAGGAAGACTCACCATTCAAAGAAGCCCAAGTAGAAGACACGGAGGGACACACGGCAGCGAGCTGACCCCGCACGCTCAGAACCACTGCGTGTGCTTAGTTCCGACATTCGTGGGTGGACACCGAGCGAGGTGTCCATCACGGTCCTTTCTACAGCTTGGGAGTCCTCCCTGATCCGCGTCGTCTGTGCATAACTGAATCTCGTTCTCGCGCATTCCGCGATGTTCTCGCCGTCTTCCATCTCATCAGTACTGATTGTCAAGTTCAAAATCTGGTAGAAAATATTCTGACTTATCAATTGTAAACGATGAGTATCTCGGAGCACTACCTTTTTGTTAATCCATATACATTGTATAGTATCTTGCTAATATTTTAATAAATCCATTCTTTGTTCTAGTAATGTAGACAGTAATGTGGGATAAAGATGTTGTCCTTGAACTGACTAAGAGATTTGGTTACTGAAGCTACAACAGATCTGAAAATGACCTCCTTCAACCTCCTCATTTTGAAGGTGGAGCTAACGCCCAGGGCCGCGAGGGCTGAAGTGGATGCCCCGAGCTAGCACTCTTTTCCAAGGACTGGATGAAATCCCGACATAAAAATGGGGCAGACTCAGGAGGGAATGTCTGATTGAGGAAGAAAAAAAATGGTAAATGAGAAAAAAGTAAATCATAGAAAAAGATTCAAAAAGATATGTAAACATTGTAGAAACATTGCTATTATTTGAATGTGTCCCCCCAAAGTTCGTTAACAAACTAAATTGTAATAAATTTGGTTATGCTGAGGGACCAGAAGATGGCATACTGGTTATGTTGCTGGACTCCCGCATAGTCGACTGAGGTTCGAGTCGTGGACCCGGTGACTTAAGACTCACACTGGGCACATGTGTGTATACGCCCAGAATCCCAAGAGTGGAGGAGAAAGGATTGTAGCATGGCCAACCCCCCTGGGGAGGTGATTTCCCTCTTTCTGTCTCTGGTGAGTGCATGTGTCCCATAGCAAAAATCTCTCAATTAAAAAAAATAATGGCTATGAAAGCATTAAGAGGGTGAAAACTTAACCAACCATGGTGTGGTAAGTGGGGCCTTCGGGAGGGAACTAGGCTTAAGGTCATCAGGGCAGGCCCCATGACTGACTCCTGGGGGTTTATAGGGAGAGGGAATAACAGAGCTACGTGGACACAGGTGCACACGCTCCTGCCCCCCGCCATGCTGTGACGAAGCCAAGAGACCCTCAGCACATGTAGCCACTGGGCTTTGGACCTCCAGGCTGGGAGCTGAAAAAACCTCTATTCTTATGAATTCCCAATTTCTGGCATTTCCTGTCATCAGCAACAAAACAGAACCTGTGAGCAGTTACTGGTGGAAGACAGCAAATGGTCGCTTCTGAACTGTGGTAGGGACACAATCAGAAGATGGCACCATGGAGGATGGGGCCAGGGCCTGGTCCTCACCTCCCGGGTGGCGTGCCTGCAGCATCACCACCCGCAGGACAGCTCACCAGCAATGCTGAAAACCCCAAGTCCCTGAGGCCAAGGCGGCGTCTGCTGCAATCCCATGGCTAGCCAGCGGAGCCAGGAAGCTTGCCCCAGAAGAAAAGGTGGCCGTGCAGGGCAGAAGGGTGGAGGGGTGCGGGAAGAAAGGGACGCGGACTCTACTTTGGAGTTTTGTGTGACCCAAGCGATTCCTGGCCGTTATGTGGCTGTTAGCTCCTCCCAAGCATGTTCTTAACTGAAGGGGACAGTAATTAATGTCCTTAACCCTCATTAAGGAGCGTTCTCTGGAATGGAACCTGATTAAAGAGGAGTTACGGCTCTCAGGCGGCTCTGCACGCAGGCTGCACTTAGAAAGCAGTGTCCCCAGGTCCAAACCATCGCCGGGTGTCATGGCGTTCCTTCAGGGATGCCCCTGAAAACGCCAGGGCTTAATCACCTTCACTTCACCTTCACCCCTGTACTTTCCAGATGCTTCCTAAACACACAGCCCTCACTCTGAGGGCTGTGACAGTGGGAGGAGGGCACAGGCTACCTCACAGGGGTGAAATTCACAAGGGTGGCACTACACACACCCACGAATGACACTGTGGAACCCAGGGCCCTGGAAAGAGTTTTAGAGGTCCTTGAAGGTCTTTAGGTTTCCGTTTAAGAGAGGCAGGGAGTGGCAAAAAGCGGAGGAAACAATGGAAGGTTTGGGCTTCAACCAAGTGAGATTCGGAGAGCCAGAAGGCCTCTGGCACCCAAAGGCCCACCATCAGGGCCAGCCGTTTGTTAGCGCAAGTCCCCAGTGACTCCGCTTCCTGGAGTTCACAGTCGCAGTGGAACAGTGGCTTCTGGGTCTTTCTCCAAGTCTGTACCGTGCACTTCCTTGACATGCTGCTGGGGATGCACAGTGAGTGGCTCTGGAGCACAGGGCGAGCAGGCACTGGTAAAACGGCATGCAGATGGGTGCCCCCCACCCCAGTCTCAAAGGGCAGGCTAAGCTGCTGGTCACCCCTGCAAGAACCCCTTCCTGCTGGAGCACCTGAGAATCACGCGGGAGTGGCAGGGCTGTCTGACTCCGGCTCTTCCTCTAGGCTTCACTTCGTGTCTATAATCACAGAGGACAGTGTCAGTCAGGGCCCTGACCCACGGGGTGACCTTCCAGATATTCAACAGGCGCCCCCCTTGCGTGGGGTTGGGGAGGTGAACGGACCCAGGACCGCAGGGGGGCTCTGACCCCTCCACACACGCAGCCTTTGTTGTCTCCATCTCACACCCTTCCCCACCCATTTCCCCTGTTGAGACCCACGTGGGGGTCCAGCCTGCTGCTCTGCACCAGCTCTGCGATCCCCCTGGCTGTCTCTAGAGCCCTGGGCCGCCCTCCTCCAGCCCTTCTGCAGGCCTCACCCCAACTGGTCTGGGAAGGGCGATAAGCTGGCGGGCTGTGAAGAAAGTCACAGCTTCATGGAAAACACACAGGTTGGGCTGGGTGAGGCTGGGTGAGATGGACCAGGCTGGGAAGGGGTGGGTCCAATTTCACAAACTTTCTCAGTGACCATGGGCCAGTCCAGCCACACACACGCACGTATACCATATGCACAAGTCCATGCACACCAGGTGCTCATAGCACACACTACACATGTGTTCACACATGACCCGCATACGTCAGACACATGCATGCGCACACACAAACTGCAGGGTCTGTATACACATCCTCCACTGTACATATGCAGGTGTACCGACACATGCACAACACATGCTTAGCACACATACCACTCTGCACACTCATGAACAAACAGGCACAAAAAACACACACACAAATACACATGCATACACACTTCCCACACATGCACATGGGTGCAGAGATGCACACGCATGTGCAGACACACACACGCCGTCCCACAGCCCCCTCGGCAACCTCAGTAGGGCTGCTGGCAGACACCAAGGCCCACGTATCCCTGAGCCTCAGGCCTCATCCCAGCCACTCCCCCTGGAGGTGCTCTGGATATATTTACTGTTTACACCGAGAACGCCATGAAAACAGCCGCTTCCTGCTCCTCGTGGGAGTCGGAACAAACCTCAGCTGCAGCAGGAAGGGCTGACGCAGACACCCACGGTTCCCAGCTGCACCCCAAGCAAAAGAAGGGCTCACTGCTGCCCCCCAGAGGACGCCCTGCTTTACAACCAGCTCAGAGAGGTTAACGCACTTCCTAGTCTCAGTGCAGCTCCCGCAGCCACGGCCCGGCCCGGGTGTGACCGGAGGAGCAGGACGGACGGGCTGGGCGGCGGATGGTCTGGGGACCCAGGAAGCCACAGGAAAGACTTGAGGGGACTCTGTGGAGATCCATCTAGCTCCTACTGGCCTTAGGACAACAGTGCCCCAAACACGAGGGGCCACTAAACCCCTGACCCGTGGGGCATTCACCGTAGGAGGGGAGCAACTGGTTCTGTGCGCCTCCCCGACAGCAGGACTTCAGTCCCTCCTCCAGGCGGGCCCCAGGTACCAACGGACAGTCGTCACACCCCACAAGGTCAGTGCAGACGGCAGACCACACGAGGGTGCATAGTCTTACCCCAGAGGTGCAGACCTCCAGTGTCCCAAAGGGAGCCCGGCTGGAGTGAGTCTCTGAGCACCTGCTTATTTTAAGCCTGGGTGTTAGGGTGTTTGGGCTGGAGCCCTCTCTGGCCAGGCTGCCATCATCCTAGGGAGCAGGGACATTTGCCTTTGATCTCTGCCAGCTGCCTACACCACCTGAATGAGGCTGCCTCGGGCCTGGCCCCGAGAGACGGAGGGCTGCCTCTGTGTCTTCCAGGAGGCTGAGCTCTTCGCTGTCTCCCGGAGCAGCTCCCACCTCCCTGTGCCCCCGGAGCAGCTCCCACCTCCCTGTGCCCTGAGCCTTGCGTTATTTTAGCCTTCCCCAACCTGTACGTTAGCTTGGCCCCGACTCCAACCAAACTGCACCAGCATCCGGGGCCAGCACGGAGCAGGGCTGCTGTCCTCAGCCTTCGTCAGACCCCAGAGACTAGAACGGTGGCGGCCGTCCTAGGTGCTTGTTAAACCCCGACGAACAGCACAGGGAAGGGAGCTGCAGTCCCAGCTGTCGTCAGCAGGGAACTCTTGGGTGCTAGGCTCAGTGGAGGCTGCTCAGCCTTGAGAGTCCAAAGGTGGAGGAGAAAGAGGGCTTCTCCATGGACCCGTCCAGGCCCCCAGGTAACTCTGGGCATCACAGTGCAGCCCCCGAGGGGAGGAGCGAGCAAGTGACCTGTGCAGGGCTTAGGGCCAGGCCCGTGCTGGTGCGTGTGTAAGCACCGCACACCTTTGCTCACCGCAGGGCACACGTCCCAGCCAAGTACAGGGAGGGGACCACACGCGGGTTAGTGTGTGCCCAGCCTCTGTCACAGAGGGGGTGTGAAAAAGTATCGTAGTTTTAGACCATGGATTTAAGTGCACACATTTAAGGAAGTTCGGATTTCTAAGCGAAGACACTAAAGATGGTTGGGTGACAGATAGATAGATAGATGACAGATGATAAATGACAGGCCTCCCACAGTCCCATCACTGCCTGCTCTCTCCCTTTGCCCAAAATGTCATTACGGACTCATTTTCTCCGAGGAAAACTTTCTAGCAGCCCTTTATCAAATTGCAAATATCCACGAGACAGAGGTAAACATTTACGTTGTTCCGAATCATGGCACACGCCCAGAACGTGGCCCACCCCACAGGGTATGAACGGAGCCGTGGCCTCCCCTTCCAGCTCCTGTGCAAGACTACCTCCCCTTCCAGGAAGAGCTGCTGTCCCGACCCCAGATTCCACCTGACTCTGAGCTATGTTTTGACGAAAGGGAAGAGCACGTCTCTAGACGCCTTTTAATCCACATCGGGAGTTTCCACTTCCTTGACCGTGGCAGTTCATTCCCAGTGCTGCATGGCATGTTTTGTAGACACCAGGATTGGGAAGGCGGGTAGATAGATGCTGATAAACAGATAGAAAATTACAATTAGATGAGAACAGTAGTTCTAGCCTTCTGCAGCACAATGCCATGAGTATACCTAACAATAACCCACTATATATTTCAAAATAGTGTGACAGAGTTCTCAGTGTTCCCAGCACAGAGCGATGCTACCCATTGAGGTGATGGATCCACTGATCGTCTGATCACTACACGGTTACTGAGCCAAAGTGGGTAGGGACCAGTGACTCACCAGCTGCTTTGAGGAGGAAGGGTCTATTACAGGTGACGTCACCCAGGACGCTGTTAAGTTTACTCGAGAGACAATCTTTCTGAACGAGTGTTTTCTAAAGAAATAACAGGGACCAGCAGATGGCATAATGGTTACACAACTGGACTCCAACATGGCCAACTGTGGCTTGAGTCCTGGACCCGGCGGCTTCAAACTCACGCTCAGCGCATGTGCATGTGTGCCCAAAATCCCAAGAGGAGACTGAAGGAGAAGAGACTGTGGTATGGCCATCCCCTTGGGGAGTGAGTTCTCATTTCCTGTCTCCGTCTCTCTCTTCAGCAAGCGGTTGATGAGGAGCAAGGCTGGACTGAGATGTAAATCATGCTGGGTAGCCTCTCCACTATCTAAATGATGTTTAGCAATTTAATGTATGAATAATAATAAAAAAGAGAAATAAATCATTAAAAATAAAAAGGAAGAAAGAATTCCCACCCAGTTTTCAGTCAAATCCTTACATGAAAATGCACGACTGACACTTGTGCGGTTCCGCCTGGTCAACTCGGGCAGCAGCCCCACTGTGCGTTCTTGAACCTGGAGCTGCCACGGCCGGTTGCTCCGCTGTGGTCAACATCCACTCTCCCGCCCCGTGGTGGGGTCGGCCACAGGTCACTCGGCACAAGCATTTGTTCCGGCCAGTTACGCACACTGAATGCATGTGTCAAAAGTTATACCACTCCCTATAAATATATATTATTATCATTGTGCCCACTCTTTAAACAATCGACACAAAGAATATTGACTTTTATATTGAGTTTATATCCAGAAATATGCTAAACTTACTATCTAATTTTAATTATTTATCTGTAGATTTTTGGGGGATTTTTTATGTTCATAATTATATTATCTTTGAATAATGACAGTTTATCTTATTTATTTACAATGCTCATCATTTTCATTTATTTATTTTGTTTTATTGATTGGACTCAGTTACGATGTTCAGTAGAAGTAGTAAGAGAAGGCATTCTTGTTTCAGATCTCAGCAGAATAGTCAACGTTTCTCTGCTAAGTACAAAGTTTGATATAGGTTATTTCAAAAAAAAAAAAAAGACATGTTGTATCATATTACAACACAACTATGGGGCCCAGCTTCTTGTTTCAGATCTCAGCAGAATAGTCAACGTTTCTCTGCTAAGTACAAAGTTTGATATAGGTTATTTTAAAAAAAAAGACATGCTGTATCATATTACAACACACATATCGGGCCCAGCCTGGCGGTGCAGTTGATAGCAAGCTGATCTGCACGCTGGGAGCACATGGCCGACTGCGAGTTCAGAGCCCCGACCAGTTTGCAAACATGCCAGGTGCATGCGTAGGTGCCCAAGTCCTGAGTTGCTGAGGGCCTGCGAGAGGGAGGCACAGCATGACAAGGACATCGCTCTCTCTCTGTCTCTCTCTCTCACACACACACATGCACACACATGCACTCACGTACATACACACATGAACACACACACGCACTCACACAAATATGCACACACACTCACACACACGCACATGCTCTCTATCATAAATAAAATAAAACTAACTCTCAAAAAAGAAAGATCACTTTTAGCATGCTAAGTTTCGTGTTTTTTTTTTTTCTTGAGAGATTTTTGCTGTAAGGTGTGAATGCTCATCGGAGAGTCAGAGACAGACAGACAGAAGGTGAGAAATCACTCCTTAGGGGGGATGGCCATGGCTCAATCCCTTCTCCAGTCTTCTCTCGGGATTTTGGACACGCACACACATGCACACAGTGTAAGTTTTTAGCCGCAGGGTCCGGGACTCAAACCATGATTGGCGTTGTGGGAGTCCAGTGATGTAACCACCATGCCATCTGCTAGTCCCAGCATGATAAGGTTTTGGTTTGGTTTTGTTTGTTTTGATCATGCATGACTATGGACTTGAGTCAGATACTTTTTCTGTATCTACTAAAATGATCACGACTTTCTTCATTTTGTTACCATGGTCGATTTAATGAAATAATTTTAATTGGAGTTTCTGATGTAATTATTGAGTCACATGCTTGTAAGAAAGAAGACAGAAAATTCCCTTGCACGCACGTTACCCCTCGATGGTAACATCTTGTACCATTGTATACTGATACGATACAGCAGTGTTATTCATATTCCCTCGCTTCATTTGTACACGTTTGCGTGTGTGCGATACTTACACAACTTGTCACCTGAGCAGGTCTGTGTGTCTATGAGTGGTCAGCACACAGAGTGATTCCAACACCACCGCAGCCTGTCCCTCACGCTGCCCTTTCACAACCCCACCCAGTCCCTCCGCCATTAACCCCTGACAACCGCCCACCTGTCCTCCATTTTTAAGTGGTGTCCTGTCCAGAATGTTGTCTGTTGGTTAAGAGCCTGATGCCTCAGCATAGCTCCTAGGCTGATGGGGCATAATAATGCCTTGCATTTTAGAGCATGCTGGCTTCCACTGCATGAGTGGTTTGTGTAACATGCACCTGTGGAAGGACAGCTGCTGATTTTCAGGGTTAACTTTTCCAGATAAAGCTGCTACATGCATTCGTGTATAGGATTTCGTGTGACCGTAAGTTTTCTAGAGGAAAACAGGGCTATGTGTCTAAGGGCATAATTCCTGATTCCGAGTACATTCAGCTTTATGAGAAACTGTTGAGACAGTTGAACTGTTTTTCAGAACGACACTATCATTCCACACTCCCAGAAGCCAGATATAAGTATCAGTCTCTCCATATCTTTATCAACATTGGCATTGTCACTATTTTTAATTTTAGACATTCTGATAGGTGTGTAAAAAATAATTTTTTTAATATCTGTATTTATTTATTAACATAAAATTGGACCAGCAGCTAGGACGGAGGTTAAGGAGGCTGGATCCCACATGGCAAACTGGCAAACTGCATGGTTTTTGGATCTAGCAGCTTGAAAAATGTGTGTGTACACACATGCCCCAACTCTCGGGAGAGGAACAGAGGAAGAGACCACAGCCTGACCATTCTGCACTCGGGGTGCTTTCTTCTCTGTCTCTCCCTGGTGAGTGCACATGCCCTATAGTAAACTCAAATAATAATAATAAATAAGATGACTATCTCTAAATAAATCTCTTCAAATTCCAGGCAGGCACAAGTCAGTGGCCTGGATCTCACATGGCCACTGTGTGGCTTAAACCCTGAACCCAGCAACTTAGAAACATGCACACAACTCTGCCCGTAGTCCTGAAAGGAGGGCGACATGGAGGAGGGGTCACAGTGTGACCATTCCTATAGGGTGCCTTCTCACTTTCCCTCTCTCTCTCTTTCTGTCTTTCTCTCTCTGTCTCTTTGTCTCTCTCCAGTGAGTGCATCTGTTCTCTGGCCCAAAAAAAAACATATTTTAATTAAATTTCAGGCACAATGTGATGTTCTTTCTGTGTGCAACTCGTGTAGTTGGAATAGAAACATTTTGCCTCAACTTACGATGCTTTTCTCTTTTACCTGCAAAACCGTCCCATGAAAAATTAAAGACCATTCGCATGTTAAGAAAGTGTTTTGTATGATATCACATTATGTATTTAACTTTATTATATTATTTTGTTTTGTAAATACTGTTTAAATCTATGATGTTCTTTGGTGTTGATTGTGAATCAAAACAATTATCTGTAATATACTCTCCTGTTGATTTTTAACTTTGCGGAGATAATACATATTCAACATCCTGTGATTCTCCTTTTTTCTTAATATTAATAAATTTGACTTATCGGGGCCAGCAGGTAGTGTGGTGATTAAGGCACTAGATTTCCACATGGCCAACTACAGTTTGAGTCCCAGACCCAGTGACTTGAAAAACAGGCACGTGTGTTTGTGTGTGCGTGTGCGTATGTGTATGTGTGTGTGTGTGTGTGTGTGTGTGTGTGTGTGGGCATGTCCAAAATCCCAAGAGAAGAATGGAGGAGAGGGATTGCAGCGTGGTCATCCCCCTGGGGGGTTGATTTGTCATTTTCCCTCTCTGTCTCTCTCTGTCTTTCTCTGGCTTGCACGTGCAACCTATGGCAAAATCAAATTAATTAATTAATTGGGCTTATTTTAATTAAACAATTTATACAACATAGACAATATGAAATTTTAAAATAGCTACAGACTGGGAAAAATATTTTCACCAGATAAAACTGACAAAGATTTACGATTGAATTTTAAAACTTCAAAAAGTGGAAGACAAGCATCCCAATTAAAATGGGCAGAAACATCTGGGGCGTCTGGAAGCAAGATGGCAGCATGCCCAACGCTGGGTTCTGTGTGCCGGCGTGGGGGCCTGGGGAACTCCTCTGTAAATAGTTCTAAGAGCAGTATGACCAAATACGGTGGCTTCTTTCTCAGTATCAGTGTGAAGTGGGCCTAGACTTCAAACCTACACGTCAATGTTCCTAAGGATTTACAAACCTCCATTAACTATTTCTGATGAGCCAGATACGTCCCTTGTATAAGCGCCTGTCAGTTTAGTAAAAGGCCACCACAGGCCACGTTGGACCGTTATGGACACGTCACTGTGCTTGCTGCTAAGAACTTGGCATCTCGATGAAAGTACATGAACCTCCAAGGAAAGCAGAGCGACTTACTCCTCTCAAATCAGTGCATGTTTTCAAGAAACACAGAGTCAGGGGAACCAGCAGTTAGCTTAATGGCTATGTCGCTGGACTCCCACGTAGTGGACCGCGGTTCGCGTCCCGGACCCGGTGGCTTAAAACTCACGCCGGGCGCGTGTGCGTGTGTGCCCAAGATCCCGACAGGAGAATGGAGGAGAAGGGATTGCGGCATGGCCATCCTCCCTGGGGGGTGATTTCTCGCTTTCTGTCTCTCTGTCTCTCTCTGTCTGTCTGGCGAGCGCACGTGCTCTATAGCGAAAACCTCTCCAAAAAATAAATAAATAAATAAAACAAGGAACACAGAGTCAGTATGAAATGAGAACACTTTACAGCTTAGAGTTGGAACGCCTCACTGGAATACAGCAGATGCCTACCTGGAATACATTCAACGAAACTTACCTGAAGGAGTCACCCGTGGCCGTGACAAAGACGAAATTAGAACAGTTGCAGAGCACTTTGGAAACCAATCTGGAAGATCGTACCAGAGGAAAAAGAAAGACCAAGCATAAAGCCTCAGGGAGGTGACTCGTGCCTGCTTTTGAAATAGGGTGAGGGGATCAGCAGATGGCGTAATGGCTATGTCACTGGACTCTCATGTAATCTACAGCCATTCAAGTCCCAGACCCGGTGGCTTAAATTTACATCGGGCATATGTGTGTGCATGCCCAAGATCCCAAGAGGAGAATGCAGGAGAAGGGATTGCAGGGTGGCCATCCTCCCTGGGGGATGATTTTTCGCTTTCTGTCTCTGTCTCTCTCTTTCTGGTGAATGTACACGCTCTATAGCAAAAGCCTCTCAAAAAAAAAAGAAGTAGGGGTGTTTCCATTCTGAGTTGAACAAACAGGAAAAACCACTCTGACTGCCATGAACCGAAAGAGTCGAATTGATGTTTTATTTTGTGACCAGTGTTCAATGATTAGTTTGTACTGATTTTCATTTATATCAATTCATTCATCTTTAACACTATTTTTAAGGCTCCTAGAACCTTTGTTTAACTTAACATTGAGCAGTTAAAGTTTTTGCTATTTACCTCGGTGCAGGCTGGCATGTGCGAATTCAGGGAGGGGAGCATCAGATTTGACCTGTTTTTAAGCACTGTACCCGAAAGTGAATACATGCTACAGCAGGTGGAGCGCATCTGTGTTGCGCACGGAACTCTTCCTGTAGCCCAGGCCCTCCAGGGCTGCCTGCAGATGACTATGATGGTATTTATGCTCTCCAGAAAGTGCTATTTGTATCATTTCATTCAACCTGTGATGCCTTCATTCAGTGAACTTTTATTTCATAAGCTTTGCGCTCAGCACTATAGTAAATACCAAAAATCTCATGGTGATAATGACTTGAAAATTGTACATGGCACAGATAAATGTTTTTCCTTTAAAAAAAAAAAAAAAAAGACACAGGATGGGACCAGCAGTTAGCATAGTGGCAATGTTGCTGAACTCCCATGTGGTCAACTGTGATTCAAGTCCTGAACCCAGTGGCTTAAACTCACGCCCAGCACATGTGTGTGTGTGCCCAAGATTCCGAGAGAAGAATGGAGGAGAAGGGATTGTGGCATGGCCATCCCCTCTAGGGGGTTATTTCTCGCTTTCTGTCTCTCTGTCTCTCTCTGTCTTTCTGACAAGTGCACATGCCCTGTAGCAAAAACCTCTCCAAAAGTAAACAAATATATAAATAAAATACAAATTTTAAAAAGGGCAAAAACAGGAACAAGCACAATATAGAGGATAAAACCTGAAAGGTCATTAAATATATGAAAAGTTAGAAATGATTGACTTTTTTAAAAAATGTTATTTATTTATTTTTATTATTAATTTGCTATAGGGCATGTGCACTCACCAGAGAGAGACACAGAAAGAGAGAGAAAAAGTTAGAAGGCAAAATACCACGTCCAGGACTGGAACCACAGTCGGCCATGTGGGAGTCCAACACTCTTAACCACCATGCCACCTGTTGGCTCCAAAATGACTGACTTTCGAGGGTAAAAGCAGCCTTGCATTTTCAAGTACAAAATTGCACTTGTGATATATCATATTTTAACATATCATTTTATTTTTAGTAATATTTTGCTTAAACATTTGCATCTATGTTCCGAATTGAGACTGTTCTATAACTTTCTTCTTTTATAATATTCTTGTTAGGTTTCTGTATCAAAACCTCATAAAAATCAGTAGCAACATATTCTTCCTTTTTTTTGCTAGAACTTACATAAAATTAGTATTATATTTTCTTTAAAGATTTATATCATTCACAGGTGAGTCTATTACCATTTTCTTTGTTGAAAATACTTTAACTTTCTATTTAATTTTCTAACATATTGTAAGACTTCAGATTTTCTATTTCTTTTAGTGTCAGTTTTATTAAATTGTATTTCTTAAGGAATTTTTCTATTTCATCTAGATTTTCAAATTTATTAATATGAAGTTGTATATTAGTATCTTTTTATTATTTTTTAATATCTGCAAGACTTTAAAATAGAATCCTTTTCTTTTTCTTTTTAGGTTCTTGCCATGGGTGTGTGCACTCACCAGAGAGAGACAGAGAGAGAGAAAGTGAGAAATCACCCCTCAGGGAGGATGGCCATGCTGCAGTCCTTTCTCCACAATTCTCCTCTAGGGATTTTTGGACACATGCACCTAGTGTGATTTTAAAGCCACCAGGTCCAGGGCTTAAACTGCAGTTGGTCCTGTGGGAGTCCGTGCCTCAGCCACTAACTACACCACCTGCTGGCCCCTTAATTTTTAAAAATTTTATTCAAAAGCATTCTTTTTCTATTTTTATTGTTATAAAGCAAAAATTACAGAACTTTGTTTTTTAAGAGAAATTTATATTCCTTTGTTAAATATTTCTGCCCTTTGCCCGTCCCACCCACCTTCTCTGACCTTCTCCCACCCACTCCCCTCCCTCACAGTCTGGTACCTACACTTATCTTCTCTGCTATCATATCTTCAGATCTTTCCGTTTCTACCAAAGTGCTGACATGCAGTGCACACGGAGGGGATATACAATTTGTCTTTCCAAGTCTGGCTCATTTTGCTTAACACAAAGTCCTCTACTCATCCACTTGGAATCAGACCATCGGGCCTCATTGTTTCCTATGGCTGAGTAATATTTTACAGTGTATATGTGCCGTAATTCTTAACCCAGCCATCAGTTGTTGGACGCTTAGGTTGATTCCATGTTGTAGCAACTGTGTACAAAGCTGCAATAAGCACGGATGTGCAAGTGTCTTTCTGGCTGCATGTTCTCCTATCCTTGGGGTGGATAACAAGGACTGAGATTATTGGGTCTTGCGGTGGCTTCACTTGCAGGCTGTTGAGGAACCTGCGTATTGTTTTCCACAGTGGCTGTACGAATTTACTTTCCCACCAGCTGTGAAAGAGGGTTCCCTCTTCTCCACAGCTTCTCGGCACTCCTTGTCCTGTTCTGTTCACTTTTTTTGAGCCTAGTCATTCTAAGGTTAAATAGTCTCTCACTGTGGCTTTACTTGCATTTCTCTTGTGACAAGAGACTTTGAACTTTTTCTATATGCTTTTTGGCCATTTGTAAGTTTATGTACTTATTTCTTGAGAGAGAGGGGGCCACCTCTGACAAGCTCTTCATGTCATGATCCAACCTCAGCCTCACCCATCAGGATCACAGGCAGGTGTGTGTAAATCCAGCTTGAATCCAGCTTGAATCCTCAGGGAGACCTGAGGCCAGAGACCAAGGGCCCTCCCATGTGGTTTCAGTGTCAGGGAACACTGAGTTACTGGTACACCACCAGGTCTGACCCTGTTTTTAATTCTTTTTTTGGTAGTTACTTGTGCCTTTCTTTGTTTTCTTGATTGGATTAATCAGGGCTTTATCTTGTCTTTTAAAAAAATTTTGAGGGTCAGCCTACAGCCTAGTAGTTAATGGAATCAGATCCCACATAGCTAACCACGATTCAAATCTCAGCGCTTGTGGCTTAAAAAACACACTGGGTGCATGCACATGTGTGCTCAAACTCCCAATAAGATGAACAAATAGAGGAGAAGGAATCATGGCATGACCATACCGCTGTCTCTCTGTCTCTCCATAGCCCCTGGGCAAGCACACATAAACTTTGGCAATTACAAAAAAATTTTCAGACTCAGTTCTTGGACTTGAAGGCTAGTATTTGAAATTGCTTTGTTTTAGTAAATTCTGTTCTTCTCTTCATCATTTCTTTCCTTCTATACCTTTTAAGATTAATTTGCATTTCATTTTCTAGCTTCTTGAAGCATGTTAGGTCATTGATTTTTAGCCTTTCTTCTTCCACTAGCTACATTTAGACATACATTTATACATTTAGTTACCAAATCTAAAAATAAAAAAGCTCCAAGTGGGGACCAGCAGTTAGTGTACTGGCTATGTTGCTGGACTCTCATGTAGCCGACCGCAGTTCAAGTCCCGGACCCGGTGGCTTAAACTCACACCAGGCACGTGTGCGTGCGTGCCCAAGATCCCGAGAGGAGAATGGAGGAGAAAGGACTGTGGCGTGGCCATCCCCCCTGGGGGGTGATTTCTCGCTTTCTGTCTCTCTGTCTGTCTCTGTCTGTCTGGTGAATGCACGTGCCCTATAGCAAAAACCTCTCCAATAAAAATTTAAAAATAAATCAATAAAAAATTTTAAAAGCCTCCAAGTGTAAAATGTGATCAATACAGTACACTTTGCAGCATTCATATGTGCGAAGAGAATCGGCAGAACTCGAGATAACGGGTTAGGGTTATTTTCTTTGTCACTTTCTGACTTTCGCCAGGATCTTCCTGTTTAACACGTGATACATTTGCAATTCAGGTAAAATGTACATATTTTACAAACTATGATGTGAAAACATAATTTTTTAAAAATTCAATCACGATTTTAAAATGGAAATTTGAGCCACTGTATTGCTACGTGTGAAAGCACGGTAGAGTGAAAAATGGCTTTAAAAGTGTCATACAGTTCATTGGTATGAGAAATTAGAGTCAGTAGTATTTTTTTTTTTTTGGAGAGGTTTTCGCTATAGGGCGCGTGCGCTCGCCAGACAGACAGAGACATAGAGACAGAAAGCGAGAAATCACCCCCCAGGGGGGATGGTCACGCCGCAATCCCTTCTCCTCCATTCTCCTCTCAGGATCTTGGGCACGCACGCACACGCGCCCGGCGTGAGATTTAAGCCACCGGGTCCGAGACGCGAACCGCGGTCGACTACGTGGGAGTCCAGCGACACAGCCATTACGCTAACTGCTGGTTCCCAAGTCAGTAGTATCTTGATCCTGTTCTTAATTTTAATTTTTGAACTAAAATTTTATCTGAGTCTCGAAGGATCACATCTTGAATCCTGCAATATGTTCAAGTAACCTGTTGAACAACGGAGCATGTAATTTTTTTTCTTTTGAAATGTTTCATTCATCTTTTCTTTTTTTATCAAGTAACCTGTTGAACAACGGAGCATGTAACTTTTTTTCTTTTTAAATGTTTCATTTATCTTTTCTTTTTTTTAATTTTGCTACAGGGGATGTGTGCTCACCAGAAAGAGAGAGAAAGAGAGAGAAGGAGGGAAATTAAGAAAGCAAGCTGCCAGGTCCCGGACTCTAACCACAGTCGGCCATGTGGGAGTTAGCGCCCAACCACCACACCACCTGTCAGCCCTGGAACGTGTAATTTTTAAAGAACCAGTATGATGAAAACATATTATAGACATGCACTTACTTTGCTCCACAGTGGCCTAGGAAGTAAAAGGGCATGGTCACTTTAAAGTGGAAACACCGAGGAGAAGAAACAGGAAAGGGGCTGCACAGCTCAATGCCCAGGAACCCCTCGTACCAGCCCTGGCCTGCCTGGGCCTGGCTTAGCACCATGTCGCCCTCCTGTGATTGAGAGTTCAAGCTCTCAGCAGCTAGACTCAGGGAGGATGAGCCCCTGTGTCCCCACACCCCTCCTCACCCCTGCCCAGCTGGCCGAAGCTGCAGGCTGGCTCGTCCCAACTTGCTCCTCCATCCTCGTGCTGCCTGCCTCTGAGCTCAGTGCCCAGGATCTGCATGGCCGAGTTCGCTCCTCCCCGGCGCCCGCCACAGCAGCCACTGGACCTCTAGGACCCTCAGAGAACAGGAATTCTGCTGCTAAGCAGGTCAGCTCAGGGCAGGCCTGGAGACACGTGACCAGGAGGATGCAGGGAAGACGGAGGGCAAGACTCACTCTTGACCACGGCCAGAAAGGAGTTCCAGCCGAGAGGCTGGTGTATGAGGCTGGGCCCCAGTTTGAGACCTCCTACCTGGGGTAGGGAGAAACTGGAGGTCCACAGCCTCAAGCAGGTGCCAGCCCAGACCCACAGGGAGTCTGCAGAGCTGCTGCTCCCAGCACGTCTCACCCCACGCATGGGGCAGCGACAGGCCGTTTCCTGGCCGTCCACCAGTGAGGCATGGGCTTTGCCCGCACCAGGTGGGCTCCAGTGCCGGTGGGCTTGGAGGGGTGAGCAATCTCCATGTGTGATGCTGAGGCAAGGCTGGGTCTGGGCAGATGCCAACACCAACCAGAAGCCAGTGCCTCCCCATGGCACGCACTGGGGGCCATGCTGGTCAGCCCAGACCTGCACTCAGTCCAGGCACCCCGAGCAGGGTGTGTCCTCCCCATGCTGAGATGGGTCCTTGGCTCAAACAGCAGAGCACAGACGTCACCCTCTGGAGAGACAGGTCTACTCCAAGTGGAAACTGATGGAGTCTGCTCATCCACGCCCCTGATTCGTTAGCACTCTCTGGCTGACGGGTCAGCAGTGGGGAAGGGTGCCTCACACAAAACGTTAGACACAGACTTCAAAGGTTCTCTAAGTAAATCTAATGACATCTTCCCCAACAAGACATCCCAAATACCCTCGCTTAGCTTTTGTGCGTGTGTTTATACTGAGCACAATGCCCGTGTCCTGTGACATTAGCATTTCTCTTCACTTCACTGGAAATATGAGTACTCTGGGACTGGTTGGTGCAAATTATAATGCACCCAGCCAGGGCCTTTTGTCACACAGCCCTTCAGTGGTGGTGCCTGCCTGGCCCTCTGAAGGCCGTGGGACACTGCAGTTCATCTGAAAACACTGCCCCAAGCTGGTCTTGCAAATTATTTCTCCCCTATGCAGAGTCTTTTTATTTTCCTCTTGGCATCAAGTGACTTTGAATCTTGCATAATACATACACATACCCAGGGGAAAGGATTACTGCACCAGGATTTTAAATGCTTGTGATAATGAGCTCATGAAAACCTGAATCATCAAGGTTTCTGTTTGTCCCTGGAACATGGCGGCGCTATGCCCACTTGAGAAGGAACTTCAGGACTGCCTGGACTTGGCTGGCTCCCGCAGACACTGGCCTGAGTCACTCTCTAACGCTCAAAATCTGGACCTGGCTCGTGTTGGGCCTTGACAAAGTCAGTTGCTACCTTCTATCCTAGGCCCAGGGAAGGGAGGAGTGACAGATCTTTCAGAAGTCAACTAATGCTAAGAGGGTCACAGACAGCAAAGATGTCTGCCGCTGCTTCATGGCCTGGCTTCCAAGGCTTATTGTTGGCCCTGCCCCAGGGCCTGGGTGAGGACAGTGGGCATCCTTTTTCCCATCAGTAGCTGATCACACTGGGGCTAGGAGCACCAGAGAGCACTCTGTTCCCTGCAGAGCCTGGCCTGAACTCTTCACTGCAGCACTGTCCCTCCCCTGGCCAAGAACACCCAGTCCTCTCTCTGTAGAGTAAGGTTCCTGACCTTGGTGAGGATGGAAGTGTCCCTCTATCCTCAAGCACAGTAAGAACTTGACAAAGGGGTGGGCAGCTGGACACCTGCCCAGGGGTCCAGTTGAACAGGACACCAAACAATGCTCAGATCATAGTGCCCCAAGTGGAAATTGGCAAGCACTGCTCTTCTTCAATTCCAGATCAGAAACACACTCAACTATGACCCCTGCTTGTCAGAAGTCTTTAATGCTATGGGAGAAAGACTGTGCTACAGATGAGGGACTGGTCAACAGAATATCCAGGGAACTCAAGCAGATCACCCACAGAAAATAATAATAATAATAATTCAATTTAAAAATGGGCAAATGAGCAGAACGGACAACTCTCTAAGGAAGCCAGACGAGTGGCTAAAAACATGTGAGAAAATGTTGAACATTTCTTATCATAAGAGAAATGTAAATTAAAACCACAATGATACACCACTTAACCTCAGGTATGATGGATCTAATTTTAAAAATTAAGAATAACAAGTGCTGGAGAGGCTGTGGTGAAAAGAGACCCCCCCCCCGCACTGTTGCTGGGAATAGAAATTAGTGCAGACACTGTGGAGAACAATATGGAAGGTTCTCAAAAGACCTAGAAATAGAACTACCATATGACCCAGTAATACCACTACTTGGTATTTACAAAAAAAATTAAAAAGGAAAACAGTAGGAAAGACACTTGCACATCCATGTTTATTGCAGCATTATTCACAATTGCTAAGACATGGAATCAAACCAAATGCCCAAGAACAGATGACTGTATTGAAAAAATGTGGCATATATACACTATGGAATACTACTTAGCCATAAAGTATAATGATACTATCATTTGATACAAAGTGGGTGAATATAGAAGATTTAACACTAAGCAAAGCAAGCCAGACTATGAAAGACAAACATTGAATATCCCCATTCAATTTATACCAATGTCTGCACTCTGTGGCAGAAGTTGAAAGATTCAAAGACATAGTAGCAGGGAGGGCAAGTGTAGACACCAGAGATATGTAGCAGGGGGAAGTTAAAACGGGGTGGGAGAGAGGGACTCAGAAAAAAAATTAACAGACTCAAGAATGTAAAGTCTTCTGTTGAAAATGATATACATGGCAATAGTTTTGGTTTAATTACCATGCATTGCATGCATGCCTTGCAAAACCATATTGCACACTACAAAGCTGTGCAATGATCAAATGTAAATAAATCATAACATTAAAATCAAGGAAATCTCTTTTTCTAAATATAAATAAAGGTGGCAGCATGTTGTTTTACGAATAAGTATGTTTGTTTATTAATAGAAAACAAGCAATCAGATCTCCAATAAGTTAATGTTGTACAAATACTTAAAGAACTACAGTTTCTGACCTGCTTGGAGGCCTCCCATTCTGCATACGCTCACGGACGACCACCACTGTGAGAAAACGGGATGTCTCTTCCTTGGGACCTTGGAACATCTGGGAGATGGGCTAATAGAAAGGGAAAGTAGAAGAGGGAGGAAAGGGTGGCCCGCACTGAAAGAAGCACTCATTAAATGAGGGTCGTGTGGCTCATTAAGCGCGATTGTAGTTAAACAGTCAAGGCGACAGGATGGGTCCTTCCGCCTCGTGGTGCAGTGGGGTTCTGAGGTGTGAGCTGGCTGAGAACTCACTAGACTTTGGCCAGAGTGTGGCATGGCCACTAGGAATGCTGGAACAAGGAGTAGCTGTGAGTGCAGTTCTCAGCTACTGTGGCCCCAGCACAGCCATGCCTGATACAAGCACATAGGTTTGATCATCAACCATCATTAATAGCTCTCTCTTCTGGCCAGGGCTGTCCAGGAACAGCATAACCTTGACTAAAAGGCAGACCCCCAACAAGAAGCAGCCGCGGAGAACTGCTTATCCCACTGCAGCTGTAGCCCTGCTGACCATAGCCGCCCTCCAGGGCCACCGGCAACTGTGCCACAGTACCCCCACCCCCACACCCTGTGAGTCACTGCTTCTGTCTCCTCTGGATTTCCGAGGGTGGCGGGCCAGGGTTGGAGGTTTATGCACAGGGGGTAGCAGAGGGAGAAGTTGTAGACCCAGGAATTGGGCCTTGGCCAACCTCTCCCAGGGCCCATTCCAGCTAGTGAAGCAAGCACACCACGATGCCTTCCTACGTCTTAAAAAGGCCCAGGACCTCCCAGACAAAAAGGCCCAGGACCTCCCACCCCCTCCAGACACAGAAGTGAAAGAGAAAGAAGCAAGAAAGCTATTGGGACAAAAGAGTTGAACTTGGGCCAGCCACTAGTGATCGTTAAGGCGGCTGGATCCCACGTGGGTTCAGGTCCTGGACTCAGCAGCTTGGAAAGTACATCAGCACATGTGCCTATGTGCCCCATATCCCACAAGTGGGGAGAGATAGAAAGATTGTGGCGCGAAGCATTTTCCTTCTCTTATCTCTCTGTCTCTCTCTGGTGAACACACATGCTCTCTAGCAAAATTTAAATTAACAAAATAAAGAACAAAGGTTGACGTAAACTGCAAATACCTTGAGAGGAAGGAAAATTCTTCAATAATTTTTTTAATATAGTAGTTTTTTTTTTCTTTTCTTAAAACAAAAGTTATTTATTTCTTCCATGAGCAAGAGATAGAGCGAGAGAAAACCCCTAACACGGTCTTGACATGGCGCTCCACTCCCAGCCTTCAGCAGCACTGGATCCACTGGATCCTGGGCAAGTGTGACCTCAGGGAGGCCTCGGGACCTTCCCGCATGGCACTGCCTCACAGCGGGTCATGTCAGTAAACACGGCACCAGTGTCTGGCCAGCACGTCAGTCGGATTGTAATCCTCTGTGTTCCCTGGTAGGACGGCCGCTCCCATGAAGAGGACCCACGGCAGATGGCATAAGGAGAGTCCCCCTGCCACATCCATGCAACTGTTAGGGTGCCAGGCTGGCCTTTGGGAAAACACTTGTGAGCAGAAATCAGGCAGTGGAGAGGGTGCCTTCTAACTACAAGGGAACGACGATGCCACCTTCTTGGTGGCTCACCACGAGGCTTAAAAATCAACTTTGAAAACGGCATTTTAGAGAGGGTCTCTCAGACCAAATTGGCTCAAAGGGAAGAGGTCTTCAATAAGTAGCTTCTGCTTGTCTCCCCTCCCTTCCTCCCTCCCACCCTGGGGGCGGTGCTCTTACTTACTTACTTACTTATTTTGGTGTGTTTATTTATTCCATGACTGTAAGAGAGAGAGATACAGTACTCCCGGCAGGGTCCCAGCACCATAATCTACACCCGGCACCAGCCAGCCCGATCGTGGGCACACGCCTGCCCAGTGCATTGGAGGTCTCCAGAGGAGAAAAGGCCGCCTTCCCACATGGGCCAGCTCGCAGGGTCACGTTTTATCACCACAGGCTCCAGCGTCCTGCATGTCTTACGATGGGGCACTGTGGGAGAGAGCAGGTGCTTGAGATAAAGGCTTGAGGGGCGATCTTCTCATGCTGGGTGTTGACAAGGCCGCTCCTCAGCACCAAGAATCCAGGTGAGACCATTTATCTAAATGTCTCCCCCTTGAGTCCTGAACACTTATGGACCAGCCTACGAGGCTGGGATGCTGGGGACATGTGGGAGGCTGCGCCCTTGGGTTCTGGTTTCTCAGAAAGCAAACAATTACACAATGCCAAAGGCCATGATTGGCTCCCCTTCAAAAACCTTACCTTCAAAACCATACTCTGATTGGCCACTTTCCATAGCAAATCAGTGAGCTTAGAATCCCTCATAGTTGCATATCCAGCACCTCATGATTGGTCCACAAAAGCAACCAATCATAACCCACCTTCTACAATCCTTCATTAGCATGTAGGACAACCAATCACTGCCCACCAGTATGTATATAACCACGATCCCTGGCCCACAATGGCCAGACAACCCTGAAGACCCTGAAGAGTTGTTAACACCGTGTCGTCTCTGAACGACCCTGAAGAGTTGTGACACTGCATCATCTCCGTGCTGCCCACAATAAACGGACCACCCTGAAGAGTTGGAACACTGCGTCGTCTCTGTGTTGTAACACTGCGTCGTTCGTCCCATCTCTCACTGCTTCCCTCAGGAAACCTGTTCGACTGTCCCCCGGGTTGGGACAGGGACATATGAGGATGGCAGGACCTGCCCCTTGATGACCGAGTGAAGGCTGCATTGCCAGCTCACTGCCTCGGCCTTCCCAATGGCGCCCCGCTTTACCAGCAGGGTGTGGGTGTAAGGGTGGTGAGAACGGGGTACGGAACGACGGGGTCCCTCAGTGAGGAGCAGGCCATAGCTATTTTAGCCTCTGCAATAATTTACACACAGATGAAGACTAGCAAGTTCAGGCTGCAAAGAGCCGGTGTCTCAAGAGGTGCGATCGTAACTAGGCAGGCTCGGTGTCCGAACCGACGAGGACAGACGGAAGGCGGAAGCAGACGCCGCTCCCACTCCTCACCTACCGGGTGAGCCTGTGGCATGCCTTCCCCAAAGCTAAATAAATCACTCGACCACGACTTTCTTTTTCTGGTCTTGGACAATCGTACGACGGCCACATGACCTTATGAGACCCCTGGCCACCCCCGGCACACTCACGCACACAGTCATGCTCACACCCAGCTCCAGTCGGTGTACGGAAGTTAGTTTTGGTTTCAGAGCGTTGACATTTATAATTTAGAAATGCAACGTCCAAAAGACTCCCACTGATTGTGCAGGGCAAAGCTAAGGCCTCTTGAACGGGGTGGATTTTCTAAATCTTTCCTCCTGGGTGGGGTGAGTCCTGTGGAATGAGACTGTCCTGGCAACAAGAGGGAGCCAAACTAGGGGGTGGGAAATACAGGTGTATTGAGTCAATACAACCCTCATAGAGGATGGTTTCTTGGGGTGAGTTGGGGCCATCACATTGCCTTCCCCTGGGGCAATAAAAGCTCTGAAGAGCATCTCCCTGTACATCGCCCAGGAGCCCAGGGCCTGGCCACCACAGAGCAGGAGTGCCACAGTGTAAGTGATGCCCTGTCACGCTGTACCTCCCAGGGCACCTTCGGGAAGCCAGTGGTCGATAAACATCCTCACACCCGGCCCACTGGACTCCATCTCTGTGTAGGATCCCAGGTATTGCAGCGACGATACAGCCCATAAGGTAGGGAGAGGGAGACCCGTTACAGAAAACAGAGGCCTGCTCCTAGGAAGGGCTCACAGTGCCGCAGAGCTGAGGTTGGCATGAGGCCGCCCAGAAGAGGGACTGGGGGGAAGGGATCATCCAGGTCTCCTGGAAGCAACAAGGATGAAAAATCTCAGCTGGGCTTTAGGAACCTGATAAGATCAGCAGATGGTGTAATGGTTACATCACTGACCTCCCATGTAGTCAACCACAGTTTGAGTCCTGGACCTGACACCTAGAAACAGGCTGGGTGCATGTGTGTGCATGCCCAAAATCCTAAAAGAAGAATGGAGGAGAAGGGACTGCAGCATGGCTATCCCCCAGATGGTTGTTTCTCACTTTCAGTCTCCCTGTCTCTCTCTCTCTCTCTCTCTGGTGAAACACTCGAGCCCTATAACAAAAATCTCCCTTAAAAAAAAGAACCTGGTGGGGCCCCAGTGTACACCAGGGCAGCTAGCAGGACCCAACACAGCTGCAGTTCTGGGCTCCTGCACAGGCCGCACTGAGCAGCACGTTCACGTGGGATGCACACTTGAACCCCCTGGGGACCTGGTACTATGCAGATTCTATCTGTGGATTGGGCTTGACACCCGAGATTACTTCTAGGGAGCACACGCTGATACTGAGGCTGCGGGACCCTGCAGACGTTGTTAAATATGCAGCACCTCAGGCTCCACCCCAAACCTACGGGTTCGAATCTGCAGGTTAGCACATCCTTGGGTGACTCCAATGCATGTGAAAACCTCAGGAGTTCTGTCCTGGACACCTAGTCTTATGCCCTGGGAATCAGAAAGGGGCATGTTGAGGAAAACTGTGGGTATCATTGCTGACAATGGCTGGGGCCCCCATGAGTGGACCACCCTGGGAGCAGCTGGACACAGCCCTGCTGACAGACAGCACAGGCACTGACACACGGTTGATGGATGTGCCCCCTGCTGGTGGAACGCCCCACGTGCCGTCTTCATGCGGTCCCCTGGTTCACGCATCCCGAGTGCCCAAGTCCCGGGTGAGCACAGAGTGTGCACCCCAGAGGAGATGGGTCAGGTCACCATATGAAAAAAAAATACTATCTTTATATAAGGATGTAAAGTAAACATGGCAAAATGTTAGCTATGGGTGAATTGTTCCATTACTCCTCCAATTTTTTTGTGGACTTAAATTTTTAAAAATAAAATGTTGAGAACAATAAAATGGAAAATAAAACTACTCAGAGAAAAGGAAAGAAACCATTTTTCTTTGAGAAAAGGAGAACATGGAACATGGGAAGTATGAAAGACATTCATTTGTCGACCTACTTTTGCCAAGGACTGAACTTCCTTCTTTTTTTTTGGAGAGGTTTTTGCTATAGGGCCCATGCACTCGCCAGACAGACAGAGAGAGATGGAGGGACAGAAAGTGAGAAATCACCCCCCAGGGGGGATGGCCACACTGCAATCCCTTCTCCTCCATTCTCCTCTCGGGATCTTGGGCAGGCATGCACACATGCCCGGCATGAGTTTAAGCCACTGGGTCCAGGATGCAAACCGCAGTTGACTACGTGGGAGTTCAGCGACATAGCCATTACGCTAACTGCTGGTCCCACCGTATTCCTTATTATTATTATCAAAGCTTAGCTCTTGCCACGTAAAAACCTGTTTCCCAGTCAACAGGACCTGGAGCAAACTGGTGTCCTGCTCAGGAAAGTCTGCCTTTACAGAGACGGTACTCAGAGCCCCTGGCTCCCCTGAGCTCCAGGACCCTCCCAGCCGTCAGTGCCCCTCCCCACCCGTCCCTACCCCCGCACCTCAATTCAGTGCCTGTAACTTGATCGTTTTTTTTTTAAACTGATTTTGGGGATCCAGTGGGTGACAAGGTGGTTAAGGCACTGGATTCCCACATGGTCGACCTCGGTTAGAGTCTCAGACATGGTGGCTCTCTTTCTCTCCCTCTCTCTCTCTCACCAGATTTTAAAATAATAATAATAAATAAAATTAAATAAAATAATTCTTTCAAAAAACCTGATTTTTTTTTTTTAGGGCCAACTGGTGGCATAGTTGTTAAGGCTGCTGGATTCCACACAGCTGACTATGCGGTTCGAGCCCCAGACCCAGCAGCTTGAAAAACACTCCAGCCCACGTGCACATGTGCCCAAACCCGAATGGAGAAATGGGGACAGACTGCAGTGCGACCATCCCTCATGGGCCAGGTGCTTTTCTCACTGTCTCTCTGACTCTCTCGCAAACGCACATGACTCCTAGCAAATTAAAATGATGCTAATAATAATAAGGTAACTTAAAAACGAAACACGGTGAACCGTAGTCAGTCCTTCGAGTAGGAAAGTGCCTGTGGGACTTTTGTCTTCAAGACGGCCTGGCCCTGGCTGCCTCCTCGGTGGGCTTCATATTTAAAGAGGTACTGCAGTAGCAAGTGCTTTGCTTGTTTTAGTTTGCTGTCTTTTTACTTCCGTTGTTGACACTGAGCATTTTTCTGGGAATATTCTATTATTATCCTTGCTTGTTTTGTTTGTTTGTTTGTTTGTTTTAGTTTTCCTCATTGGTCCATAACACCTCTTCATATGTTGAACACATTACTCTTTATGGCTGTTTTTGTTTGTTTGCTTGCTTGTTTGTTTGGAGAGGCTTTTGCTATAGGGCGCGTGCACTCGCCAGAAAAAGAGAGAGAGACAGAGAGAAGAAAGCAAGAAATCACCCCCCAGGGGGATGGCCACGCCGCAATCCCTTCTCCTCCGTTCTCCTCTTGGGATCTTGGGTGCACCCGACGTGAGTTTAAGCTACTGGGTTCGGGACTCGAACCACAGTTGACTGCATGGGAGTCCAGCAACATAGCCATAACGCCAACTGCTGGTCCCTCTGGCTGTTCTATACTATGCAAATATTCTGTCCTAGTCTCTTTTTAGACTTACCTTCACACATGGTTTGTTTCATTACATAAATACCTGCCATTTTTAGGTAGTCAAATTTGTTCATTTTGCCCCATGGATCTGGGAGTCCTCTCCACCGTAGGGTTTCTTTGGTTTCTTATTTTACTCCATTACTTTCAGTTTTTCGACCACTTAGTTAATGCATCTGGAACATATTTCTGTGTGTGCTATTAGTTAAGAATCTGATTATACTTTCTTCCCAGTGAATATTCATCCCGATACTGTTTACCAAATCACCTTTTCTTCCTTCCTCTGATTTTACCCTCCATGGTATATTAGTCAATGAAAAGGAGAGTTACGAAACATGTCAACTGTGATGCCATCTGTGAAAAGACCCTAAGTGGAAAAAGATGTGCGTGCTTATTATGGGTTAGCGGATTACTAGTGATTTTATCATTTTGTTTCTATGAATTTTCTGATTCTCTACCTGAATGTGTAAACTTTCATTAGTATTTGTTTAACATTCCCACATTAATAACAGGGGTGTGTGTCTATGCACACATGCACACGTGTGTCTGCATGCCCTTATCTGCGTGTTCAAACATCTGGGTTGTGTCTAGGCCCACTGGCTACCACCAAGTGCTGCGAGGAATGTCCCCCTGCTCGAGATCAGGCTTTCACCCATGTCTCCATGTGCTCGCCCACGGCTGCCCTATGACTGGCAGAGGTGCAGACTGGACAGGTGGGTGAGCTCGTGGGCACAGTTCATCTTAGTCGAATTATGTGAAGACACTAGCCTAAGTGGTGACTGGCCATGTGGCTCCAGACAAACTGTGACTGTCCTTTAGAACTGTCCCAGGCTTCAGTTCCAACAGATCCCTGCACCATACGTGGTTAGCACGCCTGTCCGTAGACTATGGTACACCTGGTTGAACAGCGGCAACCTGCTTCTCCACCAATGCCAGCGTTAGTGTTTGTTTCCATCAGTACAAGCCCGTGTGCATACGAGTCGTACCATCTCGTTGCGCTGAATACTCAGGGCAAGAGTTGGCGCCGTGCTTGGGCACCTGGTCAGTAGAAAGACTACAGTAGAGAGAACTCACCTGTCCCTCACCTCTGTGGACAAGTTCAGGCAGCAGACGTTGAGAGAGGACAGTGCTCTATCAGGCCACATGCACAATTTAGGCCCAACCACAAAAGTTGTGTGATTTGGGACCAGCAGTTGGTGTAATGGCTATGTCGCTGAACTCCCACGTAGTCGACCGCAGTTCGCATCCCTGACCCAGTGGCTTAAAACGCCGGGTGCATGTGCGTGCGTGCCCAAGATCCCGAGAGGAGAATGGAGGAGAAGGGATTATGGCATGGCCATCCCCCCTGGGGGGTGATTTCTCGCTTTCTGTCTCTCTGTCTCTGTCTGTCTGGTAAGCACACATGCCCTATAGCAAAAACCTCTTAAGAAAAAAAAAAAAAAAAAAAAAAAAAGTTGTGTGATTTAGCACACCTCTTCTCAGAAGTCACTGGAGACAGTGCTGGAGATTGGAGACGTATGTGCGATGAGACCCCCTTCCCACCTCCCGGCCATGAAAGAAAATAATAAAGGAAACAAAGGCATGTGGAGGCAAAAGGGAAGAAAGCAGATGGTCTTTTGTTAAAATGTAGATGAACCAGAGCAAGGTGACACCGAGTTTCAGGAATTCGCTTTGACAAGTTAAACTTGTCTGTGTTTCTGTGAAGACCCAAAGAACACACACACACACACACACACACAGTTAAGGCGTTTGAGGAGGCTTTGGTTGTATGACTTGCAACCAGCAACTCCTCACCTGTGTGATTAGGGAGAGGGATACAAAGGAAGAAACAGATGTGGGAAGCATTTTTCAACTCTTCTTCATGGTCAGTTCGAGTAAAACCCCACAGGTTATCAGCAAAAGGAAATTCCTTAACTTCCTAAGAAAGAAAAGTGGACTTATGTTTTATCCTGAGCAACAAAACCAAAAAGCAAGAGAGAGTGAAGACAAGAAAGACAGAGTGGGGTGCCCGGTCCTGCCACCGGCAGGGTGGTGCAGACCTTGGGCATGGTTTGGCGTGCCCAAAGCTCCGTCTCTTTCTCTAAAAGCAAGTAACTGACTAGTCTAAAACTCATCCCAAATCTAAGGATCTAAACTGTTTTAAATGCGTGATTTTATCAACTTTTTAATTAGATTTTTTGTTGTTGTTCCTTTCAATGTAGACATCAATAAATACTCTTAGAAGACCTTTTCTTTCAGGACCAGCTCTGCGGCATAGTGGTGATGTGCTGCTCAGGAGAAGCTGGATCCCACGTGGTGACCACAGTTCAAGTCCCCAGCCCGGCCGGCCTGAAACACCCTGAGCACACACATGAGTGCCCAGATGTGATGGGTGGAGGCCTGGAGAAAGGGACCGGGCACAACCGGATGCTGCAGACGGCTCTCTTCTCCCTGTGCCTCTCTTACACGCACGTTCATGCACTCTATAATAAACAGAGAAAAGTTAATTTGAAACAAATTTTTAAAGGGCATAATTTTTTTAAAAAGACAAAATATTTGTAAATCATATGTAATTAGGGACTTATATTCAGAATATATAAAGAACATTTAAAACTTAGTAATGAAAATACAAATAACCCAAATTAAAAATGAATAAAGAGGCATGACAGGTGGCGTAGTGGTTAAGGGCGCTAGACTCCCACATGGCCGACTGCAGTTCGAGTCCTGGATCTGGCATCTGGCCTTCTCACTTTCCTTCTCTCTCTCACTCACTCTGTCTCTCTTTGGTCAAATTAAAATAAACAAAGTAAAATAAAATAATTCTTAAAAAATAAAAATGAACAAAGAATTTAAATGAGCATTTTTCCAAAGAACATAAACCAATGGCAACATGGAAAGATACTTAACATCATTACTCCACCAGGAAACGCAAGTCAAAGCCACAGTGGGGACCCCCTGACACCTGCTAGGACAGCTTAAACACAAAGACGGGTAATACCAAGGACTGGCAAGGACGTGGAGAAGCTAAGACCTTCATCACTGCGGTGGGCATGTGAAACGGTCAGCCACTTTGGCAAAACACCTGGTCAGCCCTCCAAAAATCAAACACGCAATTACCATGTGATCCAGAAATTCTGCTCCTCTATAAACCCATGAGACATGAAAGCAAACATACATCCCAAAACATGTACATGTATGTTTCTAACAGAATGATATGTTATACTAATGCTTATTATAGTATATTATTCAAAGTGAAGACAACATAAATGTCGTCTACAGGTAGATGAATAAAATGCGGCACATCCATGCAAGAGAAATTATTTGACACAAAATGAATGAAATGCCGATACATGCCATAGCACAGAGGGACCTTAAAAACATTACATCGAGTGAAAGTCGTACTAGGAAGTTCACCTATGGTATGATTCCATTCATAGGAAATGTCCAGAACAGGCCGGTTTATACAGACAGAAGGGGATTGGTCATTGCCAGTAGCGCGCCGGGCACCATTCTGACTTTCCAGGTGTCGTGTCAGCATCAGTTACGTCTCACCCCCACAGCCGATGGGCAGGCGATGCTGCCATCCCGTCTACAGACCAGGGCTGAGGCCCAGAGGCAAGGCAGCTGGTCTGTGTCCCCTGGGTAACGAGAGGCAGAGCTGGGCTCTGGACTGAGACTGCGTGCTCTGGAGTCCACGTTCCTGGGAAGAAACCCAGGCCCCAGGGGGTCTCTGTGCACTGCAGTTACGTACATATTCTGCCAGCTTCTCTGGTAATTCATTTCTATTTCATCTTATTCAAGAAAGATTTGCAGTGACTGTAAGGTTACACATGCAAATATGGGAAAATACCAATAATCGTGAGTAGAAAAGCAACAGATTGGGTCGTAAAGAGAAAATGTGGGATTCTGCTCTGCAGACCCTGGGGCCTCGTCTGCCATTAAAGTTGAACCATACATTGGGCTCTGAGCCTCCTCAGCAGACGAGGTGAAAATGAGACCTGAGGGGCGCGTTGATGCACGGGCTCTGTGAGGCTTGACCTGGCGGGGGAGGGAGAGCAGGGGTTGAGTGGTCCCGGGTTTGCATTTGGGTACTTCTGTGGGGGCACCAGGTGCACACGTGCCTACGATGGGGCTGGCTGAAGTTGGGGGGAAGTGATGGCATCTAGACCTTCTCGGAGGTGCTGTTTCTCTTTCTGTCTCTCTCACGTGGAATAAATTAATAAATGAACATAAAAATAATTTAACATTTTTAAAAGCCTGAATGTTATGTAATTCTCATTGTTCCCAAGGAGAAAACCATGAGTTTTTCAGACCTTCTGTCTCCCCTTTAGTCTTCCCAGGACCCACAAGGATTCCCCTTCCCCAGTCAACGAAGAGTCAGATTTGCAGAGATTCAGAGAGTTCTTGCTATTCGACCACCCTTTGGCTCCCGTTTAGTGCGACCCGCTTCTGAGGCTTGCCTTAAATCAAATTCTGACTCTGGTCAGGCTGGTCCCAATTCTTCGGTGTGTTTCTTTGTTTGTTTATTTTCATGAAGTGGGGGGTGTTAACAGCGTCCTCACACCATGACCCCTCCCCAGCCTCAGCCAGCCTGGATCACAGGTGCATATGGGGGGCCCAGGGGAGCAAACTGGGGACCTTCCCATGTGGGCCCAGCATCACAGACGTCGCCTGCTCTGGACTCCTTGAAGACTGGGCTCCTTGACCAGGACGGGCGGAGCACTGCCCTCTGGTGGAGAACGCGCCCAACCTCAGTGGACTGAAAGGAGTCTGATGGCTCAGTCCCCCCTTCTAAAAATTAACATTTCTACATTGAAATTATTGTAAGAAAGAAGACAGAAGTACCATTTACCTGGTTCCTCCAAGTGGTAACAGCCTGCAAAACTATAGTGCACTATCACAGGAATGCAGAGAAGACGTCATTCATATGGCCCCAGTTTTACGTGCATCCGTGTGTGTGCACACGTCTCCTCAGCTCTAAGCTCTGTTACCGTAGTGGGTGCCAATGTCCACCCTGTGACACACACGGCCAGCCCAGGCTCCTCTGGTGCCTTTAGAACCTCACCTGATACTTCGCAGCTGCTCCCCTCCGTCCCCAGCCCCTAGCAACAGCAGTTGCTGTCCACGTTTGTTTGATGTTGTTACTTGAATGTTGTGCGGTGGAATCCGTTCCTTTGAGGCGGACTTTCTCAGTCGGCATAATGCCCTAGAGAGCGCTCAAGTCACTGCCTGCATCAACCCTGCGTTTTCACAGCTCAGTATCCCGTGGTATGGAGGTACCACCGTGGGCTCAACTGCTCACCTGTCAAATGACATTTGGGTTATTTTCAGTTTGGAGTTATTCTAAATGACACGTCTAGGCTTTCTTTCTTTCTTTCTTTCTTTTTTTTTTTTTTTTTTTTTTTGAAGAGGTTTTTGCTATAGGGCGCATGCGCTCACCGGAAAGACAGACAGAGACAGAGAGACAGAAGGTGAGAAATCACCCCCGAGGGGGGATGGCCACGTCACAATCCCTTCTTCTCCAGGATCTTGGGCACGCACGCACACGTGCCTGGCGTGAGTTTAAGCCACCGGGTCCAGGACTCGAACCGCGGTTGACTACATGGGAGTCCAGCAACATAGCCATTACACTAACTGCTGGTCCCATGTCTAGGCTTTTGAGTACACAGAAGCTTTCTCTTGGGATAAATGCCCAAGAGTGAAATTACTGGGTCCATGGAAATGAATGTTTCCTTTTATAGAAATTGCCAAACTGCTTTCCAGAGAAGTCACTGCATCTCACGTACTCCGCAGAAAAGAGAGATGATCTGCTGTCTCCACATCCTCGCCGGCACTGGGTGTTGTCACTGCTTTTTATTTTACCCTTTCTGACCGTGTGCGGCAATAGCTCACTGTTGCTGGAATTGCTTTTCCCTGAGGGTTAGTGGTGCTAAACGTCTCCGTGTGCTCGTTCGCCATCTGCACATCCTCTTCAGCGACATGTTTTATTCATGCCTTGTGCCCACTTCCCCTCCTTTTGACTACGTTTAATTAACTCAAATATCCAGTGCTGCTTTTACAGGAGCAGCGCGCACGCATCCCTGGCAGAAAAAACAGGGGCATGTGTGTGCTTGCCCATTCCGGGAATGACCTGCAGAATCAGCCAGAGGAATCCGCTGAACTTATGGAACAGTTATTGGCAAGAAGAACATCCGAACAACTTAGGCCCACACGGCGATTGTTCCTGCCAGATTCTCTGAAGGTCCCAGAGCACATTCCCGTACAATGGCCTCCGGCAGGTTCATCTCTGCACTCATTTGGAGGGGCAAGATGTGCTTACTGCGGCCAGCGTGTTCTGGGGCTTCATTAGGACGCGGTCCTGGCCCTGATTCGCTGTGCTCCCGCATCGTATTAGGGCTCTATTTGGAGGAGATGAGCATTAAGGCCCTCCTAGCTTACAGTTCTCCTGGCCGCCCTCACTTCTTCCCTGCTCTGCATGGCAGCATTCCAGAGGACACGTGGGGTTTGAGAGGATACACAGGCTGGGCTTGCTCTGTTTGAGAACGTCCCAGCTCTGGGGCTAGAAGGTTCTGCAACCCCTCCGAGCAGGAGCCAGTAGCCAACAATGAAAGCACGTACGAGAAGCCTCTTCAGGTGTGCACACCATGTTCGTGGCAGCATCCTCACGGCAGCCGAGAGCTGGAAGCAACCCCGGTGCCCACGGACTGCCGACTGGCTATACAAAGTGTGGTTTCCACGTGCAATGGAACACTATTCCTCCTTAAAGGGGGCAATCCTGTCACAGGCAACAGCGTGGAAGGCCCTTGAGGACAACGAGCCCGTCACGAGTGGATACATACACTTTGATTTCTACATGGGGTAGTTGGGGTAGTGGAAATCACAGACAGGCGGAAGGAGGGTGGTTTCTAAAGACGGGTGAGGGTGAGGATGGTGAGTTGCTGAATAGTGTAAAGGTGTCAAGTTTCAGCTGGGGAGATGAGAAAATTCCAGACACAGATAGTGGTAACAGTCACACAACGGTGTGAAATCAATTACTTAAGCCAACTACACATTCTTAAATGGCCAAGATGTCAAATATTCTGTGTATTATACTACAATTTTTTAAAAGAAAAATAGGCTCCTTGCTTTAAGATGCACTGATCCTGCTTCCCATTGCTGCCGACGTCTGCTCCAGAGCAGCCTTACGGGTTCCTCCACCTCCAGGGGAGAGCAGTTTGACGACGGGGCAGCTAACCTTTACCTGGTGAAGCAAAGCCCGCCCTCCCATTTGCCAGCCCAGTCTAGTTAGGTTCACCTGGCGGTGCTCTTTGGAGCAGTCTGGAAAACTGGCTTTGGAGCAGGCAGTTAAGGGAGGGTTCCAGGTTCGTGTCCAGAGCCTTCCCTAAGAACGCCAGGAATGTGTGTGCCGTGATCCGGGGCTGGCTAGAGCTGCAGGTGGATCATGAGGTCAACGCCCTGGTAGAGGTGTGTCTCTCTCCTAATCTGTCTTGGTTGTGAAAGAGAGAAAGAGAAGAAGAGGAGGGAAAAAGAAAGAACCCGGAAGGAAATGGAAAAAGAAATGAGGGAAGGGAGAAAGAGAGAGAAGCAGGAAGAGGGAGGAACTAACTTAAAATCAATGCCCTGCCTGAGTACAACGCCTCCTATGCAGACCTGAGCTGCATCTCACTGCTGCAAATCCTTCCAGTGTGACTAGGCATCCTTACCAGGTTGCTGTCCCAGCTGGCCAGCTTCTAGGTAGGAAGTTTCCCCAAGACCAGGCCAAAGGCAGCCTGTCAGCTGTGACCCATGGGTCTCCGTCAACACGCATCCCTTCCTTCCCACTGCTCCTGAGGTGGCTTTCATGTCAGTCAGCCTGGTCTCGTCTTGTTTCTCCACCCCATCGCCCTGCATCCTCTTGTCCCCAGTGCCCGAGCTTCTCGACCCACCCTCACCTCCTTGGCAATATCGTCTGACCTACAGTCTCAAAGGTCATCTGAAGGCCAATGACTCCCAATTCCTATCTCTCACTCAGACCTTCCTCATGGATTGACAACAGTAGTGTACTTCCAACTGTCTACTCAATGCCTCCCTCAGATACACAATGGGCACTTCAAACTGAAAACCCAAAAGCAAACTCCTGGTTTTGCCCCCTAAGACCTGTTTCTTCCCCAGTCTTCCTGGATCAGTCAGCGGAGATGGTGTGCTCTGGGGTCATCCCTGATGCCTGCTCCTTTCATAGGCACGTCCAACCCATCAGGAAATCCTGACTCTGCCTTCTCAAAATACATCCACATTCCAAATACCTCTCCTGCCATCCATTGCCAGTGCTCTGGTCTAAGCCACTGACTCTCACCTGAACTGTGCAATAGCCTCCCAGGGTCTCCCTGGTTCCACCTCACCCCTGCAGTCCACCCTGAGATCCTCTCAGGGACAAGGCAGGTGATCCACTCCTTTGCTCCAGACCCTCCAAAACTTTCCATCTCTGCCAGCAGAAAAGTCAATGTCCTTAAAATGACTTTCAAGTCCTTCCATGATTTAATCACCCACTCTCTGTCTCACTACACTCCAGCCTGGTGACATCCTAGCTATTCCTCAAACACTGAGAATGTCCTCTAGAGTCAAGAGATCCAGACATAGGAGTAGTTGTCTTATGAACTGTCTTACAAAGCCTAGGGACAGAGATTATGTAGCATTATCTCTTCTCCCCTATCACCTCACAGTGTCCAAAGCTAAAAGGCATTGAGGGTACTTGTTAAATGTAACAACTCTCTAATTTGCCATGACATCTATATCTATAATTGTGGTGGGGAGAGGGAGGGTGTTCCAGACTCAACAGTGATGAACCACTCGAAGAGAGTTATCCTCAGCAGTGGGTGGCCCAGGCCCCTGCAACCCCAGGTCATCTGGCAAAGTACCAGGAGAGTTGGTACCCTCTTCTTCCTGGGCACACACTTCCTACTACCCCAACAGTTGCTTTGTCCAGTTGGCAGGATGAGGGAGGCAATGGGATGACCGCTGCAAGACAAGTCAGTCCCATGGCTCATCAGTGTGAGCAGGACCACCAGCTCTGCAGAGCCACAAGGTATCAAGCACACATGCTGGTCCTGCAGTTCTATGTGAAACCAGTGCCCCCTCATTCCTCTGTCTCCTTTTTTTGATTTTACCAGCATACCTCTTCAGCCAGTCTGGACCACCTGAGGTTTGATGGTGCTGCACATTTATCTGCCCAGGTGCTTAGACATATACCCTCTCAACTATCACAGAATGAATATTAGCATCTTTTGCACAGTTGCTTGGTGCCTGGGACTTTTTGGTGAAAAATGGGATTCTCATCTACTCTCGACATGGAAGCAACTGGACCCTTCTGTGCTCTCCTGTCTGTCCTTCACAGGCTAACAACTTAGGGAGGGCTGAAGGAGCTAGACTTGCACCTCTCCAGCAATGGCAAGCTCTCAGAGAAGGCACAGCCAAGTTAGGATGGGAAATAGGAGCACGGTTTGAAAGGTAAGATGCCCAGGGATGGCTGCATGGACTTCAGAACCCTTCAGTAGAAACTCCAAATAATTCCTAGTGTTGACTTGTGGTTGCTTCCCCTCCTCCCTCCTTCCCGCTCACCACCAACAGAGAGGAAGCTTCAAGCCAGAATACATTTGAATGGCAAAATAATTTATGCTTAATTAGGGTGCTGGATTTAAAATTAGAAGTTTAAATGCATAATCACATGGATTGTTTAATCTCATTGTTTTGCCACTCATTAGCCACTCTTTTAGATGTCTGTGACACTGGAGTCTCCTCCCTATTCCCTGGTTCCCCTTGCCTCTTCTTCCTGTAAATTATACCAGATTAATCTTCTTAAAACAACACTGTGTTCATTTCATAAGCTTTGTCAAAAATTTAAATACTTGTTCATGACAGCCTATTCCAAGCTTTCAAGACCTTCCTGCTGCCCCTTCCCCTCCCCATGGCACCACAGTCTCACCCCTGCCTTCCTCTCATTCTGGACTGGTCTACACCTGCTGGTCTTTCCACATCACTTTGCATACTCTCTTCTCTCCATCTGGGCAGAGATCTTCCTACCTTCCAAAATTGTGCCCATTCCTTAAGATTCAATTCAAAAGCCATTCACTCATGAATTCTCTGAACTATCTCCCCACTGGCACCACTTACTCTACAGGCTGCTCAGGTTCTTACTATATATTCTTATTTCCCCTGTCCCCAGGCTAAAATTTTTTTCCTGCTGACCCTTCCCCTCCCCATGGCACCACAGTCTCACCCCTGCCTTCCTCTCATTCTGGACTGGTCTACACCTGCTGGTCTTTCCACATCACTTTGCATACTCTCTTCTCTCCATCTGGGCAGAGATCTTCCTACCTTCCAAAATTGTGCCCATTCCTTAAGATTCAATTCAAAAGCCATTCACTCATGAATTCTCTGAACTATCTCCCCACTGGCACCACTTACTCTACAGGCTGCTCAGGTTCTTACTATATATTCTTATTTCCCCTGTCCCCAGGCTAAAAGTTCCTGGAGACCAGAAACTTTGTTCTGCAAGCTTTTGTAGCCTATAGTGGAGGCTCGCAGAATAATTCTTTTGGATTAAGGGTAATAGGAAGATAGATCAGATCTTTTCTTACCCCATCATGATAAATCAGAGAACAAGATACGTGACAGACTCAATCAAGGCAGAAATCTCCCCTTACTGTAAAAGTTTCCGAAATCATTGGTCCTTTGGTGCCTCCACCATTTTTCTCTTTGCTCTTAATAAGCTACCTCTCCTACCAACTAAAACAGCTGGTTCTAATTTTTATTCCCTACTCAACTATCCCTGCTCCTCTCTCAGCAAATGGCTGATTTTTTTGCCCCCTCCACACACACACACACACACTGAAAGAAAAGACAGCATTAGATCTCTTCCTTCACTTAACTAGACTCTGGGAACAAACCTGTCCCATCTCCCTTCCCTCTAGCACCAGTAGGACATTTCTCCTCTTGCTGGAGGCCAGGGCTCCTAATAGGAAGATAGATCAGATCTTTTCTTACCCCATCATGATAAATCAGAGAACAAGATACGTGACAGACTCAATCAAGGCAGAAATCTCCCCTTACTGTAAAAGTTTCCGAAATCATTGGTCCTTTGGTGCCTCCACCATTTTTCTCTTTGCTCTTAATAAGCTACCTCTCCTACCAACTAAAACAGCTGGTTCTAATTTTTATTCCCTACTCAACTATCCCTGCTCCTCTCTCAGCAAATGGCTGATTTTTTTGCCCCCTCCACACACACACACACACACTGAAAGAAAAGACAGCATTAGATCTCTTCCTTCACTTAACTAGACTCTGGGAACAAACCTGTCCCATCTCCCTTCCCTCTAGCACCAGTAGGACATTTCTCCTCTTGCTGGAGGCCAGGGCTCCTGCCTCACCAGCCCTCTGGTCTATCATTTATGTCCTGTCTGCAGTACCTTCAATGCATTAAATCTCTCTATAAATATTTACCTCTTGGGATATGCACATGCTCAAATCTCTGCTATCTCATACAATTACTGGTCCCTCCCTTTACCTTCAAACTCAGTCTTCTCATCACAGTGTACATCCAGGCCTCTTCCCTTGCATTCACTCTTCTGCAAAACATGGCTTGCCTCCTTCCCCTGGGACATGACCATAATTGTCTCCTTCATCCTTTGTCCTTCTGGACCACTCTGCACCACTTGGCACAGCAGATGGCTCCCTCTGTGTCAATATTCCCCTCTGCCCTGGATTCTGTGCTAATCCCACATCTCTGGCTGGTTCCTCCCCGCTTCCCATGTGTACTCCCCTAAATGTTGGAGTGTCCAGGACTGTCCTCAGCCTCTCCTCTCTCTTTCTCTGTGTTCCCTGGGTGATCTCTCTCAAGAATCCTATATGTTGATGACCCTGTGTTTGTTCTTACAGTTCAGAATCCTCCCACACATGGACATCCAACACAGAAATCCACATTCATATGAGTTACAGGTCTTGTTGTTCAATGTTTTCAAACCTACACTCATCTTCTCTCTCAGAACAGATATCCTCTTCTCATGGGCATTTCTCCCTGCTCTTCACCCCTAGGCCATATGGTTCTTGACTCTTTTCTCTTGTTATTATTCTTTCTATTTCTCATCTCTCTTCAGAGAAAGACAACTCAACTGGCCTTCAGTCCCTGCTAACATTTCTGTGGTCAAAGGAAAGTCAATGCCACCAGCCAGAGCTAGAGAACTGATGCATAGGTCTTATGGTGCCTGGTCAGTGTGGACTTGTGCTTCCATCTCACAAAATAGGTGATGTTGCTTGTGAACATGTACTATTCAAAGTCTAGAGGCTAGAGGTGCTCTCCTGCAGACAGGACTTAGGAGACTCCCCATAGCATTTGTTCCTCTTGTCTTTTGCTCATGGATCCCCTTCTCACTGACACTTTCTTGGATGTATTGATTTATTCAGTTATTTTAGGGCCAAGTCGTACTGACTTGAATCCTCTCTCATCATTTTTATATTTTTTGCATAAATTCTGTATAAAATACATCTATAGTAAGCTGTCTTATAAAAGAAATAGATGTTCATCCCAGGAAAAAAATAAAATACAGGTAAGTCAACAACATAAAACACATCCTTCAAATCTTTTCTATTAGCAAATACATACATTTACCAAATATTGATCATAATATGTATTCTATTTGGAAACCAGATTTTTGCTTAATAATAAACTGTAAACAAGTTCCCATTCCATTAAATGTTCTACCACCACAACATGTTTATGACTATGCAGGACTCCATTGAATCAATGTACCCTAATTTATTTAGCCAATTCCCTAATGTTGGATATTTGGGTTGTTTCTAATTTGTAGGGGTTTATTGAGTGGCTCCTCCCAAGGAACAATTCCTCTACAGAAATAACTTGCAATCCTCCAAAGTACAGTTTTTCAGCTTCAACAATTTTAAGATCCAGTATCCACTGAGGACTGTTTCTGCACCACCTCCTCTGCTCCATTAGCCTGGTAATTCCACACCCAGCCTGCACTTCATGTCACTGTCTCTTTGTACCTTCAAGGGAGCCCCCATTTTTACTAATTCCTCAAAGTTTTCTAAACTTTTCTCACTAGTGTATTTTTTAATAACTTTTCTGGTATGATTATAAAAGTAATGCCATTTTTTAGAGGTTTTTGCTATAGGGCATATGTGCTTGCCAGAAAGACAGAGAGAGACATAGAGACAGAAAGCAAGAAATCACACACACACACCCCAGAGGAGATGGCCACACCGCAATCCCTTCTCCTCCATTCTCCTCTCAGGATCTTGGACACACATGCACACACGCCCGGCGTGAGTTTAAGCTACCGGGACCAGAACTCGAACCACAGTCGACTATGTCGCCATTACACCAACTGCTGGCCCTGCCATTTTATTATAGAAAACTGAGAAATACACATAAAAATTAAAACATTCGTTTAGAGGTAAACATCGTTAGTATTTGAAATCTGTCTTTAAGAGTAATTTCACATATTTTTTACCAAACAAAATCACACTACATACCCTGCCCTCTGGAAATTTTATACCCATCAGAAGTTTATATAAATGGCCTTTTCCTTACAGGTGCCTTAGCATACAAACACGCACATTTTATTTAGAGGTTTTTGCTAGAGGGCACATGCGCTCGCCAGATAGACAGAGAGAGACAGAGAGACAGAAAGCGAGAAATCACCCCCCAGGGGGGATGGCCACGCTGCAATCCCTTCTCCTCCGTTCTCCTCTCGGGATCTTGGGCATGCACGCACACATGCCCAGCATGAGTTTCAAGCCACCGGGCCCGGGACACGAACCGCGGTCAACTACTTTAGAGTCCAGCAACATAGCCATTACACTAACCACTGGTCCCAACATGCACATTTCTTTTTAAGCTTCATTAATTTAATATCTTTTTAATTTGTATTTCTTTTAACATTAGTTACATTTAATATTACTTTAAGAGATTCATTGACATTTCACCTTTTTATTTTTTTTTTGGAGAGGTTTTTGCTATAGGGCATGTGCGCTCGCCAGAAAGACAGAGAGAGACATAGAGACAGAAAGTGAGAAATCACCCCCCAGAGGGGATGGCCACACCGCAATCCTTTCTCCTCCATTCTCCTCTCAGGATCATGGGCACATGCGCCCGGCGTAAGTTTAAGCCACTGGATCCGGGACTCAAACCGCGGTCGGCTACACGGGAGCTCAGTGACACAGCCATTATGCCAACTGCTGGTCCCTCACCTTTTTTTGTGAATTGACTGTAAATGTACTTGCTCCTTTTTGCTGTTGGAGATTTGGAATTTTTCTTATTAAATATTTAGAAGCCTTTTACGTGGGAAGGTTGAATACCTCTGTCATATTCCTCACAAATGTGTTTCTCTCATTTGTTTTTAAGGTTTTTTGATATTTGGAAGTTTAAAAGTATGGGCAAATCTACATTCCTCTCAATTCCAATTTTATTACAATGTTTAAGAAGCCCTTCTTCACCCCAAGGTAATACAACTATATATCTGGCATTCCCCATTAGTGGTTATATGATATCATTTTCATTATTTAAATTTTTTGATCAGCTGGGGTTTCTTTGGTATGAGAGATTCCAGTTTTTTGTTTTTCCAGTATGCCTGCTCCATTTATTAAAAATATTTCCTTTCCTGATTATTTTAATGCTTTTTCCATAGGGCTTGTACACTCACTGAAGAGAGAGAGAGATAGTGAGAGTTGTAAGTAAGAAATTATCCTCTGGGGGTGGGGGTGGCTATATTGTAATCCCTTCTCCTCCATTTCCCTGCTGAGGTTTTGGGCGTGCATACACATGCACCTTGTATAATTTTCAGCCCACCAGGTCTGGTGCTTTATTTATTGTTCCTGTTTCTTTTTCTTATCTTATCACAATGGCTGAATTTTCTCGAAGAGTATAGAATACAGTTACAAATCCCCTTGGCCTTATACTTTCATATGTAAAAAGTTGTATTTCAGAACCAGCAGATGGTATAATGTTTACATTGCTGGACTCCTGTATGGCTGACTGTGGTTTGAGTCCTGGACCTGGTGGCTTGAAACTCACACTGGACACGTATGTGTGCATGCTCAAAATCCTGAGAGGAGAACAGAGGAGAAGGGATTGTAGCATAGCCATCCCCCATGGCGGGGTGATTTCTTGCTTTCTGTCTGTCTCTCACTGATTTCTCACTTTCTATCTCTCTGCTTCTCCAGCAAATACATGCCTCCTATAGCAAAAATATCTCTCTCTCTAAAAAAGTTTTATTTCAGTGACACTCTTGACCTCTTTCTAATCTCTCAAATATTCCACCTTTGGGAGCATTTTATTTGTGCCTTTGGGAGAAAAAAGTGCTTACATGGCATAGCCCTTTCTGGATTCTCTTTGGTGAGGGTATTCTGTGGTCTCTCTGCTAAATTAAGACTGGGAAAGGCTAGTCCTAGCTAGTCATGGGTGGGAAGAAAGAGTCAGAGCTGCCAGTGACTATGTACACACTTTAATTCAGGGATTGCTAGCAAGCTCCCCTGGCTTCAGATCTAAAGCCAGATTCTGCAGTTGGCTTTATCAATAATGTAGCTGACTTTTTGACCCCATGTGTCAGATGTCTCCTCTCAATTGATCCCAAACTGAAATTAGGATAAAGTGATAGTGAGCTTGTTTGTCTTGTTCTTGACTATAGTCAAAATATCTGTTTCCACATTAAATTGATGTTGGTTGTTATTTTTAGAAAGATAAGCTCTATAAGGGCTGGCAGGTAGAATGGTTATTAAAGCACTGGACTCCCACATGATCACCCACAGTTCAAGTCCTGGATCTGGTGGCTCACTTGCTCACTTTCTCTGTCTTTCTCTGGTTAAATTTTTTAAATAATCATTAATTAATTAATTAATAGGAAAAAAGAAAGATAAGCTCTATCAAAGAAAGATAAGCTGTATTCCTTCTCCTTAGGGATAGGGTTAGGGTAAAAAGTGTTCTTTTATTCTAGCTTACTAGAGATTTTAGTAAGTGGTGTTAAATGCTATCGGATGTTATTTTAGCATCTGCTGAGATGATCATACTGCTTTGTACTTTAACATATTCTGAGATAAAGTACATTAGCAGATTTTTATGCTAAAGAAAATTTTTAATCCTAGAATAAACTCTATTTGATCATATACATTATTTTCAATACTTGACAGGATTTCATTCTTTTTCTATATAGGAATTTTTCAATTACATTTATAATTAATGTTGCTGAAGTTTTGTTATTATTGTAGATGGTTATTATGATTGTTGTATTTTATTTTGTCTCCTTATGAATATTTCTTTGACAGATTTGTTTTTGTTTCTTCAACAAAATTAATGTACTTTCTATCTTTTTTATTTTTCTGCCATAGGGTACATGTTCTCACTGGAGAGACACAGATAGAGACAGAAAGAGACAGAAAGCGAGAAATCACCCTCCAGTGGGGATGGCCACACCACAATCCCTCCTCCTCCATTCTCCTCTTAGGATTTTGGGCACTCATACACATGCAGCCAGCATGTTTTTCAAGCTACCTGCTCTGGGACTCAAACCACAGTCAGTCACGTGAGATCCAACACCTAAACCACCATGCCACCTGCTGGGTCTCCTTATTACATTGTTCTTATTTTTTGGAAAAATCATTCATGTCATTAAGATAATCAAATGAATAAAATAAATTTTCTTGAAGATTAACAGTTCTACACTCTCTCTAGTTATAACTTCTTTTTCCAACCATTCTCTTGGTTTTTGATTGACCTCATTAGAGACATTTTTACATTTTTTAAAACAATGTTGAGATTTTTCAATCATTTTGACTATTTTCGTATTTATTTCATCCTTTTCTAAATTTATTAGTTCTATATTCTCGCTTTCTTAACATTCTTTGGGCATTGTTATCTTTGTTTTTGAGGTAAATGCTTAATTCTTTCATTTCCCTTCGTTCTTATTTCATGATAAAAGTATTTAATGATATAAATTTTCTCCTAAAAATAGCTTTGGCTACCTCCCACAAATTTTGTCATATAGTACTCTCATTGTTATTCTTTCTCTTATTTATTTCTTCCATGAGAGAGAGACAAACAGACAGCATCTCCAACAGATCACAATGGCTCGGTCTGTCATCAGTCTCAGCCAGCCTGGGATCATGGGCACACATGCCCAGTGCACTGGAAGGTTTCCAGACAGGGCACTTTCCGTGTGGACCAGCCCACGTCAACCTGTGCCACTGTCTGGCTCCTTCATTGTTATTCTTTTGAAACTAAATTTCTGGTCACTGACTTCATTTATCCTATAACCAATGAATTATTTATAAAATGTTTGTGTATTTTTTAATATCCAAGTGTTTTGTTTGCTTTTTCCAAAGGTGTTATTGTATTTCGTTGTATTTATGAAAACTATAAATACATTTATTTGGAAATTTGTGAATAATTTCTGTGGAGATGCCCCAGGATATGAACAAAGGTTATGTAGATATTTGAAGTGCTGTGTCGTTGTTCTATAGACTAGAGATACACTACGTAATTCCAGATCTGCTTATTATGTAACCGTGGGCAATGGATCTACCACTGACCAGCACATTGGGGGATTTCCTG
>NW_006159460.1:1460213-1467438 GCF_000334495.1 Tupaia belangeri chinensis | reverse complement strand
GCTGACTTTTGGCCAGAACTGTCACAGTCAAGAAGTGTTTCTCTTCCCATCATTATTCCAGCACGAGTCTCTTGATCCTATTTCTACTGGGTGGACTGTCTTCTTCTAATTGACTTGGGGGAGCTCTCTTCTCAGTGGGAGTTTTGAGTATTCAGACTACTAAGTGTGAGTTGCAAAAAGTAGACTCTCACAAACATTATACTCAATTAATGAAAGCCAAGAAATCAGTGAAGGGAAGAGAGGGGCAGGACAGCTGCTGGGTGGCTCACCGATTGACCTTTGACATGTACAACCAGGAAGTGAGCTATGGAACCCTTCACCCCTGAGTCAGTCCCCATGGAGCCGCCTGATCTTCACAAAGGACAGTTCTTCTTAATCTGTCTAGGGAATACCTTCACCCACCTCTCCTTTCTTTGTTTGTTTTATTTGTTCCACATTATGGAGAAATTCTTGACAGAAACTCCTCTGAATATCTATGTCTGGTACCCATCTGGTACCTTGCCCTGATTTTTTTCTTTGAAACAGTCCATTTTTATATTTTTCACAGTACGAAGTACAAGATGCATACAGAGAAGCACACATGCACAAACACACACGATGCTGACAGGTACCACAAGCATCCCGTAACCACCACTAGCTGAGCAAGTACAGCTCCATCAAAAATTCCTCCTACGTTCCTTCCCAATTACTACTTCCTCCTGCTCCTGCAAAGACAATCATAATTTAGACTTTGATCATCGTAGCTGAGTTTTGCTTTTATTTTAATCTTTATATGAATGGTGTCATATAGGATTTACTCTTAAGTGTCGCAATTTTCATTAATTCAACATTATATCTGTAAGAGTCACCCCCTTGTCCAAGTAGCGATATTGTGTTCACCTTTATTGCTATAAAGGGATATACAATCTGTTATAGGGATATACAATTTATTTATCCACTCCACTGCTGATGAACATTTAGATGGTTTCTGGTTTGGGGTTATTAGGAGGGTGCACTTCACCATTCTTTTTATCTTTATTTATCTATTTTTACTCATGAGCGAGTGCACACAACCTACACAAGAGAGAGAGAAACAAGCAACCTCAGCAAGGTCTTGCCATACCACAATCCTCTCCACAGCCCTCCAGGCTCATCAGGGCCTTGGGCGTGCATGCACCTGGCTTATTTTCAGGCCAACTCAAGATCCAAACCCGCAGCTGGACATGTTGCTTCCAACACTGTAGATCAGTCTGCCTCTGTCTGTGCCCCAGAGTCTGGGCCACTACAAACATTCTCGGAGCTTAAACGTGCACACACATGTGCTCAGGGCATCTGCCTGGGGTAGGTGGACACGAGTGTCTTCAGCTTGCATAGGTAATCTCGGTGTTCCGAAGCAATCGTGCCATGCACACCTGACAGCATATGGACGCCCGCATTGCTCCGAACCCTCAGGTGTCAGTCTAGCAGCGTGTGGCATTCTGGTCTTGTCAGACTGTGACTTTCCAGCGGCTGTGGAGAGGTATTTCAGTGTAGCTTCCATCTGCATTTCCCTCAGGACTGACGAGACTAGGCCCCTTTCGTTTATTATTTATTGATGTTTGGGTATCCTCTCTCGTTTGCTTATCCTCTTTCATTCATTTATTTCATTTACTATTCACTTGAGTAAGAAATCACCCCCTAGGAGAGATGACCACACCGTAGTCCCTTCTCCATTCTTCTCTTGGGATTTTGGGCACACATGTACACGCACCCAGCATGTTTCTCAAGCTGCCGGGTCCAGGACTCTAACCGAACAGGCAGCCACGTGGGACCCAGCCGTCATACCCATGATGCCACCTGGCTGACCCTCTCGCCATTTTTCTACTGGGTTGTCTTTCTTTTGCTTATTAATTTGCAGGAATTCTTTATGTAATCTAAATAGGAGTTCCGTTTTTCTTTTTTCTTTTTTTTTCTTTTTTGGGGGGAGAGGTTTTTGCTATAGGGCGCGTGTGCTCGCCAGAGAGAGACAGAGAGACAGAAAGCAAGAAATCACCCCCCAGTGGGGATGGCCACCACGCAGTCATCCCTTCTCCTCTATTCTCCTCTCAGAATTCTGAGCACACACACAAGCACCTGGCACTACAGTCGACTATGGGGGTCCAGCGACGTAACCATTAAGCCATAAACCATCGGCTGGTCCCAGGAGCTCTGTTTTCTCCTATATGTTGCAAATGTGTCTTCTCGCTTGCTGGTTTATGCTTTCTCCTTTTGCTAAATAAAAGTTATCAATTTAAATAAAGTACAGGTAACCAATTACTGTGATCTACCTAAAAAATCCGTTCTCTGCAGGAAATAATGGAGCCTCCCATGCTGTCACACAGAAGCTGCTTTTTTATTTATTTGCTATCCACTAAAATTCACCTGAACAAAATTGTTTACATATGGCTTGAAGTAGAAGTCAAGTTCGCGTGGCCCTCCCCTCCCCATGCCATGGCGCTGTAGATATCACTGGTCCGTTCACGGCTCCGTCTGCTCTTGTGCCAGGACCACATGCCTTAAGGACCATGTCTTTACAGTGAGCTTTACTTGCTGTTAGAATAAGCTCTCTCCCCTTAATTCTTCCTTGGTTTTCCAAGTAATCCTGGCTTGGTTTTCCTTGTTCTTGTTTCTGACTTTTTATTCTTATTCTGCATGAATTCTGGAATCAGCTTACTGAATTTCTTTTCAAAAGAAATCTCTCCTGAGCGGGGACTGGGTTGCATCAGCCCTACAGATCAGTGTGGGGAGCACAAGGCACGCCGGTGTGTGTCAGCAGGTGTGCGGCCTCACCCACAGCCGGCCCTAGGGGATGGCTCGGCCCAGCTCCTCTCACACTGCCCACCCCGCCCCTCCCTGGGCAGACGCCTGCTCCCTCTGCCAGGCCGAGGGCAGTGCAGTGCTGCTTCTCTTCCCTCTTAGTGCCACCACCTCACGGTGACTCCCTTCGCTTCTCAGGGGACACAGGCAGGTTGGCAGGTGTCAGTCCCTACCCCCTGCAGGCCTCATAATCTTTCAGTGATTTTCTTTTTTTTTTTTTGGAGAGATTTTCACTGTAGGGCGCGTGCGCTCGCCAGACAGACAGAGAGAGACATAGAGACAGAAAGCGAGAAATCACCCCCCAGGGGGGATGGTCACACCGCAATCCCTTCTCCTCCATTCTCCTCTCGGGATCTTGGGCACGCACGCACACGCGCCCGGCGTGAGTGATTTTCTTGAAAACCCTCTGTGGGCTCGGGGACCCCTTTGTCCTCGTGCTTCCAACACCACGAAAGATCAGCTTCCTCTCTCCTCTCCAAGGACAGGGTCCAGGACCAACTGGGACAGCCTTCTATTCCCCTTTCCAGAGAATCTTGACTAAGGAAACTCCTTCCAGAGGGTGGCAGGTGGCATGGTGGTTGAGGCGCTGGACTCCCACATGGTCGACCATGGTTCAAATCCCGAACCTGGTGACTTGCTTTCTCACTTTCCCTTTTTCTCTCTCTCTCTGTCTCTCTCTGGTCAAATTAAAAAATAATAATGATCATGAACAAAATTAAATAAATAATTCTAAGAAAAAAGAAGAAGGAGAAGAAGAAGAAAGAAAACACCTTCCAGCAATCAAGAGTCAAGAGATTAAATCAAAAACATTGCTTTCTGCTCTCTGTCCAGCTCCCGCACATGGAGCGCTTTCTCCCAAAGCCTTCCAATGCTCCTGGCCCCCTACAGGCCTCTCACCTCTTTTCGTCCCTCCAACACCTTCCTCATCTTTTCTCACAATGCGCACCTCTGAAAAGACCAAAGAACAGAAAAGAAGGAAGAGGATGAAGCTGACTAGGACACGGCAAAACTGGGCCCGGTGGGGGCGCTGGATGTCTGAGAAGCCAGGCCACCCAGGTTAGAGGCAGTCAGGCTGCACCGAACAGCGGGGCGACCTCAGGCCCGTTAAGTCCCATTAAGTTGGCTTCCTCTCCTCTAAGTGAGGGGAGCAGCAGCACCTGCCTCGCTGGGTCACTGTGGAGAAACGGGCTGATGTCCCCAAGGCCTGTGGAAGTGCTCCTGGCACAAATGGTGGTTCTGTAACGGCGCTCGGTCTGCCGCACACCGGACTCGGCACGAGAAGGGCCTGGCATAACGTGGGCTCGAAAACTGTGCTGAATGAACTCACTTTGTAGCTCACCTCTGATGGTTGTATTCGTAATGCCCCCGATCGCACCACTCCGACCTTGTGCCGTCATACCTCAGCCCATACCTCAGGAGAGCGACCTGGCAGGCGTGGTCAATGACCTGTCATCTGGCGTGTGCCCGCCTCCACTACGCTGCTTCTAGCTTTGAAAACACAGAGCACTGACATGCCCCTGCTCCCTCGGACACACACTGCTGCCTATAAAGACCAAGGACAGACGCCGCTTAATGGAGGCCAGCAGGTGACATGGTGGTTAAGGTGCTGGACTCCCACAGGGCCAACTGTGGCTCGAGTCATGGGCCTGGAAGCCTGAAACCCACATCGATGCATGCCCAAAATCCCGAGAGAAGAATGGAGGAGACGGGATCGTGGCATGGCTATCACCCTGGCAGATGGTTTCTCACTTTGCTCCTCTCTGTCTCTCTCCAGAGAGCACATGCACCCTATGGCAAAAACCTAAGAGGAAAAAAAGGTAACAAGTCTGCCCACATGGCAGGGCGAGCAGGAGGGGCAGACTGGGTGAGCTAGAGCTGTGAATATACTCTCTCGGAGGTCTTGGTAAAATGTCCAGCCCGAAAGGCTATGAGAGACTCATTACAAAGGAATTCCAAGGACCTTCAACCAAGCTGAAACACTCCTGCAGGAGAAGCATTCGTGTCAGCGGACCTGGGGATTATGAGAGTCCAGATAGGCCCAGGGAGTTGGAGACAGAAGGGGGCATGTGAGGAAGAGTCAGAGGAGCCTCATGGGCAGGAAGGAGCCCCAGGGTAACCCAGCCAGGAGGCCCTGCAGCGGGCATAGATGAGGGCTGCCCTGATGGTGCTCAGGGGCCTTCGATGGGCGCCGAGAACTGAATGAGCAGTGCCCCGTATGCTCAAGGAAAATGGGGACAGCAGGCTCCAAGGTGAGCCTCAGAGGGGGTGCGGAACCAGGCCATGGACGCCTCAAGTTAGTCTGACTCGGACGCTGCCATCCCTTACTCTGGGAGCAGTGAGGTCTGCGTCCTTGACACCGTTCATTTCTCCCTGACCATTGCCCCTGCTTACTGGCCCGCACCCACCCTCAGTTCTAACATGGAGCTTGGAGGAAATTCGACCCCAGCTGCACCCACTTACTCATCAGCCATTGCGACTGCTATAAAATAGTTCAAAACTAAGAGTATTGGGGGACCAACAGTTGGTATAATGGCTATGTCACTGGACTCCCATGTAGTCGACTGCAGTTCGAGTCCTGGACCTGGTGGCTTAAACTCATGCTGGGCGCATGTGCATGTGTGCCCAAGATCCTGAGAGGAGAATGGAGGAGAAGGGATTGCAGCGTGCCCATCCCCTCTGGGGGGTGATTTCTTGCTTTTTCTCTCTTTTTATCTCTCTTTCTGGCAAGCACACGCACCCAATAGCAAAAACCTCTCCAAAAAAAAGAAACTAAAATTATTGGTAGAGGGGCCAGGCGGTGGTGCAGTGGTGACACAGCTGGACCCACTAGGGAAAGGTCCTGGGTTCATATCCTGGAACCTCTCTGAGCACATCAGACACGTGCGTGAGTTGGTGATCTGGCCTGGCTGAGACCAGGGGCAGATGGTTATGTGCAGACTCTGTTAGGGAGTCCACTTCTCCCTCTGTCAGATTTCATTGACAGACCAAGCGTCGCTGGGCTGGTGATCTCGGGATGCAGGTCAGCAGACTCTGAGCAGCCACGGCAAATTTTGCTCCAACCTGACCTTGTTGGGTACAGATTTACATGACATAAAAAGTTCCAGAAAATATGCATGTTTCTCTATGAGGATGCTCGTTATTAGTTATTAGTTCTCGTTTAAACATATCTGTAAACATAACTCGATGTAAACCACATACAATGTATTAACTGTAAACGCATGAATTGCATACCCTCCTGTGATTATTTTTAAATTAAGATAGAACAATGGAGAAATCGTTATCTGATTCAGAGGAAGCCCAGATCTGTCTTCCATTGATTGCTTAAACTTGGTTTGCACCTTTCAAGGACAATTGCTGAAGGAGAAAGGCAATATAAGATTTCCAAGAAGTTAAGGGGGAATATTGTACTGGGTTCTTTTACCCTCAAATGTGGTTCTGGCTGAGGGACACAGGGGGATAGGCTGGGGAGGGGGGGTCACATGACTAATCACAAAAAGAAAGATAAAGAAATGAAAATTAAAAGATTTCACACTGAAATAAAGAAATTCATGTTGCCTTAAATATAATTTGTGTTAGTTACATTTCAATTCTTAATTTATACATAGCAGGGTTGATAAAGAATTACATTATAACAAAATTAGCCAGAATAATTAGCATAGTGTATGTGCCACTGATTAAACACCCAGCAGCTCGCTTGGTAATTAAGATCAGCGAGTGCCATATTTTGAGGCTTTGTCATCTTATTATCTGCCTAACAAGTGCTTCATCTTTGCCTCCCTTCTGATTTGAAGTTCGATAGCAGTCTCTAATAATTTTCCTTTTATTTCTTTAATTTCTCATAGCCTAGTGTTGGTCATTTTCCTGCGGTCACTCCTCTCCCTCTTCATGCCGGATGAATGTGTCAGCGTGAAGTTCTTTGTAAATGAAAAGCATCTGATGCCTTACATTTCGAGCTCAAAAATCTCTTTCAAAACCCTCTAACTCTTTGGCCAAAGAAGGAACCAGAGGCCACTGCAATTGGGGCAACATCTGAAGTGAAGACCGTCCCATCGGGGTCGTGCCTGCTTTCCAGGCAGGGCCCGTTGACCGATTCCAGGCAAGTTCCTGCTGGGGTCCACTTTCTGGGGTCTGTGACCCTAGAGGGACACTTGAGTGGCTCTGGCTCTGGTCACTGATGAGCCTGACCTGAGCTGCCATTGCCCCTCCACCTGGGAGTGTGGAGTTCACAGCTGTCCTTGCAAAGCCCATGGGGGTTCACCACAGGCCACAGGAAGTTAATTCCATCAAAGAACAAAGACTGGGGATGAACTCACATTCTTCATCACTGGCTGAACTGCTCCCACTGCATCTCTTTAGACTGAAACCAGGACATTCCCATCAAAGGTAGAGTGATTACACTACTTGTATTAAC
>NW_006159460.1:1448014-1459982 GCF_000334495.1 Tupaia belangeri chinensis | reverse complement strand
AGGCCTCCAGTGCAAGCAATAGATGTCTACGAATAAACAGCGTCAACGAATAAAGACGAGAAGCCTGCTGATGGCAGCCGAGAGGTGGGCAGAGGCCCTGAAGCCTCATTTCCGGTCTCTCCCCTCTTTCTACTCCACTCTCCTTGGCGTACTGACCCTGTGTCTCGTGCCGGTTGACTCATAGCTGTGGTATGGCTGCCACAGCTCCATGCATCATGTCCAAGTTCAAGAAAAAAGAAAGGGAGGTGCCTTTTCTGTCCTTTTTAATCAGAAAAGCAAATAATTTCCCAGATACAGCAGAGCAGACCACACCCACGCTCACTGGCCAGAACCGGGCTGTGAGGATGCTGGGGCATCAAGGAGCCGGCAGAGGGGACTAGGACTGACGCCGCCAGCGTGCCTCAGCGTGGCCCCCAGGGCTGGCACCTTTGGCGCAGCTGAGAAAGTCTGACACCAGGAAGGGCAGGCCACCGGCAGGGAACCCAGAGCCTCGCACCTCGGTGCCGATGGAGCAGCCCTGCAAGGTCACACACAGGGACTGAGCCAAGCGAGGTGTGTTGGTCAGGATTCTCCAGAAAGCAGAAACGACAGAATAGGGAGAAAAAGAGCATTTCTTTGTAAAGCTTGGCTTACCCAACAGTGAAGACTTGGTAAACCCAGACCCCATGGGGTAGGCTGGTGGCTTGATGCTGGGGAGGAGCCGCCGGCCTCCAGGGCTGTCTGTGGCAGAGTTCCCACTCGGTCAGGTTGGTCCGTGTTCCAGTCGAGCCTTCACCTGACTGGATGAGGCCCACTGGCATGGCAGAGGGTTGTCTGCTTTACTCAAAGTCCACCGATTTAGAAAGCGTTCATCTCAATCCAAAAAAAAGAGACATGGCTTCACAGAAATATCCAGAATCATGTTTGACCAAGTTTCCGGGTAGCCCAGCCATGGTGGCAAGTAAAGGAATCACAAGGGGAGACGAGAGAACGTAGAAAGGGGAAGGCAGGACGGGGTGCGGTGCAGAGGAGACTCTCGAAGCACACCCGGGCCTCGTAGGCTGCAGAACACTGGCTAGAGCAAGGAAAGTGCTGGAACAATGGTATTTGCACACGGGTCGATGTAGGAGACCCAGGAACCCTGGGGCAGAAGTCACCACAAAAAAAGCCCGCCCCACCCCAGGAGTGCACGGAGGTTGGCATGCAGGCTTTGCCGTTCCACAGGTCAGGGGCCTGCGTGCTCCGTGCCTAACGTCCGGTAACATTGCCGTTGCTCACATGGTGACGCTTTGTCTTCCTGGACCAGCCAGGCCATCTCTGAGCGTGGAAACCAAAGGTCCCGTTCTGTTCAGTTCAAGGCATGTCCAATTTACAGGCGACCCGACTCTCCTCTTAGAAGAAGTGAGGGAGCATGAGGTGGAGAATATTAGAAAACATTTCTTTCAACAGAACAGAGTTTCCAAACCCAGGCTCAGGAAAAGGTTTTTAAAGTTCCAGGATAGAGGCTCACTTTTGATAAAAAGGCATTATTCAACAATGCCTAGGAGAGTTTTCTTTTAAAATTTTGGCCCTCCTTCTTCCCAGACTCACAAACATGCCTCCTGCCCCGATCACTAGAATAATCCTTCCCCGAGACCTTTGGAAAGAGGCCTTCTCATCTCCCTGCAGAAGGGGGCGGGAGAGCCGGCGGCATCCTCCCTGCGCTGTAACAGGAGACAGGGTCTTCTATTTATAGCACCCCCCTCCGGGAGCAGCTGCTGACCTTGGGCTGCGCTGGGTGCAGAAGAGAAGCAGCAGTGGTCAGCGCTCTCGGGACCATGGCCAGCTCCGATCGCCGCCCCGACTACCCGCTCAGCTCGGACTTAGTGAAGAGATTAAAGGCTGCCCTGGATGCCAAGGACGAGGAGAGCATGCGGGACTTGATCTGTGCAGAAGTCCAGCCCGTGGACGCGGTGATAGAGCTGGCCAACGACGACTGGATGAAAGACCCCTCGGTGCAGCTGCCCCCCGGCGTGCTGCTAGGTACCCAGAAATGCGCTGCCGAGGGACGCGGAAGGGCGGGCTATCCTGGGGCAGGAGGGCAAATGTTGAAAAGGCGGTGGGAGACTCCATGCCTGACTCATAGGCATATACACACACCCGCGCGTCTCGGTGTGTGTGTGTGTGTGTGTGTGTGTTACACAAGCAACAAGTGTAACATATCACTCTGATATTGAAAAAGATGAGAATGGACCCTCGGTGTCACCATCCAAGCAGTGTGGGCCTCATGTCCATTTTTCCCCAAGCTTGTCCATCTGCATGTGGAAATTCCACATTCTTATAACCACACTGCAGATAGAGTTTGTGCTCTGCCCTCTCACGATCTAAAAAATGTGAATCTAAGCTTTTTCCCATGTCGCTACATGGGCTGCCAAGTCAGCTACGGAGGTGATGGATCACAAAACCCACCAACGCCTCCGCCTTCGCCTTCGGGAGGAGTTTGCGTGGTCACTGCCGTGAACTCCAGGGCGAGCACTTGCATTAGCACTCACGGCCGCTTTCTCACTCGGGTAAAAGTCTCAGGACAAATCCCTTAGAGCAGCAGACTGCAGTGAGAAGGTGGAGGTGAAATGTTCGGACAGGGAGGGAAGGGCCTCCTCGCTGCCCGGCCGGCAGTGAGCGCTGCTGGCCACGCATGCTCATGAGTGCTCGGGTACGTCTTCCCCGCCGCTGGCCTGGCTTCCTTCCCGGTCAGGACCAAGCCCCGTCGCTGGGACTCGGTGTCGCTCAGCCAGCCTCTCCCGGTACTAGTCCATCTCGCTGAACCCTTTGCCGGTTGCAGCACTTCCTCACGTAACACAGACCCGTCTCCTTGTCACAGTTGCTGGGACAAGGAGAGACGTCCTCCTGACCTGTGGCTCACTTCTAATTGTGTTCTGCTGGTAGTTTTTTGTTGTTGTTGCTTTCTGTTGTTTTTTGTTTGGTCTTGGTTTTGGTTTTTAGGTTTTTGCCATAGGGTGCATGCGCTCGCCAGAGAGCAACAGAAAGAGGGAAAGTGAAAAATCCCCTTCCAGAGAGCGAGCCTTGGCACAACCCCGTCTCCTCTACTCTCCTCCTGGGATCCTGGGCATGCATGCACACAAGTCTGATGCGATTTTCAAGTCGCCAAGTCTGGGACTCGAACTGTGGTCGGTCACGTGGGAGTCCAGAGCCATAACCACTATGCCACCTGTGGTCCCATGTCCTGCTGTTCTCTTTGATGTCAGATGTGCCCTCCACAATCATAACCTTGGCCCTCTTGGGATGCTGAGGGCTCCTCACCACCCACTAGACAGAGTCCCTCCCAGCATGTGCACATATGCACACACGTACATGCGTGTGCATATTCGCCTGCCCACATGCAGGAGGAATATTAATATGAAACACGTGTGGGACGCTGATGCTCAGTAATGGAACTTTCAGCATGACGAGAAGAGCAGTCTGAGCTTGGATCCCAAGGGGACCCGGCCCTCCCCTCCACTGTGGTGTGAGGTTCCTTCCTGGTGTCTGGAGCGAGGAGCTGTGACCCCAAACTCAGTGCAGCGCACCTCGCCAGGAGACACCTCGCCAGGAGGCATCTCGCCAGGAGACACCTCTCCAGGAGACACCTCTGCAGGAGACGCCTCGCCAGGAGACACCTTGCCAGGAGACACCTCGCCAGGAGACACCTCTCCAGGAGGCACCTCGCCAGGAGACATCTCTCCAGGAGACACCTCTCTAGGAGACACCTCGCCAGGAGACACCTCGCCAGGAGAATCTCTCTAGGAGACACCTCGCCAGGAGACACCTCTCTAGGAGACACCTCGCCAGGAGGCACCTCGCCAGGAGACTGTGCTGCAGTGCTGGGGTGCCGTAGTCACAAATGGCGACTGGGCTGGGGTGTCTCGGTCACACCTGCTGCACACCGCCCTGTGCCACCCGGAGTCTGCATACCCTGCACCCAGTCACTCCTTGCGCTCTGACTCCCATTGGGTGTAGCTCACAGAGGTGCTAGGGGAAGCGAGGGCTGGGTTGCTCTCTGGGCCCTCCCTAACCAGATTGCTGCCATGGCCGGACGACATCTTGCCGAAGGCTCGGCTCCTGGCTCATAGGTCCTACATCCTTGCTGGCCCCGCAGGTTCAGGGCTGGGGAGGGCCTCCCGCTGCAGCTACAGCCACCCTTGTCGGTTTCTCTTAGGCTTCCTGCCTTCACGCGTCCATGGGCTGCTTGCCTTCACGCGTCCGTGGGCGGGCCAGCTGCTTCCTGCTGGGCCCTGACAAGTGTCCTTGCTATACAGTCCCGGCAAACCCACCCAGCCTGAAGGTCTGAGCATTTGAGCTCTTTGATTTAAAATGTCATTTCTTTTCACGTTACTAATTGCCCTGAAAAATCTCTGCTGTCTTCACCACATTACTACAGGCTTGAATCCAGTGAATTTGTTAGGAAAGTTACGGTCCTGTCCACAGTGAGTCCATGCAGGAATAAATTATAGACGCATGTACTTTCCCTGCCGAATGATGGGATTCAGGAGGACAGAGACTATTCGATGCTGGTGACACATTTAAAATACTCAAGTCTGATCTGAGCTGTTTCATTTCAGGATGATAGCACGCTAAGCGAAAAAGTATGTGAATTTAGGGAAATCTTGTTAGCGACAATTTTATCACAGAAAAAGCAGGCTGGACTCTGTCCCAGAGAGAGGTCAGGCCTAGGGACCAGCAGTTAGTGTAATGGCTATGTCACTGGATTCTCATGTAGTCAACTGCGGTTCGAGTCCTGGACCCAGTGGCTTAAACTCACGCCGGGCACATGTGCGTGCGTGCCCAAGATCCCAAGAGGAGAATGAAGGAGAAGAGATTGCGGTGTGGCCATCCCCCCTGGGGGGTGATTTCTTGTTTTCTGTCTCTCTGTCTCTCTCTGTCTTTCTGGCGAGCACACGCGTCCTATAGCAAAAAAAAAAAAAAAAAGAGAGAGAGAGAGAGAGGTCAAGCCTGCACTTGGGTTTCCCTCTCTGGCTAAAATGGGAAAATGGGACTTAGAAGAGAGGGTAAGAGAGTGAGTCTGGGTAGGAGATGGTGGAAGGCAGTTACCAGGGTGGGAGACGCCCAGGGCCTGTGGGAGGCAGGGCGGACACGGAGGTGCGGGGGAGGACGAGAAATCCCCAGGAGGTTGGACAGTGATGAGCAGAGGACAGCGCTGCCACGGAATCAAAGGCCAAGGCCAGCCCCGCAGGGCGGTGGTTCCGCCTCATGCCCTGGGAGCCAGATCCCACGTGGCCGACCTCAGCTTGGATCCTGGGCCCAGTGGTGTGAAAACGCACTGGGTGTAGGTGTGCGTGCCCGAAATCCTGATGGGATGGAGAGCTGGCGGGAAGAGGACTGTGATACATATACACACATCTACAAAGAGGGCCGTGGTGATGACACTCCTCTGAGCCCCTGTTTTGTGCGTGGCAGCATGGAACTTGGGAACATAAACAGGGGTGACACCCAGAATGTCCTCCCAGGGCCCACGGCTGACGTCACCACAGGCAGGTGATGAGTCGCTGCCCTGCCTTGGAGTGAGACACTCAGAGTCAAACTTGGGCTCTGTACCTGTAAGCTGTGTGACCTCGGGAAAGGCACAGTCCCTCCCTGGCCAGCACTTCCTGACACGGGGATGAGAGTAGGAGAGCACTTCCCCAGAAAAGCTGCAGGTCGCATGAGCCTGGGAAGCCCTCCCTGCGGACACTCTCTCAGAGTGGCAGAGTGGGCTGGCCGTGGAGGCACAGAGGTGACACAGCACTCGGAACTGCTAGGGCTGCGTTTACATCTGGGGGTCTCCCAGTATGCACCAGGGTTGAGCCCGGGCATGACTGTAATCTGGGCTAGCTTGTCTCTTGTCTCTCTAGTAGAAGAAATAAATTTTTAAAATAAAAACTTTTTTAAAAAGAGGTCAGGGGGCAAGCAGTTAGCGTAATGGCTATGTCACTGAACTCCCATGTAGTCAACCACTAAGGATGATAGTGCAATATTGACAGGCCCACAGGGTAACAGTCCAATGGGAAACTTTTTTTCAGATTGTGGTGCATACAAATTGAGTCTGGCAAAAGTGCCTTGGAGAGTTTATTTGGGGAGGGAGGTTAAGTAGGCTAGTGTTTAGATCTCCTACCTCTGGTTTCATACAAGATTTTGTTGGGAGTTTGGGAGTTTCATACAAGATTTTGTTTGAAAAATATTCTCTGTACTCATTTAAAAGAATAACAGGACATTAAAATCATCTAGGAATAAAAATTATGTTTGGTTCAAAGTGGTGGAACAGAAGGTTGGTCATATTGGGAGTGTTAGATCTGTTTTGAGTGTGCCAAAAGGTCATTAATTCTATCCTCGTATATGAAAGTTAGCACATATTAAGAAAATATCTGAGTATCTACTATGTATATACAATTAAATAATCAATCTTTTTAATTTTCTCAGCCCCATTTTACAAATGGGAAAACTGAGTGGGAAAAGAAGATTCATTAACTTATAAATGCTACATAGCTAGCAAATGATAGTTAGGATTTAAATCCAATTCTGCCTGCTTAAAACTCTTTCATCTAAACCCAGTTACAGTGAACTAGAAGAATAACACTGTAATCAGTCCTGTAACTTTAGTACTACTTAGAAAATCTCCACAGTAAGCCATATATATACACCACAAGAAGTAAAAAAAAAAAAAAAAAAAAAAAGAGGTTGGAACAGGGCCTATTAAAGGGTCAGCAGGGTTTTGCCACAAAGGGACCCATAGACTGCCATTGCTTGCCATCTGCTGACAACACCCAGCCCTGGTCATTTGCAGAGGCTCCTTGGAAACTGATGGTCTGGACGGTTGTTTAGGTTCTTCTCCATGCTTTCCTGAGGCCACAACCCCAAAGATAAAACCATTGCAGCCGGAAAGGGGTGGGTTCCTTCCTTCTGGACGTGGGAGTGAGCGGTCTCCTTCTCAAGCTAAGTGCAAACCCTTGCAGAACACCCAGAGTAAGAGCAGGAGCTGCTTGGATTCAAATGTATGTGTGGGGTCTTCGGAACTTTTGAAGAGCGATCAGAGCTTCTGGCAACAGCTTTGAAATGCAGCTCCTATTATGAATGGATACTATAAAATTTAAATCCTCAGGAGGACTGCGAAGATGAAGGAGTGAAACACTCGAGGAAACTGCAGGCTAAGGGCCAGACTGGCGATGTGCACCCAGGCCAGGAGGAGGTAAGAACTGAGCATCACGTTTGCAGAGGCACTTGGGGGAAGAGGGAAGCGTTTCCATCCCATCCCAGTGTACTTTTTATGTTGCCCACAACTGGATAGTACAGGCTGGGTAGTTAACAAGGATCGAGGTTTATTTAGCTCACGGTTTGAAAATCCAAGGTCAAGGGACTGCATGTGGTAAGGTCTTTTGGTTTTGTCTTTTGTCGTTGTTGGGTGTTTTAGAATTATTTATCTTCTTTTATTTACTATCATTATTATTGTTGTTATTTTAATTAGCTATAGGGCATGTGTGCTCACCAGAGAGAGAGAGAGAGTAAGAAAGCAAGCCACCAGGTCCAGGACTCAAACTGCAGTCAGCCATGTGGGAGTCCAGCACCTCAAACACCATCCACCTGCTGGCTCCCTAGTTAGGGTCTTTTCATTGGTGAAGACTGAAGAGTCCTGAGGCAGCACAGGGGATCATGTGTGACACAGAGCAAGAGCCAAGCACAGAGGCCATTGTGTCTCCTCTTTTTTCACTAAAGTCACCAGGAGTCCACCCTGGGGGCCCCATCCTGAGGACGTCATCCACCTCCCAATGCCCCCCTTCCAACACCATAATCACCTCTCACCCACTCACCATTACATGGCTCACAAAATTTCAACATACAAGTTTTAGGGGACAATGCTCAAACCATCGCAACCTAGGGCAACCTTAGGTGACAGAATTCTTGGGATTGTTCAAAAAATGACAATGTGTAAGAACAAGAAAAAGTAACCCCTCTCTTGGTTCATTAAGATGCACACCCAGGACCTGGCGTCTCAAAATGGGGTCCCTGTGCTCATCGGCCAGGGAACTTATTACTCCCACCAAACAGAGCAGAAGGGAAAGTATTTCCAGACCCGCATAGGCATCACCAAAAACACAGAGAGACAGAGAATGAGGCACCAGCAAGACAGTGGTAGGAATGGCTTTTTCTGGACAAGTCCCTCAGGCGTGTGTGCCCCCTTGGTGTGGTCAGGGGTTATAGGAGCCCAGCAGGTAGGAGGGCAGAGTGCACATTGCCCCCGCTGAGGCATTAGGCAGGGGGACGGTCTCAGTCAGGACTGCCCCAAAGAGGAGAGTCCCCTGTGCCCTCATGAAGACACCTTCTCTCCTCCAAGGATGGACTCGGGAAGTCAGTGGAGGCTGGGAAGGTCAGGGAAACCTCTCATGGGCCACTCAGTCTGCCCGGTCAGACACCATGAGTCCCCAGATCTGGACTGTCCTTGCCTCTCTCACCCCACTGTGGGAGACCCGGGGTAGCCATTGTTGTTATCAGCTCTGCGTTCCCCCCAGGGAGAGCCTCAACACCTAGCTCAGCCCTGGGGCTGGAGCCCAGCGGCCCCCGTGTGTACACATGTATGTGAGTGTGTGATGCACAGGACATCACGGAGTCCCCAGTGCACCCATACTCAGCCTCCCCATCCTAACAGGAGCCTCCCAGCCTGGGTATCCCCCAGCCCCCACTCCCCTCTGCCATCCCATCCTTCCAAGACCACGTACAGGAATGCTCACCTCCACTGGAGGCTGCCCCAGCCCACCCCAGAAGCAACCTCGCCTCCTCCCTGCACAAGAACGTAAGACCCTTGGTCTCTGTTAGTGACTGACATGCACGGCCTTACTGGGCTGGTTTTACAGACTGCAGCAACTCCACACTCAGATGGGGCCTCCTTAGGGGCAGACCTTGCCTGACTTTGGTTAGCGTGCGGAGCCTAGCGCAGGGCTGCGTCCCAAGGCGGCGCTCCAGCTCAGGGCGCCACAGCTGGCATGGCGGCCGCCATTCCAAGCTGGGTGGACGTGGACTGCCCTTCTGCACACACTCCTGGGATTTGCTTTTCTGCAAAGAAATATTTCACCGTGCTGTCTGCTAAAGCCAAGTCTGTCTCGCATCAGCAGCGAGTGCTTCATCTGCCCTTGCCCTCTTCAGCACCGTGGCTCTCCAGCCACCAGGGACACAGAGGAGGAAAGGCAGTGCGAGGGCGGCGAGACCTGCTTGTCCCCGAATGCGTCAACTGTACAATTTGGTAACTGGTGTAATCAAACGACTTAAGGAACAACTGATTGCTAATTGCTATTATTAAGCATGTCAGCGTCCCATGATTTTGCTGCTGATACATTATATACAAGTCAAGATGCTACTTGAATTCTTGATTGAAATAGAAAAACAGAGGCATGATGTTGTGTTTGGGGTAACGGTATTTAAGCAACTGGAGGAAAGTTAAAGGAAGACTAATTGGATCTTTATTAAGAGATCTCGGCAGCCGCATGCGTAGGTGGGGATGAGTGTGGGGAAATGCAGTGGACACGTACACGCATGTGGAAATGGGGTCCTTCGTGGAGTTAGCCTTCTCCCCCAGGGCCTAATGCTGGGTGTGCCGCGACCCACAGGCCACCTCCGCTGTGCCCCTAAGTCAGATATCTTTCCTTACACACAGAGGGACTTCACTCGGGCCAAACCGAATGATTGAGCACAAGTTCAATAAGCCCAGCTCGCGCCTTCGAGGGCTTACCGTCGACACGGTGACGCGAGTGTCTGCATAGACGGTGGCTCGGAAACGGGAGGGCAAGAGACGAACAGGAAGGCCACCGGCTCCTTGCCAGTCTCTAATACACCGGCGTGACCTTGAACATGTCAGTCCATCTCTCTCAACCTTAGTTTCAGCATTTAAAAAAAAACGGGATTTGTCTGGATAATCTCACAGGGCTGTGCAAATCGGACGACCTCATGTCCTTCTGTGGTTGAACATGATGGGTCCTGCTAGAAACAAAATTTTAAACAAACCAAAATGTAATCGCGTTCATTTACACGAAGCATGGGCGATTCTCATCAGGTAGTCTCTCAGAAGAGGGCTTCCAAGGGACGCTGGCTAGCCACACAGTCATCGGGTATGGAAGTTTGTGGAAGGGAAAGTGCCGCACAGAAACGAAAACGAGGGACCAGGTAGAGAAATCGCCGGATCGGTTACAGCTGGAGGGTGGGCTGCACGAACACCCTAGAAGGCAGGCTTCCCAGGTTGAAGTGTGGCTAGGGCGACTGGCTGTAACTTAGTAACCAGCTCAGGAAAACAGCCTGACAGTTTGGTGCAAGTAGAGCCATGTTTGGAGGAAACTTTAGGAGGTGAAGCCCACTGGGAGGGCCTGGGTCCTGAGGGTGCCCTTCTCACGGGAGCAGAGAGTTCTGGACTGGACTAGTTCTGACGCACTCGCTCTCTGGAGAGCAGGTTGTAAAGTGAGGCGCCCACAGTGCTTTGCCCTTTGGCAAGCCCCGGTGGCCCTGGACGCAGCACGTGGCCCTCACCAGAGCCAAGCGGAGGCCAGCCCTGCACTTAGGCTTCCCGGCCACTTAGAATCAGTACCTAAGGACAGCATCCCACCACCAGCCTGTGCACTACCGAAATCTCCTTCTGAGTAACGCACCTGGCCTGAGGCACTCAGCTACAGCAACGCAAAGCAGACGAAGGCCTTGTGTTTGTGGAGCAGAGATTAGCAGCACCGCCCCGCCTCCCCAAGGCCGTACATCCTAACAGAGCTGTGTAGACCAGGCCCTACCTCTAGAGACAGGCCCCAATGACTGGCAACAGGCAACGTGAGCAATAAGGGGACGCCTGGAAGGCCGACGGGAGACTGGTCTATGAGCTCAGTGAGTGGAAAGAGGAGCTGTGAGACTGAGAGCCGGGCCCTGGGCCACACCTGGCCTCACACAGAATTGACGACACGTGAGACTGAGAGCCGGGCCCTGAGCCACACCTGGCCTCACACAGAACCGACGACACGTGAGACTCAGAGCCGGGCCCTGGGCCACACCTGGCCTCACACAGAACCGACGACACGTGAGACTCAGAGCCGGGCCCTGGGCCACACCTGGCCTCACACAGAACCGACGACACGTGGGACTCAGAGCCGCGCCCTGGGCCACACCTGGCCTCACACAGAACCGACGGCACGTGAGACTCAGAGCCAGGCCCTGGGCCACACCTGGCCTCACACAGAACCGACGACACCATGAGTCCCTGCTAGTCCCTATGCACTTCCCACTTTCCTTGCTGAGGGAAATAAGGCCCAGAGACATTGTGCTCCACAGCGGAGGCCACGGCCGGTGGGTGACAGTAAACCGTTGCTCTCTGGGTGACCCATGATGCTGTAGCCCATCCCCGGGCCACAGCTCACAGTCAGCGGCTGAGGTGCGTTGCTAGTAGCCAATAAGAAGTGGGGCATAAGCCAGCGTGTCTCTCCGGAGAAGTGAATGGCTGTTTCCAACCCAGAACAATTCCTCCCCACCTCCTGACATGTCTGCAGGGGCCCTTGCCACCCACCTGCCTGGAGACACAGTGGAGGAAGTCCTAGCAGAAAGTTTCCCCCCTGGAGCTGCAGATAATCTTTTAATTTTTTTTTAATTTTTTTTTTTTTTGGAGAGGTTTTTGCTATAGGGTATGTGCACTCACCAGACAGAGAGACAGAGAGACAGAAAGCAAGAAATCATGCCCCAGGGGGGATGGCCATGCCACAATCCCTTCTCCTCCATTCTCCTCTTGGGATCTTGGGCACACACGCACACGCGCCCAGCGTGAGTTTAAGCCACCGGGTCCGGGACTCGAACTGCGGTCGACTACGTGGGAGTCCAGCGACATAGCCATTACGCTAACTGCTGGTCCTGACAACCTTTTGACTGGTCGATCCTCACTCACATACATATGCACATGCACACAAAAGAGCACATTACGTACACACACGTGCTGCACATGCATACA
>NW_006159460.1:1444966-1447996 GCF_000334495.1 Tupaia belangeri chinensis | reverse complement strand
GTGCACACCCTCGTGCATAGGCGAGCATCCATGCACACGTACACACACAATATCAATAGCATGAAGCCCCCGGCTTCAAATAATTCAGCAAAAGTATTCAGAGAAAACACGGATGAATATGAGGAATAAAAGCAGAATGGGAAGCGGGAGTGACCCACGGCCGAGAAGGAGCAGGAACCGCGCTGCCATCTCAGCTGCTTAGCCTGCCGGAGAACGTGGGGGCAGGGAAGCCTGCTCGAAGCAAAATGAAATTAAACCTTTCTAAGTACTTATAAATCAGCACCTAATGACACCATCCCACCACCAGCCCGGGCATTGCTCTTATTACTTTGATTCACAAGCCAGGAAAAGATCCGGAATTATGCACAAATTATTGTCCCATCTTCTTAATTAACGCTGATTGCAAAATTCTTGCTAAAGTCCTTGCTAACAGACTCAATTATGCGCTGCCTGAATTGATTCACCCAGATCAAGTGGAATTTATTAGAAATACACTTTCCTACAATAACATCAGATTATCTTTGAATATAGTTAAATTTTTTAGGGATAAAATGGCTGCAGCTGCGTCCTTGCTCTCCCTACAGAAAAACCTCTTTTCCCACCTAGAATTAGAATATTTCTTTGCTTTCTACAAGGCGTGCACCCTCGGCTCTCTTTTTCCCAGAGCAGGTTGAATCGCACTGTGATGAGATGAGATGCCTGCCTCAGAGCTAATGGTCCAGCTTCAAAGGCATATGAGCAGGAGGAAAAATCCTGCAGGGTCGCATCTCCGCTCCCCCCAGTACGAACCGTCGCTGCCTGTGGAACACAGCGAATTGCAATTAGACTAAATCAGGATATTTTCAGAATCAAAATTGAGGAACAGGCTAATAAAGAAATAATGTATGCTGATGACATGCTTCTATTAGCATCACTCCCAAGCACACTGGAGAGTTCTGAAAGAACAAAAAGAAATGAGGATAATAGTGAAGAGGCTTTTCTACCTTTCCAAGATGACAACGGCTTCCTGCAACAGCATGCTCCTCTTTGGAAATAAACATGCCAAAGGAACTAGTTGGAAATGACACACATACTGGCCACAACCTGGCCCTCCCACGGCCCACTTCTCACCACCTTCCACTCCCCTCCAGCTTCAGCACTTGGCCGTTGACCCAGGTGGGTCTCATCCACCACAGCCTGACACACAGTAGGTGTGACAGACAGTCGAGGACCAACGAGCCAAGGGAGGGCACTGCAGAAAGCTGCTGGGTGAGCCCTGGAGAGATGCACATGGTCTTGAAGGGCTGTGATGGAAAGGAGGGTACATGGGGAGGTCCAGGGAGGTGGCCCCCACGGGAACTCGGGGCATACGAATCAGAGAAGAAAGGAAAATCCAGCCAAGACAGTCGGGAGTGTATCCTTGGGGGCCACAAGTTCTAGACATAGATGTTCACCCTCGTTTGGAAAGGCAGCGGGGAGCCATTCAGCGAAGGACGGAGACAAGATCATTTAATGGGGGTGGTGGGGGGGTGAAGCTCTTCTGCACACATAGGACAGGAAATGGCAGACAGCTAGGCCAGCCTCTACCCAGCCACTCTCGCTTCTTCTCCACTAACAGAATCCCCATGGCAACACCGTGTGCCCACCTGGGAAAAATACATTTCCCACGCCCCTCGAGACCAGGGCCGGCCTTAGCCTAGCAACAGTGGGCTTACCAGCAGGTCGAGGATGAAGAGCGAGCCAGCCAATCCGAAAAAAGAACAATAAAAAGCACACAATCTGAGGACAGAAAGTAAAATGATTGAAAAGTAAAATGAACAAGGACAGCGGGACAACATAAAGGCTTTATCATATTCAACTAGAGTCCAAACGGGAAGAGAAAGGTAACGAGGCGAAGACTAAAGACAAGAAATAACGGCCGAGCACTGCCCAGATGTGGCGGTGAAAGGCATGAATCCACAGATTCAGGAAGTTCGGCCAGCTGCAGCAGGGCAGACTGCAAAGCCAGGAGTCAGTGGTCGCTGGATACGTGGGTGCCCAGTCCACCTTCGGAATAAAGAGCGGTCTCACTGAAGCGAGGGGAAAGTGGGCAGAGAGAAGCAGGCAGTACGTGTGCTGTCTAGAGGTGAGCTGCGACGCTCTCCCCCCAGAGACTGCAGTGGCTCCCTATTGCCTACAGCGAGGGTCAGCAGGCCATGATGGCCTGCAGGGCTGCCTGTGTTTTTTCTGTTGGTTTTAGATTTTACCATAGGGCACCTGTGCTCACAGGAGGGGGTAGAGAGAGGGAGGAGAGACCACAGACACAGAAAGTGAGAAGTCACCCCCCCAGGGCATGGCCTCAGGCTGCCCGCTTTTGTATGTGAAGTTTTATTGGAAACACCCACTCCTTCATTCGCTTATCCACTGTTAGCAGAGCTGAGTCGTTGCCACAGAGCCCGGTCCACCTGCAAATCCTGAACTATTTACTACCTGGCAAGCTTTGTCGGCATGCAGTTTACATTTTAAAGTAGGCATTGAGGGCAGGCAGTGTACCCGGAGAGAACGGGTTTCCCCTGCTCTTCTCTCCCTCCCAGCCACTTCCCCCACCTGGCCCGCAGTGGCTGTGCAGCCAGTGATGTCATTCTGGAAGTGTCTGGCACTGCCGCCGCCGCCAGCGTTTAGAAATGTTTACAGCACTTTGCCACATTAACGCAGCGTCCGTGTGCGTGACTGTGGACTCAGAGTCGTCCAGCGGAGTCTCAAAAAGTGTGTGGAAAATAGGTATTATGCATGTATTTCCAAGTTTTTTGCACTGAGATAAATTTGTACTTTAACTGTATTTCCCACAAACCTTTTTTTTTTTTAATTTTTTTTTTTTTTTATCATCATATCTTCTTCATATTACATTGGATTACATATAACTTTACAGTGTATTACATTATTTCTTCAAAAGGGAATGCCATGCACGTCAGTCAGTACAGGGACATTGATCTCCCCACTTCAACATTCCATATCCTTTCTGTTTTCCCCAATCATTATCTTTATTATTCTAATTATTTTTATAAAACAGTC
>NW_006159460.1:1419488-1443176 GCF_000334495.1 Tupaia belangeri chinensis | reverse complement strand
AAACCTTTTGAAGCCACTTCATAAGCTCCCCCCTCAAGTCTTTGGTTCATTTTACTTTTTCCAATAATTAATTATATTTTGAAAACAACAGTCTGTAGCAAATTTGAAGAACAAACAAACACACATAACCCAGAAAATCTCTGGTCCTACCCCAGAATCAGTGGAGACAATCTGGCCTAAACCAGGCCTCGACCAGTCCCTGGCCCCTGGGCAGCCCTGGGCAGCCTCCTCAGCTCCCACTTGCTGTCCCCCTGTTCACGGGATGATGGTACACCGGCCTATCCCTCCAGGCTGCTCCAAGCTGGGCCTCGGGTTTGCCTCCCGGACATGTTCCGGATCCACGTGCACAAAGCCCGATCAGCGGGTGAAGGTGGTACATGTCCATGCCGTGGGCAGCTTGCGGCTGATGTGGCCCATGGCGTAGTCCCCACAGTGGGCCCAATGGCAGAACCACCCTATCCACACCTACATCTGCCGTGGGACCTGGCCACCTTGGGAAGCAGAGCTCGGGGCAAGGCAGCTCTCTCAGTGAGGCGAACCATGAGGAAGCTGACAGCGAGGGCGACAAGTCCTCCGCGAGCCCCAGGCCCTCCGTCTACAGCTGCCTTGTTTCCTGCCAGGGCCCTTGTCGGCCTGGCCCACCGGGGCACGCACTCGCTGCCTGGTTCCCTGAATGCCCACCTTCCAAAATGCCCCGTCCCCCATGCCATGGCTCTGTGGCTGGTGACGCCGGCCTCTGGTGCAGCCCCGAGTAGGACACGCCTCCCGGAGCAACGGGTGAAGAGGAGGGAACATACCCTGGGGACAGGGCGCCTCCCTGTCCACCCTCTCCGGGCCCCTGGAAGCCCCCATGGAGGAAGCCTGTCCCAACCCGACTGCAGGTGGTCTGAGAGCTTTCAGATGTGTGCTCACAGTCACCTGTGTGCCCACAGTCACCCCTGCGCCTGGCAGCAGCAATGGGACCCACTCGCACGGTGGTGGCGGCCATGTGTAACTCCCCACTAAGTCTGACACTCCTTAAAGGTCAGGCTTTCTACTGCGTATGTTTGTAAGTACCTAATACTTCAAAACTGCCCTACGCATGTAGCCTCAGCATCACGCATTTCCAGATCGAATGGAAATGTACCCCACCTGCCACCCACAGGGGCGTCGGCGTCGCTAAGCTCTTCCACACCTTGATTTTTCAATAATCTTTCACAACCTGATAGGGACAAAAAGGTCTCTTATTATTTTAATTTGTGTTTTAAGTCCATAAATTGGACATTATGAATATGTTTAATAGTCATTTATATTTCCTTTTTTTCCTACTTTTTTGGAGGAAATTCAAAGTTCTGAATTTTTGCCAATAAAAAATAACTCTGAAACTGGCTTCAGTCACTCTGCAGAGCACAGAGTCACCAAAACTCCGAAACTGTCCAGCAGGACACGCTTGGCCCAGTAAGCTCAGCTCTCGAAGGGCCGTGAGGGTGACAGAGCATAATGATCAGACCAAGCCAACTTCAAGAGAGAAGTGTTTTGCTCTCTGTGTGAGATTCATAAAAAACAATCAGTCTGAACATGCAATTTGTCTCAAGAGGCAAGAGCTGCAATTTTATCATGTAATTAAATCCCCACGACAGTTGTAAAGGAACTTGGTCACCTTTACCAGGGAGAGCTTCAGCGACGCTCTCAGCACCGTCCCCAGGGTCCATAAATGTCCTCCCAGGGCTATTTACTGGCGCTGTGACTCGGCTGTGACTGCTCTGTTTTCCTCTAGGCGAGTGGCTACGTGTTGCTCAAGGGCACCTTCGTCTCAGAGCTTCCCCAAAAGCCCTCCTGGGCTGTGGATGGAAACCGCACTTGACCTCTGGCCAAGACCGTGTTGATAAGGAGAAGTGGCTTCTCAGTGCTGCCTCTCTGCACTGCGCTCAGGTGGGGAGGAGGTTCCTCCATATTGTGCTCTTCCCCACGATGGGAATGAGATTTCTTAATAGCATGAAATGAGTCCAATTTAAGTCATTATTAATAGAGACACTTGATCTGAGGAAGTCAGATGTTTTAATGTTTTGTTAAATGAGGTGTAGTGTGCTAGCCTCGCTATTCAGAGAGGGGGCTCAGATATGTCTCCATCCCTGATGTTAATGTCAGTGGCACTAACTCTGCTGGACGGCTGGACCTATCCTGGGGTCGTAAAAGCAGAGCCTTACACACCTGCCCAGCTTCTTATCTTCAATAATCATCTTTAACAAAAATTCAAACCCGCCAGGAACAGGGGTGAACCTTAGAAACTAAGGGCCAGTGGCTGTGCGTTGGTGACGCGGGCGGACGCACTGGGATGGTCCTAGGGTTGTAGCCTGAGCCTCCCTCTCCACGTGGGACGTGCACACGCGCCCGTGAGCCAGGCTGGCTAACACTGGGGGAGGATCGTGGTATAGACACCGTCGGAGGTACCTCTCTCGCTGTTTCGCACTTTTTTTCCATGTGAAAAAAAGAAGTAAACTGCAACAAAATTAAATAGGGACAGGGCCGGCAGGTGATACAGTGGTTGGGGTGCTGGACTACCATATGGCCGACCATGGGCCAAGTCCTAGACTTGGCAGCTTGCTTTCTCACTTTCCCTTTCTCTCTCTGTCTCTGTCTAGTCAAACTAAACAATAATAATAATAATAATAGCAAATAAAATTAAATAAATAACTTTTAAAAAATTAAATAGGGAGAATGAGGACCCAGAAGGGCATGGCAGGACATCCCCGGGTCTGCTGTGCCGTTGGCAATAATATCGCCATGCCACTTACAGAAACAACTCCTCTAGGAAGTGCAGAATCGGCCAGGTGAGCATGCAAGCACATCGGCATACTGAAGAGAGTGTGCGCAGGGCACCATGGTGTCCACAGGGTGTCCACAGGGACTTCCGGCCCTCGTCCACCTGCTCATCTAGACGCTGGCCCCGAAGGAAGGCAGGCGTGTGCTGAGGCCAAGGAGAGATTCCGAACACTGGCCCTTCCCCCACACATAGGAAAGGCCGCCTCAGAAACGCCACCTCTTGGCCTGCGTGCACGGAAAGTCTCTGGTGGACAGCACGTCCAGTCCTGCGACGTAGCCTGCTGGGGCGGTCAGTCTTCGGGGCTTCAGAGGAAGAGAAACGCATTTGTCAAGTCAATGGCAAGAAGCAAAAAGCCCAATGCCATATGTAGATAATAATTACGGAACAATACCGTTGATATATCCAATGGTATATTTTCATTTCAAGGTGGATTTTACTTTCTTCATCTCATTTGATCCAGAGGAAAAGCTCCTCCGTCATCAGCTACCTCCACTTCAGAACTCAGTTGTGAAGAGCTGGTTTCTGGGCCTTCTAACATCACACTTATTATTTAAGTCCCAAAAATAACTCTTGCAAAATTACATTCCGGGTAACTGGCAAGTTCTTGAAGAAATGTAGTCCCTTCACTCAGCCGCCCAGACAGGAGCTGGGCAACCTCTTCTGCTCAGATGTCTCTTCTCCTGATTTCATTCCATGCTCCACAATGAAACACCCGCAATGACACCGTCCTCGCATTCTGCCACGGCTCACTCATACAAGTGAGATTCATCCATCAAATAGATTCCGTCTGATAGTTTGTCTGAAGGATGTACTAATATTAAATTTACGGGGCTGGCAGGTTGCATGGTGGTTAGGGCGCTGGACTCCCACATGGCTGGCTGCAGTTCAAGTCCCAGACCTAGTGGCGTGCTTTCTCACTTTCCTTCTCTCTGTCTCTTTCTGGTCAAATTAAAATAATAATAATAATAATAATAATGAATACAATTAGAATAATTCTCTTTTAGAATTTTACTGATTGGGAGAAAATCACATTCGTCAAATCCCCCTTCTGACTATTCATTCAAAAGCATTGCCCTGACCAGCTCCCTAGAGTGGAGGCTGAAATCCGGAGGGTTCTGAGAAGACGCAGAACCACCCTGTAAGGGAAGGGGGAGGGTTTTCACGCAGTTAGGGAGGGAGCAGAGAGAGAGGAGGATGGCTACATGGGGGTGGTAGATCCCTCCACATCTTGGGTATAGCTGCCAGAAACGGGAACCCATGGCAGTGAGTGGCCATTTAAGTCACATGACCCATGAGGACAGCGGATCCCCCATGCCAGGTTTCAATGCTGGTGTGAGCATTGGTTGGATGCACCCGTGGCTCTACTGTTGAGACCATGTGGAACCCTGACAGTCATGCTCCATGCCACCCACCCTTCCACAGGCTCGTTTAGTCACCAATAAGTGTGTCGTACAGGATGGGGCTTCTTTTATTTATTTAAGGTTTTGTGATAGGGCATGTGTGCTCATGGGAGAGTGAAACAGAGAGAGAGTGAGCGAGGGGGAAGTGAGAAGTCATCCCCATGGGGATACGGCCATTCTCCTCTCGGGACTTTGGCACACATGCACACACACACACCTGGCATTATTTCAAACTGCCAGGTCTAGGACTTGAACCCCAGTCAGCCATGTGGGAATCCAACACCTTAACAACTATGCCATCTGCTGGCCCTTCTGTGCTTCTTTCAGAGCAATGATTCTCAACCTCGACTGCACATTAGAAGCACCCAGGGCATTCCTAACAGTCCTGATGCCCAGGCACACCCCCCGCCGTTACACCAGATCTGACTGAGATCCACACGGTGCTTTGTAAACTCTCCCAGTGGCTCGCTTTGGCAGCCCATTCGAACCCCTGCTCTCAAGGTATCACGTGTATTATTTCTCCAATTCGAGTCATGCATCCATATCTCCTAAAGAATGACTCATAGTTTTTCCATCTTCTGAAAAAGGTTTTTATGAAACCTTCCATTGCAGATGGAGACATACATACTTCCACGAGCTTCCCCATCCGCACATGAATGAGTGACCATGTCACAAAAGACCATTCTTCTAGTCCAGCTTGCCTTGTTCCTCGTGACCCACTCTCTTTTCCAAATATTTCCAAACTACGTTTCTTTCTTCTTCTTCTCCTCCCCCTCCTCCTCCTCTTCTTCTTCTTCTTTTAGAGAGATTTTTGCTATAGGGCACGTGCGCTCACTAGAAAGATAAAGAGAGAGAGAGAAAGCAAGAAATCACCCCCACCCCAGGGGGTGCTCATGCCAGGATCCCCTCTCCTCCATTCTCCTCTCAGAATTTTGGGCACACACACACATCACTCACAGTGTGAGTTTCAAGCCACCGGGTCTGAGACTCAAACCGTAGCCGACCACATGAGAGTCCAGCAACATAAGCACTATGCCACCTGCTGGCCCCCCGAACCACCCTTTTCACAATCTACTTAGGGAATCTTGCCCAGGACTGGTGTCAAGCTTGAGAGTCTGAGGAACCCAAATTCTCTCGTCTGAACCTTGATCTGTTTAACCACAGCTTCTCAAAGGTAGACGATTGTCCAGCAAACACAAAGACACTCGTGAAAGGGGGTGGAATTTCAATGCACCAAAGCTGGCAGAGAAGATGAGGCTTGAGGTCAACCTGGAGGCCACGTATTGGCCTTGACTCAGCTTAGAAGGGTGACAAACAGAAAATGAGATAAAAATGGCTCAACCCAGACAAGGTATGGATATGCCGAATTGTATAGCAGAAGTTCATGCAGCAGACATGAAGTTCTGGGTCAGAAAACTGTTATCCCATGACTGAAGGACACTGATCAGCTGGGGAGAAGAGGACTAAGGAAACCCTCTGGTTGTCACTTTGTCCTGTGTCATCCATGCAGGCAGAGGTGTTGTATTTTTTTGTCTAGTCTCTAAATCCCCCAAACCTTATAACACACCTTAAAACATAATAAATATGGGGGCCAGCAGGTGGTGTGGTGGTTGAGGCATGGACTCCCACATGGCCAACCGTGGTTTGAGTCCCTGACCTAGTGGCTTGCTTTCTCATTTTCTCTCTCTCTCTCCAGTGAGTGTGTGTGCCCTGTAGTAAATTTAAAAATAATAATAATGATAAATAAAATTAAATAAATAATTATTTTTTAAAAAACGTAATAAAGGGAACCAGCAATTAGCGTAATGGCTATGTCGCTGGACTCCCACGTAGTCGACCGCGGTTTGCGTCCTGGACCCGGTGGCTTAAACTCACGCCGGGCGCGTGTGCGTGCGTGCCCAAGATCCCGAGAGGAGAATGGAGGAGAAGGGATTGCGGCATGACCATCCCCCCTGGAGGGTGATTTCTCGCTTTCTATCTCTATGTCTCTCTCTGTCTGGCGAGTGCACGCGCCCTATAGCGAAAAAAACCTCTCCAAAAAAAGAAAATGTAATAAAGAGTATGTAAATGCTTATTGAATGAGTAAATAGAAAAATGGACAGTTTATCAGTTTTGTTTTTTAATATAATAGTCAACAATGTGACTATTTTTGTTCTTAGGGGAAAAAAAAGACAACAGCTCTGTGCTGCGCTCACGTGGCCATCCATGTAGCAGGCGGGAAACCAGCGTGGTCTACCGTGCGCCATCTTTAAAGCGCTCCCAAAGAGTCACGTACACTCTGTGTTTTTTTTTTCTGCCCACTGGTATCAAGTTCGCATAGTTAGGGAGCTGCTGATGAGTAGCTCGTGGAAAGCTAAATTTCATGTAGAACGTGTAGAATGGATTTAGCCCCAGACTTACCTCCAGTGTCTCTCCCCTTTTAAAAATAACCAAAGACAACATATCGGGTACAAAGGAAATACAAGTTGGAGGCCAATCATGGTATAGTTGTGCATGAGTAAGTCCTTCAGAACGGCATCTAATGGCAGACAGCCGGCCTGAGAAAGACAGCGTGACACAATGGCTGTGCAGAGAAACGAGGCACCAAGGCGCTCGGCACTGCTGGGGAAGGAGCGCGCTGCAGACGGCTGCGTGAGGACAGGGCCCGGCGCCACGCAGGTGCCAGTGCGCGCTCGGTAAGGGAGCCGGCCGTCGTGTTGCGGTTCATCTCACGGGTGCGAACGCGTTCCATCTCCGATGAAGGCTGGGTCTCACCAACGCGCCTGCATCTTCCCGGCCCCTGCATCCCTGCAGCCTCTTCGGGGTGAGGACCGACACCAAGCCCAGTGATGGAGGTGCAAGGAGGCTAAGCTGTTGGTGGAAGGCAGCGAGGTCAGTCTGGTGATGAGGGAAGAGGGAACTCCAGGCAGAGGGGGCCACATACGCACATACCTGGAGGCCTAAGGGACCAAGGTGATAGGGGACAGTGCTAGGAAGTCCCTCGACTCAGGGAGGTGCCTGGGCATTGAGAGACCTGGAGAAAGTTACCTGACTCTGCATCCCGGTCTCCTCATCTGTAGATGGCCCCAAGGGTGCACTGCAGACCCCCACCCTCCGCCACAGCTCACCCTGGCCCCCGAGGGACCTTCTGCAGCTCAGAACTGGGCCTCAATCCAGGCATCAGGCAAACACAGTGAAGATAAACCAGCAACCCTGTGGCAGGCCCCCTCCTCTAGCCAGGGCTGCCCCTTGCCAGCATGAGCCCCTCCTCCATGGCACAGCCGAAACCCCTCACCTGCCGGCATGAAGGCATCAGAGACAGCCACGTCCTCCCCAAGCTGCACCCCTGCAGGTGTGGGTCTCACCGTGGCGGGGGACTCCAGGCCTAGGCCAGTCTGGGCACGTACACCCGTGCCTGTGGCTCAGATCTCTGTCAGCGTAGACACAGGTCTATGCTAAAGCACACTCCCAGGGAAGACAGAAGCGCTCCCTTTGCTGGGCTCCCCCTTGTTGCAGAAAATCTTGGCGAAGGGGGCAGCCCAGAGGCCAGGTTACTTGTCAACATGCAGAGCTGACACAAAGAGCCTGCTGGGGTAGAGGTCTACAACTCTGGGGGGGGGGGCGGTGGCTGGGGGAGGGGCGCGGAGCGTCAGGGCGGACCAGGTGTGGGGAGGGGGAGGGCTGTCGCTGAGAGAGGGGAGAGGAGCGTCAGGGCAGCTTCCGTGTGCAGAGGAGCAGGAGAGAGGAGGACAGGGGATAAGAGGATGTTTAGGAGGCTCGGCCGCAGCCAAGGACATGCTGCCCTGTGAACTCTACTCTTCACTTCAACTCCTCTTTCTTGTTGCTCCCATGCTGTTGTTTGTGTGCAGTGCCACACAGGGTCCCCAGGTCTACGGCTGGCAGTGAGTAGATGGGGGCTACTGTAATTCACACCTCCCGGGCAGGTGTCTGTGCTCCCCACTCTTCCCGTGGCCCACCTCTGGCCTTATCCTCCCTTGAGCCTTTGTCATACATGTTTTATTATAATTCATGTGCACGGCTGCGTGAGGACGGGGCCCGGCGCCACGCGGGTGCTAGTCTCACTCGGTAAGGGAGCCGGCCGTCGTGTTGCGGTTCATCTCAGGGGTGCAAACGCGTTCCATCTCCAATGAAGGCTGGGTCTCACCAACGCGCCTGCATCTTCCCGGCCACTGCATCCCTGTAGTCCGGTGGTCTCAAGCTTTCTGGCAGGAGGGACTAGTGTTGTGGAAGACGATTTTCTCATGAACTTGGAAGGGGATGGTTTGGGGAGGATTCGAGTTCATTATGTTTATTGTGCACTTTATTTCTATTATGATTACGTTGTAATAAACATGAAATAATGAACAACTCGCCACAATGCAGTATTTGCAGCCACTGCCCAGCGCTGGCATCATCGCCCCAGCTCAGATCATCAGGCACCAGAGTCTCAGGAGGAGCATAACCTAGGAGCATAACCTCACATGCACAGCTCACCGAAGAGTCCGCGCTCCTGTGAGAATCTCATGCTGAGGCTGACGTGACCGGAGGCGGAGCTCAGGCAGTAACGTGAGCTATGGGAGTGGCCGTGAACGCAGGTGGAGCTTCGTTTACTCCCCGGCCGCTCACCCAATACTAGACTGTGGCCTGCGGGTTGTGGACCTCTTCTGCAGCCCATCACCCCAACTTCCTTATGGGAAAAAAAACAATTGTAAAATATAGGTATGGGTATATGAATTGTGTATATTTATGCTACAAGAAGAAAATCAGTTTATTAACTTTTACACTAGGAAATAAAGTTCTGAACTAGACTATAATAATTAGTAAGTTACTAATAAAGAACTATTCCTATTTATGTTTTTCTAAGAAGGGTGGCATTTCCCATCCTCAGCACAGAATGAACATTGGCGATCAGTTCTCTGCCACTGGGAGAAACTCACAGGCCCCCAGGGCCTCGGGTGACGCCCGTGAGGCCTGCTGGCCTGACCCAGGGAGCCTCCTTCCCAGGGAACTCCTGCAGAGTCTGGTCACTCGCGGTGTCTGGCTAGGCCTCCCTCGCCCATCCTCAGAGCACACGTCCACTCACCACTGGCGGGGCCCCCAGCCAGTGGAGAGAGTGATGGAGCAGAAAGCAAGGAGATACCCTTCAAATCAGGAAAGCAAAGCCTCACCTGTTTTAGGCAATAAGGACCTATTAATATGAACTAGTCTGCCTGTCCATGTAGCAGATCCCACATGGAAGACTCAGGTTTGAGCCCTGGACCCACCCAGTGGCTTAGAAAACACATGGGTCGACTGTGTTGCTCAGAATCCCAATCGCAGGGAGCCATGAGAGGAGGGATTACGGTGTGGCCATGCCCCAGTGGGGTGCTTTCTCTCTCTCCCTCTTCTGCTCTGTGCCTCGGTCTCTCCCTGGTAAGTACATGCACCCTCTGGCTAAAATAATAATAGTACGTTAAAAGCAACCGGTGTCCATCTGGGCCCCATAAATGTTTGTTTCTTTCCTCTGAGTTTAATGCTTTTACTAAGTACCAAATACAGCACCTTGTTTTAAACCTGAGAGGGAATTACTTATTTGCTAAGTGGTTTGGTCATGGGGGTCTTATTTACAGGTCGGCCCCTTAACATGGACGAGCGGGCAGGTCGATGCTGTGGAAGACGCAGGCGGGTTGGGGGGGGGGGGCAGTGCCATCGCCCTGACGTGTGCTCCATGTACGTCCTGGTTGAGGGGGCGCTGCCTGGAGATGTCCAGGTGTGTCTGTCCCTGGGATCAGCGTCCACAGTCACAGGGTGGCTGGGCGCTGCGGCATCTCCTGGCCACATGACCCCAGTCATATCAAGTAACCGTTATCACTCTGGAGCCCACAGGAGTTATAAATACACCCACAAGCCCCAGTTGGATGACAATTGAGTAATGACAATAGAAATAGCACACTCTCCGTAAGCTCATCTTTCCCTTCCTGAAGAACCGCTTCACCATGGAGCGACGGCCAGGGCCAGCCCGAACACTTCAGATATTTCAGAAAATGGAAAAAGGGCCTCAGGCTAGAACGGGGGCCCCCGTGCTGGAGTACCACGCTGCCTTGGTCACGGGAGACCTGGGCCTTCTGCAGCCCCTCATGGACCAGTTCTTCCAGGACGCCGCCAACGTGGTGTTGGAGATCAGCACGGATGAGATGGAATGGCAGGTGAAGTCCCCGGCCACATTCGGACTGTCAGGTACCCGCTCCTTTAAAGGCCCCACATTGGTTAAGGACCTGGTGGTACTGTCTAAGAACACACAGCTCCCGTGTGTAGACTGGGCATGCAGCACCGTGTTTAACACACACGTAGAAAGGATACCTGCAACGGAAACCTGGTCTGCGTGAGTTTGAGATGTAGGTTTCAGGTGATGGGAAGCAAGAGACCGAATGAGAAGGGCACAGCTGGTGAGAACGCCCACCTGCGCTGCGGGCCGAGCAGCCTCCTGTCTTCGGAAAGGAGCGCGGGTGCAGTGCCTGTGTGTGCCGCAGGGCGGCGCGCTGCAGGAGAACCTCCCCTCGGGCTGCCCAAGCAGGCCCTGAAGTGGGCCCTGGTGCAATACTTTTTTTTTTTTAATTTTTATTTATTCATGCATTCATTTTAATTTGACTGGAGAGAGACAGAGAGAGAGAAGGAATGTGAGAAAGCAAGCCACCAGGACCAGGACTCGAGCCATGGTCGTCCATGTGGGAGCATCCAGCGCCCTAACCACCGCGCCACCTGCTGGTCCCCTCGCAGTTCTGTGCGAGGTCCTGTGACTCTGTGAGCGGCTACAGCAGGGTGCTGGGGCAGAGGGCGGGCCACGGGGCTCTAGGCAGATCCTCCTCCTGGAACCTCAGAAGCCTGAGAACAGGAAAGAAGAGAGAGCAGGCAGAGGCCCTGCGATGTGTCCACCTGTTGCACCTCACGCCTGAAGAATGGTCACTGTGCTGGGCAGGCAGGCGACCCCCCAAGTACAGACACCTCACTCCTGTACCTGGGCGTGCAGATACCTGTTGACCACCAGGCTGCATCCAGGGCTTGGGTGGCTGCCCCCGACCCCACTCCCCCAGGGTTCAAGGCAGCACATTTACCGAGAAGGTTCCTGTGCTGGAATCCACAGCAGCTCTGCCAGACCAGGGGCTGAGGAGCTAGTGGGCCTGCAGCCAGCGTCTGTCCCTGCCTCACGCTCCTGGCAGGCAAAGAATGTGGAAGGCCGGCTTGTGAACAACCACCACCTCTCAGTTCCTCTGGGTGAGGACGCACAGAGCACTGTCCTGGGACGGCAGTCCCGGCAACTAGGAGGGCCAGAGGATCAGGAGGGCCCACTGCAGGGCCAGTCTGGGCAGCACCTCCCAGCCGAGCCTTCTGGGCCTCATCTCTGGCCCGTTCCAGACCAAGAATGGCAACAGTTTACAGGCCTGGTCTACTTTTTTTTTTTGAGAGGTTTTTGCTATGGGGCGCGTGCGCTCGCCAGAAAGACAGAGAAACAGAGAGATAGAAAGCAAGAAATCACCCTCCAGGGGGGATGGCCACGCCGCAATCCCTTCTTCTCCATTCTCCTCTTGGGATCTTGGGCACGCACACACACGCGTCCGGCATGAGTTTAAGCCAGCAGGTCTGGGACTTGAACCACGGTCAACTACATGGGAGTTCAGCGACATAGCCATTACGCCAACTGCTGGTCCCTGCATTTTTGTTTTTAAATCGCACGCCTCCTAGCTCTGACCCCCACACTCTGAGGTTGCGATTCCCAGAGGCGTTACAACACCCACCTTCACACACAGCTGCATGCGCCTGGGACCTCTCTCCCCCGTAACCCACACCCCCCACCGAGTCCGCTGCATGTCCTTGGCACGTGTGCATCAGGATGCGAGAGCACACTGGGGGCGCAGGGGCACAGGCTGCTCCTGTGCAGGCTGAGGTTCACAGTTAGGACTGACCCCAGGAACCTGCAGGCAGGCTGGGGACGGGGAGGGGAGCACTCAGGACTGCCTGGTTCTGGGCCCCTCCATCTCCACCCAGAAACCACCAACACTGCCTGATAACTGCAGCCCCATCTGTGCAGGCTTCCCGGTTGATGTGGGGGAGAGGCACCAGCAGGTCTCCCCTGCCGTGGAATGCTGGTCCCTTAACTCGCAGTCACAGGGAGCCCTGGCAGGGGTAGCTGGCATGTCCCCACAGGGGACAATGCTCAAACCCCCCTCCTGCAGGCAGAACCAGGGGTCGGGGTGGAGGCTCCAGGAAGCTGAGTGGGGGGCTGCCCAGGGGGCTGTCTGGGAAGCCTGCTGGAGCTCATCGACATCTCCACGCCCAGAGAAGGGCACAGTGGGGCAGAGCGAGATGACCCTGTGGCCTCCTCCCTTGGGTCCATGGAGAGCCGTGGAGTGCAGGCTGATCAGAGCTGCAGAGAGGGGGCCTGAGGTGGACCTCGGGCAGGCCTGGGGAACAGCAGCAGGTGGAAACCACAGCTCAGGAAACGAGCAAATTGGAGAACCCAGACTCAGCCCTGTGGGATGTAGGTCACTGGTTTCCTGTTATCCTTAAGGACCACCTCGTCCACCCCCTCCAAATCAGACCAGCCTGCACAAGGAGGGGCAGCCCAAGCCTGAGCGGCCGCGTCCCTAGGGCCTCCGCCAGCATCACTCCACACAGGGAGCCAGCCCCCTCGCCCCCCAGCGAGCCTGCAGCCAGCCCGGGCTGGGCCTTGGGGACTGGGGCAGGCTGGAATGCTGCCACTTGCAGGCAGGTAATTAATGAGTGGGCTTTCAAAACTGCTCAGCATGGGTCCCGGGAAGGAGGTGGCCTGTGAAAAGGGTCTCCCCTGCAGCTCATTACAGCCCGTATTGATTCCCCATCATTACGGAAGGGCTTCCTGCCATGCGACAGCCTGTCCTTGATGTGCATTCACCAGGGACCACGCTCCCGCTTCCACGGCGCTCCCAGATAACAACCTTCCACGGGCTTTTTGAAAGTGCCAAACTTTTCAGAGAAGTAAAATGTATAGCACCTGCTCCATTCATCCCTCAAGAAAGAGCAACCTTACACACACACACACACACACACACACACCCTGAAGGGCGCAAAGAAACAAACCAGAATTGTGCTGAATGTGTGCTGCACATCAAAGCCGGCTTCTAAAACTCGCTTGGAAGAGGGTAAACTTCCTCTGAGTCCTTTTTCTGGGCAACCTTCGTGATGTGTGGGTCAGTTTGTTTTGTCTGTTGTTTCCTCTTAATGATAAAGGGGTAAGTTTGGGCCCCGAACCAAGAGAGGACGTGGGTTCTGGAAAATTGCACAGCCCCCTTCCCTCCCTCCAGCCAGCCTGGCTCAGGGCCTGGAAAGTGTGCGTTCCTCACACTCCCAGCAGCCACCCTGCCTGGTCACTCTTAACCCCCCTCCCCAGTGTCAGGGCTCCCCCAGTCACCCATATTTGGGAAACCCTCTTGCCTCTCAATACCCCACACCCCTGTCTCCATCTCCCCTTTTTGCTTCTCTCCTCCGGCTCTCCCTTTTCATCTCTGTCTCTGTGTATATCTGTGATTCTGCTTCCTCACCTCTCCCTGCTGCCCACCTGCTACGGACTCAAAGGAGAGGATTCCAGCCTCTCGACTAAGTGGCCACGGCCTGCCCCGACACACACTCACCCCACCCTCCCTGCCGCTCGCCCGCAGGGCTCCCCCCCCCCCCCCCCCCCCCCTGCCGCTCGCCCGCAGGTCTCTGGACCTTGGAGTACAAGCGCGAGCTCACCACGCCCCTGTGCATCGCTGCGGCCCACGGCCACCAGGCCTGCGTGCGACACCTGCTCGGCCGCGGCGCCAACCCAGACGCCAGCCCTGGCGGCCGCGGGGCCCTGCATGAGGCCTGCCTCGGAGGCCACACTGCCTGCGTCCAGCTGCTGCTGCAGCACTGTGCGGACCCTGACCTGCCCAGCTCCGAGGGCCTGGCGCCTCTGCACCTCTGCCGCACCACCGCCTCACTCGGGTAAGGACGCGGCCCGGGACGCCCCACCCGGCTCCCTCCGCCACTGCCCCACGCCTACCCCCACCCCCATTCCTATGCCCACCCTTACCTGGGAACCCAGGCCCAGGAACCCGGTCTAGCCGCCTGCCAGTACTGGACCCTCCCCCGTCCTTCCCCTCCACTCCCTCCGTGTCCCCGGGTCCAGGACCGCACACACACACACCCCCGACCCCCGGGCGGGTTTAATTAGCGCTTGATTGCAAGCGTGAGGGGGGAGACACCACGCCGAGGTAATGAGCGAGGTGATCATGGGCCTGCAGACACCGCGCGGGAGAATGCTAAAAGGCCACTGGCGGGGTTGGAGACTGAAAAATTAGGGTTTTTAATGATAATTTTATGCAGAATAATTGTCACAGTGTGACATAAATGGTCGGCTCCTCGGGCGGGGGCTTCCAAGGCCCGCAGGAAGTGCAGAGGGCCTGCATCTCTGGGCGTGCTCTGAGCCCTGTGCTGGGACTCTGGGCTGTGCCCAGTCTGGCTCCGCACAGGTCTAGGAGCGCGTCCCCCAGGAGCGCGGGATCCAGGAGGTCCCAGGAGAGGCGGCCAGGCACATGCCATCGTGCAGAACTTGTGCTAGGGTCCCTCAGCCTGGTTGTGGCATCCGACACTTGTCAGTCCAGGCGTTCTAGTCCCGCCCGTGGGGCTCATTGCTTGGCCTCTCATGTCTTCCGGAAAGATGTAATAAAACCAACCTTGCAGAACGCTGGGAACATGGAGGGTTCTCCAAACTGTCACCCTTGCTGTTTTCCACCCACTGCCCCAAGTTGCCCGTGTCTGCTCAACCAGGAGGACCAGGTGGCAGGCAACTGGCCTGCTGGGCCCTCAGCCACCAAAACAGGGAGGCCACCCTACAAATGAACCCTGAGCTCAAGGTGGACCCACTGGTGCAGAGAATGACCAAAGGAAATAGGACGCTAGCACTATTTTTATTTTTTTAGAGAGCAAGATTTTTTTGCTACAGGGGCACTTGTACTCACCAGAGAATCAGAGATAGAGAGACAGAAAGCAAGAAATCACTTCCCAGAGGGGATCGCCACGCCACAATCCCTTCTCCTCCTTTCTCCTGTCAGGATTTTGGGCACGCACACACATGTTCCCTGCACAAGTTTCAAGCCGCCAGGTCCAAGACTTGAACCGTAACTGGCCATGGGTTGCACTCTCCTTCGTCTTCTTCTTAACGCCACATAATCATTCTGAGATTCACTGGCTCTTTCCTGCAAATCATGGCCCATTCCTCCACAATGCCGGGCAGCGTGGCGTGGTGTGGATCTTCCACCGTGCTTGCCCATTGGGATGTTGAAAGATAACTGATCATTTCGGTCTGCGACTATTACGTGCTATGAGCATTTGTGTGCCAGCCCCTGTGCGGGTGTATGCTTTCATTCCTTTTGGATAAATGCCCAGGGTTGGAGTGTGTGGGCATAGGACAGCACAGAGAAGCAGCTGCCAGTCTGGTTTCCGATGTAGTATTTTACACTCCCACCAGCGCGTCTGAGTCCCAGCTGTTGCACACCCTCATCCACGGTTAGTGTGACCGGCTTTTCATTGGAGACGTTCTCCTAGGGGTGTGGAAGCATCGCGTGGCTTTGATCTGCATTGCCCTAGTGACTGGAGATACTGAGCATCTTTTCACGACCTGTGTCCCATTTGTATATCTTCCTGGTGATGTGTCTAGTCCAAGTTTTTGCCCATTTTTTAAATTGGATTGGTTTGTTACTAGATTTTAAGATTTCTAAAAATCAATTTTATTGTTCATATTTGCGGTTTACAACGCGATGCTATGGGAAACATACAGACAGTACAGGCGTTGCTATAGCGAAGCCGTGAACACATCCATCAGCTCAGAATTCCTTTCTTGTGGCAAAAGCAGCTGAAATCGACTCATTTCGGTAAATCCCAAGTACACTGCAGTTGCGCCCCCTCTAGTCCTTGCGCCAGTGTCATGCCTCGACACTTGTTCATCTTAGGTATTTGCCATCTTGTACCCTTTTACCTTCGTCTCCCCATTTCTCACCCCCTTCTTCCTGCAGCAGCGCCTGCTTCATTCTCCAGCCTTCCTCCTCTATCTGCATATTTTCTTGTACCTACATAGAAGTGGGACCATGCAACATTTTTCCGTGTCTGGCCTACTCACTTAGCACAATAATGTCCTGCATGTCCATGCATCTTGTGCCAAATGCCAGGGTCTCCGTCTTTAAGGCTGAATAACAGTCCCTTATTTATTTATGTGTATTAGGTTTTCTTTATCCGTTCACCTGTCAATGGACACATTGATGGTTTCTGTCTTGACTGTTGTGAATAACGCCGCAGTGAACATAGGAGTGCAGACACCTTTTTTTAAAGAATTATTTATTTAACTTTATTTATTCGTATTGTATTTTAATTTGCTTAGGACACATGTGCTCACCAGACAGAAACAGAAAGTGAGAAAGAAAGCCACCAGATTTGGGACTCAAACCCCAGTCAGCCATGTGGGAGTCCAGTGCCTTAAGTCCAGTCCAGAGTCCAGTGCTGGCCCCCAGGTGTCTTTATGAAGTGGTGATTTCATCTCTTCTGGGTATATATGCAAAAGATTGCTGGGTTTGCAATTTCCTCATATAGTCTAGTTACAAATCTCTTCTCGGATGTGTAATTTGCAAGTATTATCTTCTAGTCTCTGGATTGTATTTTCTTCTCTCAACAGTGTCTTTTTCAGAACAGAAGTTCTTAATCTTGTTTTGATTTGTTTTGTTTATTTATTCCATGGAAAAGAGGCACACAGAGTCAGAGAGAAAGACAAGCGTCCTCAGCAGGGTATTACACCACGATCCTTCCCACCACACCCCCAGCCTCTCAGGAGCCGGGATCGTGGCTATGCACACACCCACGTGCCTAGAGTGTACCGGTCTACCTGGGAACCGAACCTGATATTCCTTGCAGCTTTCCACATCACGGAAGGGTGCAGTACTGCTGTGCATCACGGCTGGGCCATAGAAGTTCTTAAGTTTATGACGCCTGATTTATCAATTTCTTTCAGAAAGGTTGTATTGGATTATTGTATCTATAAAACCTTTGTTTAATCCAAGATCACAAAGATTTTCTGTTATGCTTTCTTTTAGGAATGTCATATTTTACATTTTACATTTCAATTTACGATCCTTTTGTGTTAATTTCTGGATACAGTATGAGGTATGGACTGAAGTTTTTGTGGTGTTCTGAATTTTGTTTTCTGCATGTTCATAGCCAACTGTTTGAGCACTGTTTCTTGAAAAGCCTTTCCTTTCTCCACTGAATTGCCCTTGCATATTTGTCAACAATCAGTACTACATCTCTGTGGGTTTACTGGACTCTTGTCAGATACACACAAGACAGGGCAAGGTCTGACTGACTCAGCTGGTAAGACCCAGCGAGTCACTTGATTACACGAAGAGTGGAATGAAGACCACCAAAGGCGCCAGCTCCTCGTGGCCGTAGTTCACACCCCAGGAGGGTAACACTTAAACAAAAGGGGTTGGATGATGACGGTATGTGTCCAAGGACACCCAGTGCCGAGTGGCCAGACCCCAACCTCTGCTGAGCAGTCGTACTGTGAGTGCCGAGATGTTCTGTTCTGAGAGGGCAAAGCCCACACCTCACTGACCCCAGGAGGCAAGTAGAACCTGTCCCACAGCAGCCTGCAAGGGAACAGAGGGAAGTGAGTAGGCAATGGCCTCGTGGTAGCTCCTCACGAGCTTCCCAGCCAGGAGGACACCAGTGTTCTGCCAAGACTCAGATGCAGCAGCCATCCAAATCTTCGCCCGCATGGCCTACATGGATACGTACAAGGTCACAGGGTACCATGGCAGCACTGTCCCCGTGTCCCAATTGTATTATATCTCATTAATCTATTTGTCTATTTTAACACCGATACCATATTGTTATTTGTTTGTTTTTTAATTCATTTATTTTACATTCATTCACTGAACATCATCACAGCATACAAAATGCGATTTCCCCTTCAGAATACACTATATATTGACTTAATGATACATGTTATTGTCAACAAATAATTTTCCATTTCTTGTTTCTTTTTTTTCCCCTTGATTCCTTATTTCTCACCCTCTGCCATTTCCTATCCTTCTCCCACATTGTCTCTGGTGTCTACAGTTGCTTTCTATTCCTTTCTGTCCCCACATTTTATTGATTCCCAGAATATCTTAATTAATATAAATATTTTCAATAGCATGTTCAGCTGATATAGACATATCTGTGAACATATGTCTGACTTTAGGCCTGCAACTCCATGAGTGGAATGACTGTACTATAAAGTAGCACCTAGCTGAGGCTATATAGCTTACTGCAGTCATTAAACAGGTATTTTTTAATATATTTTTTTATTTCAAGAAAAGCAGTTTTAGCTTTAATAAATCAAAATTTAAAAAATGTTAAGAGAAATTTGCATAAGACTTAAAGCCAGGAAAGAGTTTAGGATCCTGTTCAAAGAGTAGGTACATGAGCCTATTATCAGCTCAAGAGAAGACATAAATCCTTACATCTGGAAAACAAAGCATAGAAGAAAATCAGTAATGTTTTAGTCAAAAGTCATAAAATTCTATTTCACTAGTTCAGTCTCACGTAATTAATCTCTCTTCTGTTGTGGTCTGATCTTTCCATTTAAATTCTGGAAGATAGCATTCAACTCCAGACTAGTCCCTACCATGAAGATGGCCATTTTCTTGGTTGTTTTTGCACTCTTATTTCTGTGTGTCTGTCTTTAGTTTTCCTGGTATTGCACTCCATTCCGCATTTCTTGGAGATCTGGTCTGGTGTTGGTAAATTCTTTCAGGTTTTCTTTATCTGAGAATGCTTTTGTCTTTTCTTCCCATAGGAAGGATAATCTTGCCAGATATAATATTCTTGGCTGAAATTGTTTTTCCCTTAACTCTTTGAATATATTTTCCATTCTTTCCTTGCTTGCATTGTTTCTGATGAGAGGTCCGCTGTTAGCCTGATGGGATATCCTTTGAAAGTAACTTGACGTTTCTCTCTTGCCAATCTTAGTATCGTCTTTGTGATTTTGGTCAATCTGGCTATATTGTATCTTGGAGAAGATCCTCTTGAGTTGATTCTATTTGGGGTCCTTTGTATTTCTTGGGTCTGGATCTCTGAATGCCTCTCTAGGTTTGGAAAGTTTTCTTCCAATTTCATGGAATAGATTATCAATGCCCTTGTTAGTCTCTTTACCTTCTGGGATACCGATTATCCAGATGTTTGGACATTTAATGTTATTTAGTATTTCTCATATGTTATTCTCATTTGGGGGCTATTTTCTTAGTCTTTGTGGTAAATTTTTCTAGTGCAGAGATTCTGTCTTCTAGATCTGAGATTCAATCTTCTGTATGATCTAATCTGCTTTTAATACTTTCAAGGGAGGTTTTGATTTCCTGTGTTACAACCTTCATCTCTGATAGTGCCATTTGATTCTTTTTAGTGCTGTGTATTTCCTCTTTCAGATAGTGCAAGCACTTCTTCACCTCTTGGAACTCATCGGCTCTTTTCTCCTGCATCTTCTGGAGTTCATTCTCTCTCTTCTCTTGCATCTCAGTTAACTTTGTCACTACGAATATTCTAAATATTTTATCTGACATTTCCACGTATTTATCTGACATTTCCATTGCATTGTCTTGGATGAAGAGGAGTCGTTCTTTTCTCTTGGGGGAGAAGTGTTTTCTTTTTTCTTCTTCTTTTTTTTTTTTTTTACCAGTCTGTTTTATTTTGAATATAATACATTGGTTTGACCGGTTTTTAAATAGCACAAAAATGAGATAAATAACAATGTACACTTAGATATTTACCTCCTTCATTCTAAAGAATTTTTTTGTATCTATCCATGATTTTCTGTGGCTAAGCAGTTCACTATATGTGACTGTGAAAATTTCCATTGTCCGAGTTAGTCCCAAAAGATTTCCTCATTTTCTTTTTTATTCTGTTTTTTTATTATTTATTATTATTATTTATACATTCAGTCACTCTACATCATTTAGATTATAAAGAGAATTTACTCAGCATGAGGTATACCTCCAACAAATGCTATATTTTCTTGGCTTCTCATATTTCTTGTACCTCTGCCATGATTTCTGGTCATCTGATGGGTTATACATTTCTTCTTAATTTCTTGAAGTTCAATCTGAGCATTCAGAGGCATGGGGGGGGGAGTGACCTGCGATCTCTCTGCAGTTCCGTTTTTCTCTCTTTGTGTGGCAGATTCAGTGAAAATTGAGTATTCTGAAACTGATAGTATTCAGATGTTTGGCTACTGTTTAACTAGACCTGTCTAGACAGTCAGTGGAGGCTGAGAAGTAAAGTGATGAAGGTAAAAGAAAGAGAAAAAGAAAAAGAAAACAACGAGAAAAAAATACCAAAAATTTTTACATTTAAAAAAAAAAAAATGAAAACCATGCCATGCAAAAGGAATTGTTCACAGCTCAGATGCAGGGGGGTTCTCAGAAGGCCTGCACTCTGTCTCTCATAAATAGGAGAGAGAAAAGGTGAGAATGAGCAAGATAAAGGAAGATCTCAGAGCCAAGAAAATACTTTACCTTAAAAACAAAACAAAACAAATTAAAAATTTAAGAGAGAGAGAGAAGGATACAGGGGGTGCCTATGAAGTCTCAGCAGAAAATCTTCAATGGTCTTAGTCCCTGAAAGGAATTGTTCACAACTCAGATGCAGAAAGTTTCTGAGAAGTCCTGCACCTTTGCCTCTCCCCTCGAGATGGGGGTCTCAAGGGTGAAGTCTCAGCAGAAGTTCTTCAGTGGTTTTAGTCCCTGAAAGGAATTGCTCACAGCTCAGATGCAGAAAGTTTCTCAGAAGGCCTGCTCACAGCTCAGTTGCAGGTGGCTCCTCCCTACATTGTTTTGAATACTGTAACTTTATAACAAATCTTGAAGTCTGATATTATAATTTCTCAAACATTGTTCATCTTCTTCTTCCTTTTTTTTTTTTTTTGAGAGATTTTTTGCTAAAGGTCAGGTGCACTCACTAGAGAAACAGAGACAGAAGAAAACAAGAAACCAATTCCTACTGGGGATGGCCATGCCCCAATCCCTTCTCCTCCATTTTCTTCGCCGGATTTTGGCACACCCGCACATGAGTCTAGGGTGAATTTTAAGCCACCAGGTCCAGGACTCGAACTACGGTCGACTATGTGGGAGTCCAGTGACATAACCATTACACCATCTGCTGGTACCTTGTTCATCTTTTTCAAAATTGTTTGGCCATTGCATTTTTAAAGAATTATTTATTTAATTTAATTTATTTATTTACTTAATTTGCTATAGTGCACACACACTCACCATAAAGAGACACACACAGAGAAAGAGAGAGAAGGAAAGTGAGAAAGCAAGCCATTGGGTACTAGGCTCAAAGCAGTCAGCCTTGTGGGAGTCCAGTGCCTCAACCACCAGGCCACCCGGTGGCTCTGGCTGTTGCATTTTTATAAGAATCTTAGATTCAGTTTGTGAGTTTCTTTTTTATTTTTAATAGAAGCATGACAAATTTTTGTTTAATATGAAAAATGTAAAACACGCATACAAATAAAAAGAATACCATGACTATCCAAAATACCTACTATTTGGATTCAAAAGTTAACATTTTGTCATGCATGTTTACTTTTTCTCCCACTTTCCTCCTCTCTCAATGAAACATTCAAAGACACATCATAATGCTATATCCCCAAATATTTTGGTACTCGTCTTCTAAATTAAAGACTTTTCTAACATAATCACAATACCATTTTTGTTTTCTAAAAAAGTCAATTTTTCCATTTATTTATTTATTTTTACATTTTTCCACAAACATTTACTTTACATATCAAAAAATTTTTGCTCATACTCCATAGTTCAGTTAATAAACATTTAAAATTTCAGAATACTGAATTTTAAATATAATGTTCAAAATATTTCTTATAATTTTGTTTGTGACTCTATAACAATAGAAACAGTGTGGTTTTAAATATTTTTGAGAAAATATTCACATGTCAACTACTCAAATTGTTGAAAAGCAAATGCCCAGCACACTAGTCACACATGAGCCTTCTCAATTCAGCCCTGCCTACCAAGTACTCTGTGATACACCATCTGCTAGCAAAGATCAGTCTCTTTTTCTTCCTTCAAAGTCTTCCTCAAGATAATCCTTTCATGTGGTTGCTCTTTTGCAATCTCTACTGATTACAAAGCTGAGCTATAAAAGTCCAGGTTATTTTATGTTATAAATTCTTTCACGTATCTTCTCTAATCCTCTCTGCCAGGCAGAACTATTTATGGTGTCAGTCCATCTTTCTAAGAGCTTCTGTTAGCTTACTTGAGATTCACCTTAGTTCCATAGTTTTCTTTCTTTTTTTTTTTTTTTCTTAAAAGATATTTTTATTGGGTATAGAACTCTGGATTGATAGTGGATTTATTGTTGTTGTTTTCACATTGAATATTTTAAAGAGTCCTCCATTATTTTATGGCTTGCCTTGTTTGCAACTGACAGCCTGCTATCATTCTTATCTTTGGTCCCATCTATGTAACAGCTTCTGTAAAGATTCTATTACTTGTTTTAAACAATTTGATTATAATGTGCCTTCATGTTGTTTTCTTCAAGACTTTTACTCTTGGGGTTTGCCAGACACCTTAAAATACTGAGTACATAATTTTCATTATCTTGGAAAATTTTCATCACATATTTCTTCAAATATGTCTTCTCTATCACCATTTCTGACTTAAGGACTACAATCACAAATTAAGGTACTTTAAGTTAACCTATAGCTCACTGATGCAATAATCACTTTTTTTTCTATTTCAGTTTATTTTTGATGGTTCATTTTGTATCACTTGAAATGTTATATCATCTAGTTCACTAATCTTTTCCTCTTCAGTGTCTAATCTACTTTAATACTTTCAAGTGTATTTTCTATTGCAGACACTCTGTAGTTTTCATTTCTGGAATTTATATTTCTCATGTCTCCATTTAACTTGCTCAATGTTTCTTCTACCTTACTGAATATTTAAAATACAATTATAATAAAAGCCTATGTTGTTATCTACTAATTCTATCATCTGTGTCATTTCTTCTTAAATTTTAATTGGCTTTTCTCCTATTATAAATCGCATTTTCTTGCTTCTATGCCTACCTGCAGGATGTTAGCAGGGTCTTCTTTAGCAGACACAATCAACAACATATGCCCACTGATGGTTCCCTCTACTAAGAAATACTTGAAGAGCAAAGGAGAGTAAATATTGTATGTATCCTCTTCTATTAGAAGAACTGTTCCAACGGCTAAACCTCCACCGAGGAGCTTGTCTAGGGCTGGGAGCCCGGTGGACACCAGCAGTTGTCCGTTCAGCACCAACGGTCGCGTGCCCGCCACGGACAACAGGCGAGGCCCCCCGCTGTCGGTGGCGCTGGCTCTAAGACCCCTCCTCTGAAAACTGGTGACGTTGCTCTTGCCGGCTGTCGCCGCCATAGATACCGCGTCGCCGGGGC
>NW_006159460.1:1413739-1419367 GCF_000334495.1 Tupaia belangeri chinensis | reverse complement strand
ATGCAACAAGCATTATTGAACTTATGCAAATAACCCTTGTGCCGCAAAATAAGAATACTCTCAAATATTTCCAATTCAAGAGGGGTCAGGAAGGAAGAAAAGTTTGTTTCCATTTAAAGAAACAAACAAGAAAAATATTTTAACAAATTGCTGAACCTATCAACAACTCAAAAGAAAGTAAAACATTTAAATTGGGAAAACAAAGCATAGTGAAGAAAAGAAACTCTCTTCTGTTGAATATGCAGTGTTACTGGGGTCCAGTCATTCCGTTTAAATCCTGGAAGGTAACATTCAATGTTATTATTGGTATTTTTTATCCCTAGTCTTAAATTGGTCATTTTCTTGGTTGCCTTTTATTCTCTTATTTCTGTATGTGTCTTTAGTTTTCCTGGTAGAGCACTCCTTTCAGAACTTCTTCAAGAGTGGGTCTGCTATTGGCAAATTCTTTCAGGTCTTGTTTATCTGAGATTGTTTTTATCCTTTCTTTTCATATAAAAGATAATCTTGCTGGGTATAGTATTCTTGGTTGAAACTGTTTTTCACTTAACACTTTGAATATATATTCCCATTCTTTCGTTGTTTGCATTGTTTAAGATGAGAGGTCTGAGGTTAATCTGATTGGATAACCTTTATAAGTAACCTAACTTTTCTCTCTTGCCAATTTTTTTTTATTTAAATTTATTTATTTACATTCATTCACTATACATCATTACAGCATACAAAATGAAATTTCTCATCCAGAATACACTGTATATTGGCTCAATCAAGCACATCAACATACGTATTATCGTCAACAAATTATTTTCCTTTTCTTGTTTCCTATATATTTTGGTTTTTTTGCCATCCTTGATTTCCTATCTCTCACCCTCTACTGTGTCCCACCCTCCTTCCACACTGTCCCTGGTGATTCACGGTTGCTTTCTATGTCTTTTTCCCCCATTTTATTGATTTGCTAATGAACTTAATTAATCTAAATATTTCCAATAGCAAGCGTAGCTGACACATACATATCCATGAACATAAGTCTGACTTTAGGCATAAACCTCACTGAGTAGAATGAACATACTATAAAGTAGCATCTAGCTGGGGCTATATAGCTTACTGCAGTCATCAAATATGCAGTTTTTCCTGAAACATTTTTTCTAATTAATTAATGTACACTCATCCTCTAACCATCATCACAGCATACAAAAAGTGGTTTCCCATCCAGAATATACTGCATAGTGGCTTAATCATGTATGTTATCATCAATAATATTCCATTTCTAGTTTTACATATATGTGTGTGTGTGTGTGTGTGTATTTACCCCTATGACTGACCCTCTGCCCTTTCCCACCCTCTTCTCACACTATCTTTGGCGTCTATAGTTGTATTCCATTCCTTTCCCCCCACTTTTTATTGATCACACAATCTCTTAAATAATCTAACTACTTTCAATAGCAAGTTCAGCTGGTAATTTCAAGAAAAGCTGTTTTGAATTGGTAAGAAAATTTGCTTAAAACTTAAAGCCTGGAAACAGGCTCAAATAGTAGGTACATGAACCTATCGACAGCTCAAGACAGAACAAAAACTCTTAAAACCAGACAATAAAGCCTAGAAGAAAAGCAGCAATATTTTAGTCAAAAGTCACAGAATGCTATTTCATCAGGTAAGTCTCATGTACTTAATCTATCTTGTGTTGTGATTCAATCTTCCTGATTGAATTCTGGGATATAATATTCAACTCCAGACTTGTCCCTATGATTAAGTTTGCCATTTTCTTAGTTTTTGAACTCTTATTTTTGTGTGACGACATTTAATTTTCCTGACATAGCACTCTCTTGAGACCTTTATGGAGATCTGGTCTGGTGCTGGTAAATTCTTTCAGGTTCTGTTTATCTGAAAATGTTCTTGTCTTTTCTTCCCATATGAAGGATAATCTTGCCAGATATAGTATCCTTGGTTGCAATTGCTTTTCTCTTAACACATTGAATATATTTTCCCATTCTTTCCTTGCTCGCATTGTTTCCGATGAGAGGTCCGCTGTTAGCCTGATGGGATATCCTTTGTAGGTAACTTGCCTTTTCTCTCTTGCCAACCTTAGTATCTTGTCTTTGCCAATTTTAGTATCTTGTCTGTGTAGATTTGGCCAGTCTGGCTATGATGTACCTTGGAGAAGATCTTCTTGGGTTGGTTCTATTAGGGGTCCTTTGTGTTTCTTGGGTCTGGATATTTGAATGCCTCTCTAGATTTGGAAAGTTTTCTTTCAGGATTTCACGAAATAGATTATCAACACCCTTATTAGTTTCCTCACCTTTTGGGATACCAATTATCCAGATGTTTGGGTGCTTAATGCAGTCCAGTATTTCTCATATAGTATTCTTATTTTGGAGGGTTATTTTCAGGTTTTTTTTTTTTGGTTGCTTTTTCTAGAACAGAGGTTTTGCCTTCAACATCCAAGATTCGATTTTCTGCATGACTAATCTGCTTTTAATACTTTCAAGGGAGATTTTGATATCCTGAATGGTGGCCTTCATCTCTAACAGTTCAATTTGATTCTTTTTTTATGGTGTGTATTTCCTCTTTCAGGTCATGGAAGAACTTCCTCACCTCCTGGAACTCATTGTCTTTTTTCTCCTGCATCTTCTGGAGTTCATTATCTCTCAGCTCTTGCATCTTGTTTAGTTTTGTTACTATGAATATTCTGAATTCTCTATCAGACATTTCCATGAGTTCTACTGTACTGTCTGTGAATAATGAGGAATTGTTCTTTTCCCTTAGGGGAGAGATATTTTCTTAATTTCTCATGTTTCTTATGCCTCTGCAGTTGTTTCTGGTCATTGCGTGACATAATCTATTCTTTGCTTGTCTGAATATTTCGGGAGTCTAGGAGATGGAGTTTAGAGCATAGCTTCCCTGAACACACCAGGACACACCTCAGCTTTTAAAATGTCTTTTCTGATGTAGAAGGTCAACTTGGATTGAGCAACATATTCTCTAATGTCTGAATAGTATCACTGTCAGTTGAAATTCTGGGTTTTCTTTTATCTTTTTTCATTTAAATAGTATTAAATACAGGTTACAACAGATTTTTGGCTTGTTTAAGAGAGTGTTCCATTCACTCTGGTCTCTGATCTCTCCCCGACCCGCCTTTCCAGAAAGGGAAGGCAAGGCTGGAGTCCAGTAGTGCTCGCCTTGAGCAACTGCCAGCCCACTCCAGTTTGTGAGTTTCTACAAAATAGTCTGCTGGGTTTTCACTGGGGTTGCCTTGAACCTATAAATCAATTTAAGAGGAATTGACACTATAAAATTATTGAGGCTTCTAGCCCACAAACACAAAATACTTTTCCATTTATTTAGGTCTTCTTTAATTTCTCCTGGATATGTTTTCTTATTGTTTTAAGAATTATTTTCATTTAGGGACCAGCAGTTGGCTGAATAGCTATGTCGCTGGACTCCCATGCAGTCGACCGCAGTTTGAGTCCCGGTCCCAGTGGCTTAAACTCATGCTGGGCACATGTGCATGTGTGCCCAAGATCCCAAGAAGAGAATGGAGGAGAAGAAATTGTGACGTGGCCATCCCCCTGGGGAGTGATTTCTCACTTTCTGTCTCTCCATCTCTCTCTGTCTTTCTGGTGAGCGCATGTGCCCTATAGCAAAAATCTCTCAGAAAATAAAAACAATTATTTTAATTTTATTTTATTTATTAGTATTATTATTATTTAATTTGACCAGAGAGACATATACAGAGAGAGAAAGTGAGAAAGCAAGCCACCAGGTCTAGGACTCAAACCACACTCAGCCACAGCCACATGCCAGTGCCTCACCCACCATGCTACCTGCTGGTCCCTTGGCTATGTTTTCTAGTTTTCAGTGTACAGGTCTTATAAAATGTATATCTAATTACTTCATATTTTGTTGTTGTTATAAATGGTATTTTTATTTCAAGTTCTGATTGTTTATAGTAACTATATAAAATTAATAACTTAGTTTTGTATTTTGACCTGATATCTTACAACCTTGCTAAATTCACTGGTTGTTTTAGTAGCTTTTTATATTGGGTCATCAGAAAAGTATTGACACATTTGCATAGAAAAATACATCATGACTTTTCTTACTATTCAATAACCCCTAATATTTCTACACAGACAATCGCATCTTCTGCAAATAAATGCAATTCTGCTTCTTTGGCAATCTGGATGCCTTTTATTGTTTTCCTTGTTTTATTGCACTAGCTACAATGGTCAGAACCTCCAGTACAGTGTTGTCTAGAAGTGGCAAAAGCAGATAATTTTTCTTGTTCTGAATCTTAAAGGAAACCATTAAGTCTTTCAGCATTAATATGATATTAGATATAGAGGGCTTTTGCAAATTCTATCTTTCAAAGATAGAGAGCTCCCTCCTGTTCCTAGCTAGCTGAGAATTTGTGTCATAAATATTGAATTTTCTCAAATGCTTTTTCTACATTTATGGAGATGATTATATGTTTTTTAATTAACTGATTTTTTTCAAATGTTAAACCACCCTTGCATTCCTACGATAAACCCCACTTAGCCATGTATTAGGTCATTGGGAAAGTCATGACATCTTTTTCTATGTTTTTCTGTGCAAACATACATCGTGACTTTCCCAATGACCCAATAGTATATCTTTTTTCATATATTGTTGGGTTCGAGTTGCTGAAAAAAAATTAATATCTGCATCTATGTTCATAAAAGATATATTGTCTATGGTTTTCTTTTCCTGCAATGCCTTCATTTGAAATGAAGTAATGCTGACCTTAGAAATGATCTGGAAGTGTGACCAGCAGGTGGCGTGGTGGTTAAGGTGCTGGATACTCCCACATGGCTGACCACGGTTCAACTCTTGGACCTGGTGGCTTGGTTTCTCACTTTCTCTCTCTCTCTCTCTCTCTCTCTCTCTCTCTCTCTCTCTCTCTCTCCTCTCTCTCTCTCTTTCTGTGTGTGTGTGTGTGTGTGTGTGTGTGTGTGTGTGGTCAAATTAAAATAAACGTATAAATAAAATAAATAATTATTAAAAAATGATCTGGGGAGACCAGTAGATGGGGTAATGGTTACCTCACTAGACTCCCACATAGTCAACCATGGTTCGAGTCCTAGACCCAGTAGCTTAAACTCATGCTGGGCACATGTGTGTGTATGCCCAAAATTCCAACATGAAAATGGAAGAGAAGGGATTACAGTATAGCTATCCTCCCTGGGGGGCTATCTCTCTGTATCTCTCTGTCTCTCCAGCAAGCATGCATACCCTATAGCAAAAATCTCTCAAAAAAATGATTTGGGAAATGTTCTCTCCTTTTAGATTTCCTGGAAGACCTTGCACGAAATTACTATGTTTCTTCCTTAAATGTTTGATAAAATTTGTCAGTGAAACTATCTGGGCATTAAGTTTTCTTTGTGAGAAAGATTTTATCTATTAATTAAATTTCTTTACTAGATTATAGGGCTACTCAGATTCATTCTTTTTTTTTTTTTTTTTATTAAGATGTAGTTTCTATCTTTTAAGAGATTTATTTATTTAGGTTAGTTATTGAATTTATTGGCATCTAGCTGTTTCTTATTACCCTTTTAATAGCTGTAGAATCTGTAGTGATGTCATCTCTTTTTCACGTTACGAGGACTTGTCATT
>NW_006159460.1:1400484-1413729 GCF_000334495.1 Tupaia belangeri chinensis | reverse complement strand
TCTTGTTTTGTTATCATTGAGTTTCTCCATTGTTTTTCTGTTTTCTGTTTCACTGAGTTCCAATATGATCTCTATGATTCTCCCTTCTTTGTTTACATTGGATTTCATTTGTCCTCCTTTTTTGTAGTTTCTTAAGGCGGATGCTAATGTCATTGATCTAGGGGCTTTCTCATTTTCTAATCCAAGCCTTCTGTGTTATGCACGTCCACCTATATGCCATCTTAGCTAAGTCCTACAGTATTTAATATGTTGTGGTTTTACTTTCAACCAGTTTAAAATATTAATTTCCCATGAGACCAGCAGATGACTTAGCAGTTACATTGCTGAACTCCCACATGGCCAACTGTGTGGTTCAAGTCCCGGACCTGGTGGCTTCAAACTCACACCAGTCACATGTGTGTGCATACCCAAAATCCTGAGAGGAGAATGGAGGAGGAGGGATTGTGGCATGACTCTCCCCCCCGGGGGAATGATTTCTCCCTTTTGGTCTCTCTGTCTCTGTCTCTCTGACAAGTGCATATACCCTATAGCAAAAATCCCTCCAAAAAACATTAATTTCCCTTTTAAGATTTTTCTTGAATCATGGGTTTTATAAAAGTATATAATTTTGTTTCCAAATATTTGGGGGGTTCTAGTTTTTGTTCGTTTTTTATTTTTATTTTTGCTTTTTACTATTGATTCCTAATATAATTCCATTTTGGTTAGAGAACTTATTTTTAAAACTTTACTCCTTTTAAATTATTGAGACTTGGGTCCAGCAGATGGTGTAATGGTTACATCACTGGACTCCCACATGGCCAACCATGGTTTGATTCCTGGACTCAGTGGCTTAAAACTCATGCAGGGTATGTGTGTGTGTGTGTGTGTGTGTGTGTGTGTGTGTACCCAAAATCCAGAGAGGAGAAGGGAGGAGCAGGGATTACAGCATGGCCATTCCCCCAGGAGGTGATTTCTTGCTTTCTATCTTTCTGTCTCTCTGTCTCCATCAAGCTAACGTGCCTTATAGCAAAAAACTCTCTTTAAAAAATAAAATTATTGAGACTTATTTTATGATCTAATATGTGTTCTAGCTTGGTAAATGCTCCATGCTAGGAAACAATGTGTCTGTGTTCGTTGGGTGATATGTTCTGGTTCTGGAAATGCCAATGAAGTCAAGTCACCAAATACTGTTAAGATTTCTTTATCCTTGCCGATTTTCTTTGTACTTGTTTTATAAATTATTGAAAGAAGAGTTTTAAACTCTCTGACTATAACTGTGATTTGTCTGTTTCTATTTGTACTTCTATCGGGTTTTGCTTCAAGTGTTTTGAAGTTTTATTATTAGGGAAATTTACTGTAATGTCCTCTTGAAGAATGGGCCTCTTTATCATTATGAAGTGAAATTCTTTATTTCTGGTAATATTCTTTGTTCTAGTCTATTTGATATTAAAATAGTGAGTCTGATATTAATATGGTTTATTTTTCATAATATTTGAATTGTATACCTTTTTCCATCTGCGTTAGTTATGTATCACTGTGAAACAAATTCCACAAACTTACAGACCTGAAACAACACACATTATCTTACCGTTTCTGCGGTCAAGAAGTTTGGGCAAGGTTTAGCTTAGGGTTTCTGCTTCTGGGTCTCTCATAAAACTGTAGTCTATGAGCCAACAAAGTCTATGGTCTCTCTGAAGGGTCAACCGAGGAAGAATCTGCCAAGATAATATGGTGATCGGCAAAATTTAGCTCCTCAAGGACTGGTAGACTGAGAGTCTCAGCTCCTTGCTGACTGCTCATTGAAGGATATCCTTGCTGTCTTAGTTTCTACTATAGCAAAATACCTTAGATTGGGTAATTTATAAATAGTAAAAATGTATTTCTCACAATTTGGGAAGTTGAGAAGTCCAAGACCAAGTTGCCAGCAGATTAAGTGTCTGGTAAGGGCATGTTCTTTGCTTCCAAGATAGCACCTTGTGCTGTGTCCTCATATGGCAGGAGTGGAAGAGATGGAAGATACGTGCTCACTCTCTCAAGCCCTCTCAATATCGTCTATGAGGGATGTGTCCTTATGGCCCACTAGCTTCCTAAAGGCCCTGTCTCTTAGTACTATTGTGTTGCAGATTAACTTTCAACATGAATCTTGGAGGAGACACAAGTATTCAAACACGGCACTCACCGTGTAGGTCTCTCTAATGTGACATCTTCATCAAATTATGCAAACTGAGAAAATAACACAGAGGGTCTGCTAGTAAGATGGAAGTTAAAATCATTTTGTAATATAGTCACAAAAATGACCTCCTATCACCTTTGCAATAGTCTATTGGTTAGAAGCAAGTCAAAGGCCCCCTCTACACACACTCAAGGAGAAGGGGAAGGGCATGAATACCAGAAGATGTGGTCCCAATGACCGTGCTAGAGGCTGCCTATAACCCCATCCTTTCACTTCCAACTTATTTGTGTCTTTACTTTTTAAGTGGGTTTCCTGTAGGCAGATTATAATTTGGTCTTGCTTTTTTATCCAATCTGATAGTCTCTGCCTTTTAATTTGGTGTTCAGATCATTTATAGTTAATATGGATTTGCTATGGTTAGGATCAAAGCTGACGTCTCACTATTCGTTATCTATTTAGTTCATTTATTCTTTGTTCTCTTTATCTTTTGTCTGCCTTCTATGCTATTTTTCATGATGCCATTTTATCTTTCTTTAAAGATTTTTTTTTTTAATTTGACCAGAGAGAGATACAGAAAGAGAGAAAACGGGAAAATGAGAAAGCAAGCTGCCAGGTCTGGGACTCAAACTATGATTGGCCATGTGGGAGTCCAGGATCCCAACCACTGCGCCACCTGCCAACCCCTTTTCTTCTTTTTTTTTTTTTTTTTACTTGTTAGGTATAACTTCTTGTTGTGTTGTTTTAGTGGTTCTTTCAGGATTTATAGTATTCTTCTTTATCGTAGCCTTCCCTCAAGTAATATTACACTACTTCTTGTGTACTATAAAAACCATAGTATCCTCCCATTTCTCTCCTCCTGGCCTTTGCAGTATTGGTAACATACATCTTACTTCTTATATAAGTCCCAGTATACATTCTCATTTTTTTATTTAAACAGTAAATTATCTTTTAAATATATTGAAATACTAAGAAAAACATTGATGTATCTACCCATGTAGTTACCATTTCCAGTTCCCTTGATCTTTTACATAGACCCAGGATGCCGAACGATATCATTTTTCTTCTACTTGAAAGACTTTAACACTTCTTGTACCGCGTTTGTGCCAGTAATGAATCTTCCAGTATTTACATGTTTGAAAATGTCTCTATTTCACCTGAGTATTTAAAAGGTACTTTTCTGGGTAGAGAACTCTGTTTTGATCATTGGGCAGGGAGGAGGTGTCCTTCTTCTTCTTCCCGTGCTTTAGTCACATGGCTCCACCGTCTTCTTTGATTTTGTTTTTTGAGAAATCTGCTGCCCTCCCTATCTTTACTCTTCTGTGCATAATATATCCTACTTTGGGGCTTTACGATTCTCTCTTTATCGCCGGCTTTAAGCAATCTGATAATGACATGCCTTCATGTTGTTTTATTTCTTTCTTGTGCTTAGGATTCATTGAACATCTTGGTTCTGTGGATTTACACTTTTCATCAAATTTGAAAAAAAAATTGCGATTATGTCTTCGCTTTTTTTTCTGTACAACTCCTCTCCTTCAAGGACTCCACATGCATATACATTATGCCACTTGGAATTATTCTACACTTCACTGATATTATGTTCATTTTGTTCGGTCTTTCTCCCCACCCCCCAGACTGATTTATCTTTTCTTCTGAAATACCTGATCTCCCATTAATCCCATTTCACTTACCATTTTCTATAAACATTGTAGGTTTCATCTTTAGAAGTGTGATCTCGGGGGACCAGCAGATGGTTAAATGGTTACATTGCTGGATTCCCACGTAGTCAACCACAGTTTGAGTCCCCAACCCGGCAACTTAAATTCACGTTGGGTGCATGTGCTTGCATACCCAAGATCCTGAGGAAGACTAGAGGAGAAGAGATTGCAGCATGGCCATTCCCTTGGGGGGATGATTTCTTGCTTTCTGCCTCTCTGTCTCTTGTCTCTCCGGCAAGTGCACAAGCCCTATAGCAAAATTCTCTCTTAAAAATAAGTGTGATCTTGGGGTCATCAGGTGGAGTTGTGGCTAAGGTGCTGGATTCCCATGTAGCTGACCACAAGTCCCAGATCTGGAGGCTTGCTTTCTCACCTTCTCTCTCTCTCTCTCTCTCTCTCTCTCTCTCTCCACACTAAAATATAATAATAAATTAAATTAAACAAGTAACTCTTTGTAAAAAAAAAAAAAAATGAGGTGTGACCTTAAATCTTTTCTATATTGCCTATGTCTTTACTTGGCATGTTCCAGCTTTCCTCTAGCTTCTGAAACTTATGCAATATGGCTATAACAACTATTTCAATGTCCTTGTCCCCAATTCTATTATCTGTATCACTTATGTTTCTTTTTTCTTTTTTATTTCATTGGGTGCTAGATATTTTTGTATTCCTGTCAATATTCTTTTTTATTTTTAAAGGTTTTTGATATAGGGTGCATGCGTTCACCAGAAAGACAGAGAGAGACAGAGAGACAGAAAGAGAGACATCACCCTCCCTGGGGGGATGGCCACGCCGCAATCCCTTCTCCTCCATTCTTCTCTCAGGATCTTGGGTACGCACACACACGCGCCTGGCATGAATTTAAGCCACTGGGTCTGGGACTCAAACCGCGGTTGACTACATGGGAGTTCAGCAACATAGCCATTACGTTAACTGCTGGTCCCCCGTCAATATTCTTGATCTCTATTCTGGAATGTAAAGTTACTTAGAAATAGTTTGCCCCTTTTGGGTCTTGACTTTTAGGTTTTGTTAGACAGAATTACACCCATGTTTAATCTAAGGTTTTTAATTTTTTTAGAGATAAAGTTTTGCTATGTTGCCCAGGCTCACCTCAAATTTGTGATCCTCTTGCCTCACCCTCCCAGGTAGCTGGGACATTACAGGCACATGCCACTGCCCTGGTCTGACATTAATTCTTTTTCTTCACTACTTAGACAACACTCTTCTTAGTATTCTTTTTTTTTTTTTTTGAGAGATTTTTGCTATAGGGCTCGTGCACTCGCCAGACAGACAGAGAGAGACATAGATACAGAAAGCAAGAAATCACCCCCCAGGGGGGATGGTCACGCCGCAATCCCTTCTCCTCCATTCTCCTCTCGGGATCGTGGGCACGCACACACACGCGCCCAGCGTGAGTTTTAAGCCACCGGGTCTGGGACACGAACCGCGGTTGACTACGTGGGAGTCCAGCGACATAGCCATTACGCTAACTGCTGGTTCCCCCACTCTTCTTAGTATTCTAACCCATGTCTCGCTGTTTATTTATTTACTTGGCTGTTGAGAACAGGAATTATCCCTGAACCCATGCATACTATGGACCCTCTCCCCCCTTGTCCTTTCAGAAGGTCCTTTCTGCAGTTTAGGGCATTTCCTATACACATACCCTAATCAGTTCTCAACTGAATACTCAAGGGGTCCTTTTGCAAAATTCTTTCTCCGTAAAATGCTCTCCTCTCTGGTACTCAGCCCTAAAATCTCCAGCTGCCTCAGCATCCCTAGATGTCCAGCTCCATGCCTAAGTTCACAGAGCTCACCAGGCCCTCTCTGAGTCCTCTTTACTGCACCCAGCCTGGCAACCCAGGGGCATTTTGAGAAGCTGAGAAAAATCAATGTTTGACAATCATATGGGGGAGTAAATTCAAGCCTTGTCATTCATTTCTGTCCCCCACTTTCTACTGGGTAATTTTCTTTCTAATTATTGACCATGGAGTTAACTTCTTCCTCATTTTCACTTCCAATTTTCATTCTTGATTCATTTGTTTGATGATTTGCTGGAATGTACAAAGTTGCTATCTTGTGACAAAATTATAGGAATTTCATCTATTTTTGAAAAGCACAGCTCCCAAATCAACCAATGATTGAACCCTTTGAGGTGATAAGGCTATGCTGCATCAAACTTGGTCCCTGCTCTCAAAATACAGTGTCAGGGAGGAGGAAGAAAACGTAAGCAGTTTGCCAGAACACTGGGCCAGAAATACATAGACTATTCTATGTACATGGAGGTTGAGAGCGTGGGCTGGTGGATTTCTACTGGAAAATTTCTAGGACAGAAAAAGATATCAACTTTACTTTAAAACACAAGTCTTTAATTCATAAGCAGTTGTGTCCATTGTAAAAGTTTTTCTACTTACTAAGAAAGTAAGCAAGCAAAATTATTAATCAGTTGTACATTGATTGTACTCAATTCTGACATTTTTATACTGTACAATTTTATGTATGTAACTGTATATTTTATCATATTTGAGGTCTGAGTTGAATCCAAGTCCAAATCTTACTATGTATGCAACATTGGGCAAGTTATTTAATTTTTCTGTGTCTCAGTGTTCTCATCTGTAAAACAGGAGTAAGAACTAAGCCTACCACATAAGACGGTTACGAGGATTAAGTGAGTTAATATAGGCAAAATGCTCAAAGGAGCGCCTGACAGATAGTCAGAACTACGCAGGTAGGCCCAGGTAGGCCCTCGTATGTAATCGTTGGGTGTTTCATAGGAATTGAAACATTTTAAACTAATTTGCAGGCTTGTTTCTCTCCTCTGTCTCCAAATTAGAACATAATTTCTAATTATAACATCTTCCTAAGAAAAATACGGTGCACCTGCTGCAGCACCACGTCTAGGTGTACGCCAGGTTAGGGTAAGGGGTGAACCAACACAGTTCAGGCAGAACTGGGGAACAGCTAACTTAGGACCCCTCAGTATTGACGGTTATAATGGAAAATGCTCAGATTCCATAGAACAGCTCTACAATAACCCCCACAAAGCAAGCCTTTATTTACTTTTGTCTTGTTCAAAATTAAGTTCTCTAACTGCAGACTGGATCCTGAAACTGCAGCTGTGCAGCAGGCCATGGGAACCCAGCACTTAACCACTTGCTGGCCCCAATGTTAATGTCTTCTTTTTGCTAAATTTCATTTTTTATTATTATTGTTAATTTATATTATTATTATTCATTAATATTATTATTAATTTTAACTTGCTAAAGGGCACATGTGCTCATCAGAGAGAATCCGGGAGTGAGAGAGAGGGCAAGTGAGAAAGCAAGCCACCAGGTCTGGTACTCGAACCTCAGTCGGCCATCAGGGAGCCCAGCACCTTAACCACTATGCCACCTGCTGGCCTCCCCAGTGTTAAATTCTTCATTTTGACCAATGTGCTATAACAGTACAAGGTGCAAAGGTCATCACAAAGTTCCCAGAGAATGTGTATGATGAAAAAAATGTATGTGGATTTCAAGTTTTCTCCGCACCGAAATAAACTCATGCTTTAATTCCGCTTGCCCATGAACTTTTTGAAGTATCCTCACATTGCTTTTTACTAAGAAATGAGAATGCAGTTCTTACTCAGAGCACGAAATAAGCACACACTGAAGCAGAACTGCTGTGAGGTCTGGCGATTTTCCTGCAGCCAGCCAATCAGCTCCCATTCAGATACCATGGAGAGCTGAGGCCGTGTGCAAACCATCAGAGCCACCCAGCTTCTAAGTGTGCAGTAGAAACTAATTTCCTGGCTTCGCTTGCTTTTTCAAAAATCATCCATATCCAGGACATTGTTTAATAAGGACTTTTTAATGCTTTGTATTGAAGTGGGGATTTTTGAAAAATCTCTTTTCTTCTGTCTTCCTCCTCCTCTTTCCTTTTTTGGTCTCATTTTTCTCTCCTTTGTATCTCTATGAATCTTTCCCTTCACTTATTTAATTTGACCGTCTTAACTGATGTAACTCCTGGCTACTGGGAAAAAGGTTAAGGTAAGTGATGAGTCCGCCATGGTCCGGGCAGAGCTGTCTAACAGCTGGCTCAGGGGCCCTCCAGTATCGATGATTAAAATGGGAAGTGCTGGCAGATTCCACTGAACAGCTCTACAATGACAGCCAACTACCTCGAAGGATAAAAACCTGATAGATGTCAGAGAGGGCTTGAGGTTTCGACCAGAGCTTTTCAGCTCCAAAGAGTCCCCTAAAGTTCTACTCTGAGGAGGTCTGGCTTCAGGGAGTATAAACATTATCACTTTGCCAAGAAAGAGCCACTTTCTCCAGACTCTTTTTATACATAGTCGATTTTAGGTCATCCTTAATTTTTTAACCTCACCGTAGAGAGGGGGTCGTTGACCTACATACAGAGCCATTTAATTTTCTTGCTCTTGATGACAATGGTCTCTACACCTAGGGACCTGGGTCTGCTCCATCCCTTTTAGTTGGCAATTCTCCATGGGCATAGGACTTTAAAACCTTTGAGTCTCTGAGTTCCTGGGATTAAAAAAAAAAAAAATTATCTGTGCTCCCTTCCAACCAGCAAGCTTCAGCATTCAGAATTCATCCTTTGTATCTCTATGAATCTTTCCCTTCACTTATTTAATTTGACCGTCTTAACTGATGTAACTCCTGGCTACTGGGAAAAAGGTTAAGGTAAGTGATGAGTCCGCCATGGTCCGGGCAGAGCTGTCTAACAGCTGGCTCAGGGGCCCTCCAGTATCGATGATTAAAATGGGAAGTGCTGGCAGATTCCACTGAACAGCTCTACAATGACAGCCAACTACCTCGAAGGATAAAAACCTGATAGATGTCAGAGAGGGCTTGAGGTTTCGACCAGAGCTTTTCAGCTCCAAAGAGTCCCCTAAAGTTCTACTCTGAGGAGGTCTGGCTTCAGGGAGTATAAACATTATCACTTTGCCAAGAAAGAGCCACTTTCTCCAGACTCTTTTTATACATAGTCGATTTTAGGTCATCCTTAATTTTTTAACCTCACCGTAGAGAGGGGGTCGTTGACCTACATACAGAGCCATTTAATTTTCTTGCTCTTGATGACAATGGTCTCTACACCTAGGGACCCGGGTCTGCTCCATCCCTTTTAGTTGGCAATTCTCCATGGGCATAGGACTTTAAAACCTTTGAGTCTCTGAGTTCCTGGGATTAAAAAAAAAAAAATTATCTGTGCTCCCTTCCAACCAGCAAGCTTCAGCATTCAGAATTCAACACATAAAGAGATATCAGAGCTTTAATCTAGGAGCTTTTGAAGAGATTTTCCCAAAAAGAAAAGTTGCAGTAAAGTTACTTTATTCACATTAGTAGCCTGCATGCCAGCCTCGCCCTATTTATTATCGGATTCCTCTCCTTGGCCTTTTTTATTATTATTATTCTGAGATCATTAAAATGAGAAGAGCATTTGCTGAGTCCCAATCTTTCTTGTCTGAAGCTGTCTCGATTTAAGCACAAGCAAGGGGGACTTGCTTTCTTCGTGGGGCATGTTAATAAAAAGCAGGCAAGTTGACTTTACAAGCCCCAGTTGTGTCCATTAAGCGAAATGAAAAGCCATTTGTAAGTTGGGTTTGGACCTGTGAAAGCAGTGAGCTATCTTATGGGAGGGGAATCATCAAAGAAAATCATTATACAATTATTTTCTTGTTCTGACCCAGCAGATTGAAATCCAGAAAGATGGAAACAAAGTATTCCTTTTCCTGAATGGGGGAAAAGGGTTCTGTGGTCAAGATTTGAGCAGTAATAACTGCTTAGAAGCCTTAGCCCACCCTCAGGGCTAAGGAGGTTTAACCGCACGAGATGCCAAGCTCACTCGCACTGACGTGGAATCCATAAAACACTACCACATCCCACATGAGCGACAGGCTCCTCGTCCACAGGGAGAGGAAAGACGGTCTTATTTCACAGGAGTTTCAGGCTTCCTTAGGAATATTGAAGAAGGTGCTGGAGAACGCTAGTCCCACTGGATGACAGTTTTGTAGGACTTTGCTCATTCCTAACCATTTCTAAGTGTTTTATTTTCTATAATCCCCCTGGCAGGCCTGTAAGGCATAGTGATCCCCAGTCTACAGATCAGAAAACTGAGGTTCAGAGAGGATCCATGTTTTGCCAGTACAGTGGCACCCACAGGAAACAGGCAGAGCCAGGCAGGATGAGGACAATACTGAAAGATCGTCTCTCCTGTGTTAACCTAATCTTCGTTTCAAAAACTCCCTATAATCAGGAAGTAACCGCACTTATCTCTAAACACTGCTTTTCAAAACACGTTCCTGATTTATCCTTCTTCTCTGCCCCTTGGTAGCTTCCAGGCAGAGTCCTCAGTTTTCTGGTCACTTTCCAAGTTCCATTTTAATATCTAAGAGCCAATGCAAGCCAAGTAGAAACTGTACCCTTTGGACAAAAGCCTTGATCAGACACTTCACAGAAGATATACAAATCACCAATAAGCAAATAAAAAGGTGCTCAACATCATTAGTCAACTGGAATGCAAATTAAAACCACAGTGAGATGTTCACCATTTTACACTCATGAGAATGGCTCAAAACTAAAGAAAAACCGACACCAACAAATGTTGGCAAGAATGTGGAGCAACTAGAACTCTCAACCATTGTTTCGGAGTGAGTTAAATGATATGATCTCTTCGAAAATAGGCAGTCTCTTACAGAGTTAAATATACACTTACCAGTAACTCCATTTCTAGGTATTTACCTAAGAAAAATGAGAACATATATCAATAAGCGCACATATACCAAAATGTTGATAACAGCTTGATGCATAAAAGGCAAAAATGGAAATACTCAGGATGAATTTAAAATTATTGTATATTTATACAATTTAGTATGAGTCAGCAGTTAAAAAAAGAATGGGTTATTCTGTGCATGCACCAGTCTGGATGGATGTCAAAAATATGTTGAGCAAAAGAATTCAGACACCAAAAGTGTAGAGCATTCCGGAAAAGACAAAACTAGACCATGGTGAGAGAAATTAGAACAGTAGTTGCCTGTGGGGCTGGTGACTTGGCAAAATGGAAATACTCTCCACCTTTATCGAGGTCTTGGTTACACAGCTGCATTCCTTCGCTCGAATTCATTCAACGTACTCTAAGACCTATGTGTTTCTTTGTGTGTTAATTTTATCCTACTTTAAAATACATACACCCATTCCATTTTTCTCTCATCTAATTGAAAGCTCCCCCATTTAGCACACCCACCCCTGCCCATAAGGAGGTAGAGTCTTCCCTTGCCCATCTCCTCCTTTTTTCTCCCCTCCCATTCTAATGCTTTGGGTCCTAGGAGGAGAGAAAGGAGGAGCATGGCTTCCCATTTCTTGTTGAGGAAGAGACACTTCTAGACAGTCAGAGGTTGCTTAGTGGGCATCTGGGGTGAACAGTGGCGCCAACATCTCAAACCTGTTCACTAGTTATTTCTGAGTTTACCAAGATGTGTTGCTTAGTGGGCATCTGGGGTGAACAGTGGTGCCAATATCTCAAACCTGTTCACTAAGTTATTTCTGAGTTTACCAAGATGCAGGGTTCCATTTGCAATCCGGGGAGAATTCGCCCAAAATATCATCACCTGCCACAACCATCCCACACTTCAGGAAAACATCAAATGACAGACATTGCCCCCAGGAAACCATGAAGATAGAAATGGCCAACCAGTTTCTCTCTCAATCTCCCCCCACCCTGCAGGATTTGTCCATTCAAATCAGCCGTTTCACTTGAAAACGATGCTGCTCAGTAGTCTCATAGATTAGCATCGTGGGAGGAAGGGAGGGAGAAGAAAATACCCGGCAGAAAGGGGCGGGTGGCAGGTCCCCCAAGGAGAGTCTCAGCAGAAGGGCCAGGGCAGCAGAGTGGAACTGCTCCTCCATCAAAGTCTTGGAGCTGTGGCTTCCCCGTCCTTCATTCGGAGCCAGCTGGGGATCAGTCCCCAGAAGGGAGCCTTCTTAAAACAGCTTCATTAGAAAATGTGGCTGCGCCTTCCCCTCAAGGCTTTCCCGCACCCCCCTGCCCATGCTCACGGGCTGGCACAAGCCCAGATCCAGACAGCTGCCCCGCACGGCCTCTAGGCCACAGCCTCTGGCTCCAGCCCCCTTTCCCCTGGGCTGTGTCCAGCCCATCTGCCTTCGTGTCCACTCCGAGGAGAAGCAGCAGTAACGATGATTCAACAAGACTGGCTCAGAACGCCATTGCCCTCGCCGAGCGCACTGTTTAGTCGCAGCCCTCGGTCCGTCAGCTGGGATGCTGGCAGCAGTGTGGTGTGAAGGCAACGGCAAAGGGCAGGTTAGGATCATCCACAAACTGCAGCCCAGCGGGGGTTGCGAGGGGGCGGGAGGAGGGGGGGAGCAGAAGCTTCACATTTCTAACGAAGTGCTTATCAGTCTTTTCCCTGCAAAAACAGAAACAGTAATGTTTAGATTTGAAATCTTACCTTATTCGTACTAGTTCTTTGAGGTGCTGCCAGGGTGCTCGTTCAATACCGTCTTTTGCCAGGGGTTGAATCATCTTTTATCCAGCAGCGACTGAAGCTCACGTCCAGCTAGGCTGTGCTGACTGTGAGCCAGTTTCTGAAAGTTTCCCCGGTGCCCTTTCCTCCACAAGAAATGGGTACCACCATCCCATGTCCCTGCCCTTTCGATCGCTGCTGCTTTTAGAACATTTGTCTGCTGCTATAACTAAATACTACAAGTTGGGTAATTTATGAAAAATAAAGGTTACTGAGGTCGGCAGGTAGCATGGTGGTTGAGGTGCCCACATGGCTGACGGTAGTTCAAGTCCTGGACTTGGCAGTTTGCTTTCTCACTTTCCCTTTTTCTCTCTGGTCAAATTAAATAATAATAATAATGATAACAAATAAAATTAAATTTAAAAATAATTCTGGGACCAGCAGTTGGCATAATGGCTATGTCGCTGGACTCCCATGTAGTCGACCGTGGTTTGCATCCCGGACCCGGTAGCTTAAACTCACGCCGGGCACGTGTACGTGATCCTGAGAGGAGAATGGAGGAGAAGGGATTGCAGCATGGCCATCCTCCCAGGGGGTGATTATCCACTTTCTGTCTCTCTGTCTCTCTCTGTCTTTCTAGCGAGCGCATGCACCCTACAGCAAAAACCTCTCAAAAAAATAATAATTCTTTTAAAATAATAATAAAAATTATTCAGATCATAGTTCTGGAGATCCAAAGTCAAGGGGCCACCTCTGGGGAGGGCCCTCTTGCTGGTAGGGGTTCGGCAGAGTCCCAGGCACCACAGGGCATCGCGTGGAGAGGGGCGAGAGCGCGTGTCAGCTCTGGTCCCCCTCCTTCTAAAGCCATTGGTATCCACTCACTGGTGGCGAGGGGGCCCCGA
>NW_006159460.1:1398651-1399430 GCF_000334495.1 Tupaia belangeri chinensis | reverse complement strand
GTAAGTTATGAAAAATAAAGGTTACTGAGGTCGGCAGGTAGCATGGTGGTTGAGGTGCCCACATGGCTGACGGTAGTTCAAGTCCTGGACTTGGCAGTTTGCTTTCTCACTTTCCCTTTTTCTCTCTGGTCAAATTAAATAATAATAATAATGATAACAAATAAAATTAAATTTAAAAATAATTCTGGGACCAGCAGTTGGCATAATGGCTATGTCGCTGGACTCCCATGTAGTCGACCGTGGTTTGCATCCCGGACCCGGTAGCTTAAACTCACGCCGGGCACGTGTACGTGATCCTGAGAGGAGAATGGAGGAGAAGGGATTGCAGCATGGCCATCCTCCCAGGGGGTGATTATCCACTTTCTGTCTCTCTGTCTCTCTCTGTCTTTCTAGCGAGCGCATGCACCCTACAGCAAAAACCTCTCAAAAAAATAATAATTCTTTTAAAATAATAATAAAAATTATTCAGATCATAGTTCTGGAGATCCAAAGTCAAGGGGCCACCTCTGGGGAGGGCCCTCTTGCTGGTAGGGGTTCGGCAGAGTCCCAGGCACCACAGGGCATCGCGTGGAGAGGGGCGAGAGCGCGTGTCAGCTCTGGTCCCCCTCCTTCTAAAGCCATTGGTATCCACTCACTGGTGGCGAGGGGGCCCTGACGACTGTATCTCATCCTATCAACTCCAAAAAGCCACCTCTGAATACCATGGTCAAATTAAGTTTCCACCTTCTTAATACCATCACAAAACACCACATTTCTTTTTTAATTGCCGTAGGGTACAC
>NW_006159460.1:1394179-1398636 GCF_000334495.1 Tupaia belangeri chinensis | reverse complement strand
GAAGGCATCCCTCAGTAGGGTGTTGTCATGTCCAGTTCCTTCTCCTCCATTTCTCCCTCCTGTCAGGATCTGGGGCACACATGCACACACACTCAGTGTGTTTTCAAACTGCCAAGACGGATTTGAACTACAGTTGGTTATGTAGACTCTGGCTCCCTTAACCATTAGGCTATGGGGTCAGCCCGACAGCAAGGTCAACACACAAGTCTATCGGGGACACAGTCAAACCACAGCACGGTTCACCTCAGAAACCAAGGGGATGAAATCTACCACCAGGGTGAGAAGCAGGTGACGTGCCTGTCCCCTGGCACGAGGCAGCCAGGCCAGGCTGCTTCCTTGGCCTCGTCAGGCCTTCAGTGCCAGTCAGGAATTGGGAGCACAGGACACACTCTCTGCTTCCTGAATGAAGGGATCGAAAGCTTAGTGGTGATTATGGGAAACGCCTCGCGCAGTGCCTGGCTCATGAGGGTGCTGAACAAAAGATGCCGTGGAAGAGGCAGCAGTGGGGGTGCCTAAGCTCGGAAGCCAAGCAGAGAAGTCCAGGTCTCTTCTCTCTCCTCTCTCTCTCTCCTCTCCTCTCCTCTTCTCTCTCTCTCTCTCTCTCTCCCCCCCACTACTTCCTGACTGCATGGCCCTTAGCAAGTCACCGGTCTTCTTTTCAGCCTGTTTCCCCAGTTGTAACATCTTCCTACAGTGTTGAGTTGTTGCAAAGACTGAGGATAGAAATTGTTCATGAAAGAAAACAAAGAACAAAATGAAAACACCTAGTCCTGGCAGCACAGCGGCAGCGCGATGCTGTGCGGTGCTGGACGCCATCTGGAAGCTGGGGTTCGGTTCCCAGGTTGCCCTATGCGTGCTGGGTGTGGGTGTGCAGACCCATGATCCTGGCCGGCTGGGAAAGGCGGTGGCTGGGATGGGGGCAAGCATAGTGTGAGACTGCTGGGGATGCTCTTCTTTCTCTGTCTCTAAGTAAATAAATGAACTTGAAAAAATAAAAATAAAGAAGACCAAGTACTGAAGAATCCAAATCACCTTCCACTCAGAACCAGGAGGCAGAGGAGCGTGATTCTGGGGCTCCGTGTAAACTGGACAGATGGGGTAAAGGGCAGCCTGGAGCAGTCTGGGGGAGCACGTAGGGGCATGGAGGTTGGCTGGCGGGCAGTACAGGGAGAGGCGGGCAGGAAGACAGGCCAGGCTGAGGCTCAGAGCTGCCCACGGAGGTGACAAGGAAAAGCTGGTTCTTCCAGAAGATGCCGGGGATGACTGGGAGCAGTGTGTGGGGACCAGCCTCCCTGTCTGCTTCCCCTGAGAAGTGAATTAAAATGACATTGATTCAGCAGCCCCAATGGGCTTATCCCTATTGTCTCCTGCCTTTTGGCTCAACCTACTTTTTCGGCATACTGTCACCCTCGGGCCCCTGTGGCCACCACGGTCATTATGGAAGACAGGGATGAAGCGTGGGTGAGGGTGTGTGTATTTGTCCAGTTGCTTCGTATCAGAGACTGTTGAGACAAAACGGTGTCCCCTGAATCCTTCTGAAACAGTGACAAAGTCATTGTGACATCCGTAAATGGGAATTCTAGGCTTTTCCTGAAGGAGACGGTCCGACACTGACCCAGGCCTTCCAACTTCTGCTTCTCTACTGGGGTAGCAGGAAATTCCCACACGAGTCTCATTCGAAGGATGAAGAGCTCGGGCAAAGTGGGGTCCCCCTCATAGCCTGCAGAGGTGTGGGGGACACGTTCCCCGCTAGGGCATTTCTTCTTTGACTGTGAACACTGACACTTGCGAGGCAGTGAAATACTGCACGGAATTAGCAGATGGGCCTGGGGGGTCGGCTGCCCACTTCTCTGCTCCCCTGCCCCCTCCTCCCAGCCTCCTGCCCTGCACCCGTTCAGAGACTGCTCCTCGTGCCACACGCAGCGGTGGAGGACCCAGAGTATTCTGGGAACCTGGGAGGTGAGCGGTGGCTGTGGCTGTGAGGGATGGTTTTATTTCACAACCTCTGTGGTTCTTATATCAAACCGCAGTTCCAACTAATTTTGGAAAATCTGAAAACACAGGCAAGCAAAAAGGAAATAAAAGCCCCATCACTCGTCATCCAGATAAGCACACAGTGATCGTCCTCTGAGTGTCTGGGCTTGCTTTCCTTTCGCTTTTTCTTGCTTTCTTTCTCTTTCCTTCCTTCCTTCCTTCCTTCCTTCCTTCCTTCCTTCCTTCCTTCCTTCCTTCCTTCCTTTCTTTTTCTTTCTTCTTTCTTTCTTTCCTTCCTTCCTTCTTTCTATTACCAGAAGGCACTGTGTACTTACCAGAGACAAAGAGACAGAGAGAGAAGGGAAGAGAGGGGGGCAGTACAGGGAGAGGCGGGCAGGAAGACAGGCCAGGCTGAGGCTCAGAGCTGCCCACGGAGGTGACAAGGAAAAGCTGGTTCTTCCAGAAGATGCCGGGGATGACTGGGAGCAGTGTGTGGGGACCAGCCTCCCTGTCTGCTTCCCCTGAGAAGTGAATTAAAATGACATTGATTCAGCAGCCCCAATGGGCTTATCCCTATTGTCTCCTGCCTTTTGGCTCAACCTACTTTTTCGGCATACTGTCACCCTCGGGCCCCTGTGGCCACCACGGTCATTATGGAAGACAGGGATGAAGCGTGGGTGAGGGTGTGTGTATTTGTCCAGTTGCTTCGTATCAGAGACTGTTGAGACAAAACGGTGTCCCCTGAATCCTTCTGAAACAGTGACAAAGTCATTGTGACATCCGTAAATGGGAATTCTAGGCTTTTCCTGAAGGAGACGGTCCGACACTGACCCAGGCCTTCCAACTTCTGCTTCTCTACTGGGGTAGCAGGAAATTCCCACACGAGTCTCATTCGAAGGATGAAGAGCTCGGGCAAAGTGGGGTCCCCCTCATAGCCTGCAGAGGTGTGGGGGACACGTTCCCCGCTAGGGCATTTCTTCTTTGACTGTGAACACTGACACTTGCGAGGCAGTGAAATACTGCACGGAATTAGCAGATGGGCCTGGGGGGTCGGCTGCCCACTTCTCTGCTCCCCTGCCCCCTCCTCCCAGCCTCCTGCCCTGCACCCGTTCAGAGACTGCTCCTCGTGCCACACGCAGCGGTGGAGGACCCAGAGTATTCTGGGAACCTGGGAGGTGAGCGGTGGCTGTGGCTGTGAGGGATGGTTTTATTTCACAACCTCTGTGGTTCTTATATCAAACCGCAGTTCCAACTAATTTTGGAAAATCTGAAAACACAGGCAAGCAAAAAGGAAATAAAAGCCCCATCACTCGTCATCCAGATAAGCACACAGTGATCGTCCTCTGAGTGTCTGGGCTTGCTTTCCTTTCGCTTTTTCTTGCTTTCTTTCTCTTTCCTTCCTTCCTTCCTTCCTTCCTTCCTTCCTTCCTTCCTTCCTTCCTTCCTTCCTTCCTTTCTTTTTCTTTCTTCTTTCTTTCTTTCCTTCCTTCCTTCTTTCTATTACCAGAAGGCACTGTGTACTTACCAGAGACAAAGAGACAGAGAGAGAAGGGAAGAGAGCATCCCCAGTTCCTTCTCCTCCATTTCTCCATCCTGTTGGGATTTTGGACACACACACACACACACACTATGCTTTCTAAGCTGCCAAGCCTGGGATTCCAACCACAGTCGGCCATGGGGGATCGGGCTCCCTTAACTCCTAGGCCACAGGGCCAGCCCACGAGGCTTTCTTTTTATGCATGTATACACAGTCGTCAAAGTAAACTCACACTTTCATCCCACTTTTCCATGAACTTTTCAAAGTCCCCTTGTATTTATGCTTTTTCAAAACGGGTCTGTACAACCTGGCCTTTCACTCGTCCGTTGCGAATACCCCAGTGGGCCAGGAAGCAGGCTGTCACACCTTCGTTTTCAATGGCTGTCGAGCCCGGCAGAGCTGAACCCCAGTCGACATGTGTTATTTTTCTTCATGCCTGCCGTTCTGAAATTTAAGCCATTTCGGTTCTGGAAAGTGCCAAGGTCTAGCCAATTAAAAGCTCTTCGTTAAAAGGAAAAGGGCACCTGCAGACCTGCGGGGGCAGGGGGAGCACCTGTCTCGTCTTGCTGAAAGGAGTCCCTGTTGGAAATAGCACCCTGGCCTTCAGCCAGTTCTGCTGTGCACGAGTAGAGGACTGGCCTTATTTCCCTGTGGCCTTCTTCGGAGAGGCTGAGCTGCTGAAAAATAAAATAAATGGTAGGAGAAGAAATGTTCCCTAATTGTTTGCAAGCACGCACAGGCCCCGTGGCAGAATGAGATGGAGCCCCTGGTTCCTAACCTCCTGCACTGCTCAGAATTCATCCTGGAGCGGCAGTTTGGAAACAAGCTGGAGCACTCCGGTTGTAAACGTTGTATCCTCTCTTAGGTTATGTCTCAAAAGGACATTTCACATCAAACTGAACTTGTCTGTAAAGATCTTTGAGGCAAGACAGGCTACTTCTCAGGG
>NW_006159460.1:1390055-1393906 GCF_000334495.1 Tupaia belangeri chinensis | reverse complement strand
TGCTGATGGAGAGGGTGGAGAAATGCAAGAGAGGATTGAAAACACTGAGGGCCCCTACGTAGAAATAGAAACTGACTGAAGGGAAGCTGCTGTCGGCCCAGAGCCCTGGCTGAGTGGCCTCATCCGGAACCGGGTAGTGAGAGACAGCAAACACAGGGGCCGCCTGAGCAACAGCCGGAGGTGTTCGTTACTGAAATGCACTTGTTCAACTTGCTTTTAGGGAACATCAACGCAGGCGCGGCACCGAGAGTCAGAGATAATAAAACCCCACTTTCATGCCCAAGAGCCAGCAGTCTACCAGGAGAGTCAGAGAGGCTGGACAGTGGCACAGCAGCAAAACTCAGTACTCTGCAAGGCCAACCCACAGGGAAGGTCCTGGGTTTGCACCCAGAGACCTCCCTGATTGTGCCGGTGATCCAGGGCTGTCAGGGGTTGGGGTAGATGGTGGGGTCAAGATCCCATTGGGGTGCAATCTCTGTTTCTCTAGCTCATGAAAGAAATCAACTTTTTTTTCCTTTTTTGAGAGGTTTTTGCTATAGGGTGTGTGCGCTCATCAGAAAGACAGAGAGAAACAGAGAGACAGAAAGCGAGAAATCACCCCCCAGGGGGGATGGTCACGCCACAATCCCTTCTCCTCCATTCTCCTCTTGGGATCTTGGGCACACACGCACACGCGCCCGGCGTGAGTTTAAGCCACTGGGTCCGGGACTCAAGTTGTGGTTAGCTACATGGGAGTCCAGCAATGTAGCCATTACACCATCTGCTGGTCCCAAGTAATAAACTTTTAAAATATTTTTTTAGGGACCAGCAGATGACGTGATGATTATATTGCTGGACTCACATGGTCGACCGCGGTTCGAGTCCCGGACCCGGTGGCTGAAAACTCACGCAGGGCACGTGTGCGTGCATGCACAAGATCCAACGAGAAGAATGGAGGAGAAGGGATTGTAGCATGGCCATCCCCCCTGGGGAGAGATTTCTTGCTTCTCTGTCTCTCTGTCTCTGTCTCTCTTGCAAGCGCATGCACCCTATAGCAATAATCTCTCTCTAAAAGAAAAAGAAAATTGTTTTAGTTAAGAAAAGTTTTTTCTGAGTAAGAAAGGTGGTAAAAGTGCCAATGAACATTTAAAATAGGGTGAGACAAGGGATCAGCAGATGGTGAGGTAGTTAGGGTGCTGGATTCCCACATGGTTGACCGTGGTTCGAGTCTCAGACCTGGTATGGCTTGCTTTCTTGCTTTGTCTCTCTTTCTCAGTGTCTCTCTATGGTCAAATTTAAAAAATAATAACAATAAATGAAATTAAATAAATAATTCTTAAAAATAAAAAAAAAAGTATGACAAACGTGTGCAGCAAAGTATATACAAGGCGTGTGAGAGCCCAGAGGTGTGGCCTCGGCCTGCCGGCACCAGGGAGGCTCCCAGGAGGAGGAAGGCAGGAGCGTCTTGGCTGCCGTGTGCGTCAGGGCGTCCAGCAGGAAGGAGCACGCGGGCACCACACCTGCTCAGGTTGGACCGGAGCCTCAGGAGGCGACCCCGGGAGGCCCACGGGAGCCGGGTCACCTGGCACCTGAGTCCTGGGAAAGGAAGAGGCGGACTGTCGTCCAATTCACACAGGAAGTGCAGAGCTTGCCGGATCAGCACAGATGACAAATCAGGAGACCCAAAGATGTCCAGCAAGAAGTGACCAGGCCTCTACACAGGGCAGTGGCAGTGGAGATGGAGAAAGTGTTCCGGTGATCGTCAATAGACAGCGCCCAGTCACCAGCTGTCACGGGAAGGGGCAGGAGAGGAAGAGAAAGGACAAGTGATTCCCAGAGTCAGCCCTCCCCCCAGGAACCAAGGAGGAGGGAATCGGGGCGAGATGGCGGAGAGGGAGTGCCCCTGACACACTGACACACAGGGAAGGAGAGAACAGCAGCTGTGGGCCGCCCGTGTGCGACCATGCAGTTCAAGTGGAGTCCAGAGGCCTGAGAAGCACCCTGGGAGCATGTGCGCGTGTGCCCAAAATCCCAGGAGGAGACTGGAGAAGGGACTGCGGTGCGGCCGTCGCCCCTCGGGTGTGACTTCTCACTTTCCCTCCTTCTCTCTTTCTGTCTCTCTCTGGGAAGCACACGTGCCTTATGACAAAAGTTTTTTGAAAAATAATAACAACTGAAGAAACAGAACCTAATAGGTGTTGAAACAGATTCACCTGAGGTGCCATGGTGGTTGAGGTGTTGGACTCCCATATGGCTGACTGAGGTTCAAATCCCCAACCTGGCAGCTTGCTTTCTCACTTTCCCTCTCTTTGTCTCTCTCTCCATCTCTGTCTCTCTCTGGTGAGTGCATGTGCTCTATAGCAAATTTTAAAACAACAATAAATAAAATTAATTACTTTTTAAATATTAAAAGAAGAAGACAGACAAGTGAGCGATTCCTGGAGAGCCTGAGCTTTTGAACAGGCAGGAGTGCCTGCTGAGAGGGAGGACAGACAGAGCAGCAGAGGTGGCTGCCGGAGAGCCAGGAGGACAGACCCACCTGGGTCACTGGAAAGCCTGGTGACCTGAGGCATCTCAGGAATGGCACTTCCTCCCACAGGGCTGGCAGCCCAGAGAAGGGAAGGTGGGAGATAGGCGGCCTCAGGTCCATTCGGCCACTTAGACCAGGGCATGGCCATGGTCCCCTCAACTCAAAGGAAACGAGGATGCTGACCACAGAGCAACTGCACGTGCTGCCCGAGAGGAACCGAAGCCAGGAAGGGCAGGGACAGGAGCAGAGAGGACGAGGAACACCCACAGGAAGTGCAGGGAGGGCTCAGGGTCGTGGCCTGAAGTCCATGCTGGAGTCTAGGACTCCACGCTGGAGCACCCAGATCGATGGCAATGTCTAGGAGGTGACCATGGGAGAGGGTGACTGACGCAGGGTGTGGACTGTGTTTGCAGTGTCCATGAAGGGCACGGCCAGCAGTACCAGCAGAAAGGAGGAGGACCCGTGAAATGATCCTCGCCAGCCAGGCAGACTGTTTCCCACCAGGGTTCTAGGCTCCAGGGCTACACTAGGAGCCTTGGGACCTACAGGGATCCCCACCAGGAGTCCCCATGGGAACCCTCGGCCTGCCCTCAGAGCCAGGTGGAAGGGTCCCAGGAGATGGGAGCCTCTGAGGAAGCTGTTCTCCTGGCATGGCTGGTGGGGACACGCTGCAGTGCAGCTGGGAGAACCCAAAGCAGCAGCATACTCAACTCTGAGGGACCCCTAGTCTCCATGGGGGTCTAGAAACTGCAGGAGACAGATTTCTGGGGAATCTGGGTACCGCCCAAGGACAGTCTGGCTGAAACAGTGCAGGTCCCACAATTTCGGTTGGTGATTTCCCACCCTGCGCTTCCAGCACTGCCAGAAGGCCCTGGGGGGCGGCTGTTCAGCGCCCAGAGGGATGAATGACCTCCCGCCACTGGGGCAGGCCAGGTTGCCTGGCACCTCAGGGAAGCAAAGCCTTTGCGGGTGAGGTGCATGTCCCTCTAAGGGACTCCCAAGCCCTTAGCCTCCAGGTGTGACAAAGAACTGGTCACTGGGCATGAAGCACTGTCACTTGAACATTTCCTTCCCCACAGCGTGGAGCAGTGGGTTCCATCGGAGATCGGCCTGTGACTGCGAAACCTCCTCGCTGTTCCCAACACTTGGCAGCCTCGGTACTTGAACCCCTGGTGTTTGCCATAATCGCATTGCCCCCAACTCAGTTTGAATGCGTCGGGTCACGGGAACCTCATACTCGTGTCCTTTTTCTCTTGTGACCCTTGATGTTTCAGAGCGCCGACTTGCCGGGTAAACACTGGCCACCGGTGGCAGGGCGGGGTGGGGTGGAGTGTCGTGCCCC
>NW_006159460.1:1377996-1389238 GCF_000334495.1 Tupaia belangeri chinensis | reverse complement strand
CCCGACGCCTTCCCCAAGGTAAGGCGGGACCGGCGCGTCCCCACCCCTCCGCGGCGCCTGCCGTAGGTGGCGCAGAGCTTCAAGCAGAGAGCCAGCCTGGGAGCTGGGCTGCACGCAGACTTTAATCCCACCCGGCACCCCTGGGGACCAGTTAAAACGCAGATTCTGATTAAGAGTGTGGAGTGGGACATCTGGGAGGCCTGTTCCCCGAGAGAACCCACTTTGAGAACAAAGACCTTGAAGTCTCCTGGCTAGGCACGCTAGAAAATGAAGAGGTTGGATGTCAACAAGCGTACCATAATGTGTCCTTTCCAATAGTCACCCGGGGACGCCAGGCACTGACTTTGAGACACTGTAATGGCTCAAAATAACTTGGTAGTTCATCTTTTGGTGTAATTTTCCGAACTATGAAAATCAGTCTCTTGTCACATCTGGCATGTGACCTGAAACCAAATTACTCAGTCTGGTGATCCACCTCGTTAATGAAAGCACTTCACATGTTTGCAAATGTCCCTCATTCAGTCGACAACACACCCATGAGATTCCCAGGTATCTTCTGCCTGGGGTTCAACTACGTGATGTCATATCTGCCTTGGGGTTTGACCCTATTTTGCTGACCTCCCATCCCGACTTAACTCTGAGCAGCTAGTCACCGTTCCCACCTGTCAGATCCATCCTGAAATAACCATGGTGAAGAATAACGATTTCTCATCTGAGAAAATATCCAAAAGACAAAATGTTTCCTAAATAAAAGTTCCCCAAATACTGGTTGTGATAAGGGATTGTCCTTGGGGTCAGCAGGTACATGGTGGTGAAGGTGCTGGACTCCTACATGGCTGACTGCAGTTCGAGTCCTCGACCTGATGACTTGAAAATGACGCCAGGCATCTGTGCCTGTGTGCCCAAAATCCCAGGAGAATGGCCATCCCCACAGGAGAGTGACGTCTCACTTCCTCTCTGTCTGTCTCCTGCGAATGCAAAAACCTTAAAAAAGAGAGAGACTGTCCTCCCCAAAAAATCTCATTGAAGGGAAGTCATTCTATTCATGTAAAATTGGGGTGTGTTAATTGGAAAATCATCCCAGCCGCTCGAGGCACCAGTCACATGCAAGAGACATGTCTTGTCTTCCTGAGTGCTGTGCATTCGCAGACAGGCAATCCGAAAGCGAAGTCTAGTTGGTTGGAGACGGTCAGTTTCTCTCCAGTGCCCACTTGGCGTTACTGAGAGTCAAGACTCGGTCTGAAAAGGTTAGGAGACGCGGAGTGTCCGCCCAGCAGCTCCCATAGTGTTTCCTTCTCTGATAGACACGATGACCCTTTCCTGAAGCTGTCTCTAGCTTTACTAATGCAGTGGTGTCGAGACGGTGGACTCAGGAGGGAAGACATGCTAGCATGTGTATGTTCTGTAACACCTTTCATATTCATAACTGACTCATGAATGCTTCCCCTTTTTTTTAGGGAGAGAGATCTTTGCTATAGGGTACAAGTGTTCACTAGAGAGACAGAAAGTGAGAAATCACCCCCAGGGGGATGGCCACACCACAATCCCTTCCTCCTCCATTCTCCTCTTGAAATTCGCACATGCACCCGTGTGAATTTCAAGCTGCCAGGTCCAGGACTTGAACTGTAGTTGGCCATGTGGAAGCCCAGCAATGTAACCATCTGCTGTCTTGATCTTTCTCATAATTAGCAGGCTGAATGCATCACTATAATAGGGAACAAGACTCACCAGAGCCCTCCAGGTCACGTGGTGACTGTAGTGATCCAAGACACACACTTCAAGCCCTGTCCTGTGACACTGCACAGATAGTGAAAAAAGAACAACAGACTATGCACAGCGACCCCCAGTGGAAGATACCTGGAGCGGTTTCTTTTAGAGGGGAAAAACGACCAGGCTGGCCCCATAGCCTAGTGGTTAAGGGAGCCAGATCCCACATGGCCTGTGCGGTTCCAATCTCGGCCCTGGTGACTTGCAGGGCATGCTGGGCATGCGTGTTCACCCCAAATCCTGACAGATGGAGACACAGAGGAGGGGCATTGTGGAAAGACCATGCCCCATTAGAGGTGCCTTTTTCTCCCTTTCTAACAAACCCACTTGCCTCTGGCAATTATAAACAAATAAATAAATGATCAATATAGCCCAGCAGAGACTAGAAATAATCTTTGGTGGGGCCAGCAGGTGGAGTGGAGGTTAAGGCAGCTGGATCTCACATGGTCAACTGTTGTACATGGTTCAAGTCCCAGAACTGGCAACTTGAAAAATGCACCAGACACACTCATGTACATGCGCGCTCAAAATCCTGAGAGGAGAGCTGGAGGGGGAGGGATTGGCATAGCCATCCAGCCCCCCCTCCCCCACCCCTGCACTTAGCACAAGGCTAGCATGCTGGCCATGGCCTCCCCCAGCACAGGGCCAGCACACACAGCCTTAACCAGAGTTCGCTGGACGAAACGGAAGGGATTCCAGCAACTCCAGGGTGCGCACTGCTTTAAACCATTGGAAATGGGACCCCTGCCTCTTCGTGCTGTGGTCCCCACACCTCTAGGGGGCGCCCCGTGCCTGCCCAGGAGCAGATGGCGTTTGAGCCCGCCTAACCAGGGTGGGCGTGCCCAGGACCAGCGAGCCTTGCCCCAGACGACTAGAGCAGACAGTGGGGAGCGACGGTAGCACCCCTCCAACCGGGCTCCCCTCGAGGGCTGCACCAGGGGAGGGGCCCAATCACCCCACATCAAAGGCCAGGCCCGACCGACCTAGGAGCGAGCAGCAAAACACTAACACTGGCCACAAAGATGCTCGGCAGGCGAGACTGGGCGCCGTGGCGGGCGAGAGCCCCCAGGGAGGCCGGCGAGCACGCTGTCCGTGGGCAGCAGCCGTACTTTAAATAGATGTAAAGAGACACCGTGGAGCCCAGAATTACCCAGGCAAAGGATTCACAGAGAGCCGACGACATAAATCACAGCTCCCCGTGCCCAGACAAAGGCTCCGGCGCCGCAGCCGGCGGACTCGACGCATCCATCCGAGCCGAGCGCCCGCGCTGCCGCCAGTCAAAGCGGCGTCACTGCTTCGGAAGCCGCGTGTTGGCGATGGCCGGCCTTTCTGCCCGGCTGACCGCCAGCTAACAGCACAGGCAGGGAGCGGGCGGTCGCGGGATTTGAATTCTGCAAGGTGTCGGACCAGGGAGCGGCGGGGCCGGAGCAGAGCCGTCCGCAGGGCGGAGGCGAGCAGGGCATCCAGACGTCTGGCTCCTGCGCCGAGTTTACCGGGGTGGATGCCTGGGAACACAGGGCTTTGCTCCGGTTCCTCCCTCGCCTGCCCCGTCCTCACCCGGAAGGCGAATGCACGAAAGGGTGATGCTGCCATGGTTCAACCACGGCTGGCTCGTCCTGCCCGTTTGAAGAGCACGTTTCCAGCTCAACCCGGAAGAAAATGCTAGAGCACTGTAGTGTCACTCCAGACCGCATGGACCCCCGGAATCAGGCTGGAAGGGAGCAGCAGTGGGACCTGGTCGAGCCCCTGGGCTCCAGCCACTGTCCTGGGTGTCCTCCCCATGGCCTTGATGGCCTCCGCATTCATCCCGCTCAGCGCAGGTGGCCAATCAATTCAAGTATCCTTGATTCCTGGGCACGTGTCATTTGCACCAACACGTGTGGCTCAGAGTCTAGCCCTCCCACCGACTCCTGCATTGTGCCATTTCCAGGGACACCTACCCGTGGAGCAGAGCCAGCCACACCGTGGAAGTCCCCCTGAGGCCGCATAAGCATTCAAACCCAGACTGGACCGGGTGTCCTCCTGTCCAGGGAAGCACAGGGCCAGCCCCAACCTCCAGCGACTTCCTCCAAAGCACGCAGGCATCGCACCAGCAGTGCTAACCACAGCCGCCCTAACCACAGCCGCCCCTTAAGGGCTTCTTTATCCACACTGCCAACATCTCTTGAGACCTGTGAGCCCGTGTCTGGAGTTAGGACAAAGGACAGGAGCACGCATGTCTCCTGCATCCCTGGGCTGCCGGTCCGTGGCTCAGACACCCACACGCGTGGATGTGAATCTTCCCGGACAGAAGCACCACAAAGCCGGGGCCCATCGCCCCTGGGAAGTGCTGAGGAGAGCCTTGGCCTCAGGACGGTCAGAGGGTCCCCCCACACGTGTGACGAGTGAGCCAGGGCTGAAGGCGGGAGACTCCGCCATGTGAGGAGGGGACAGACACTGCAGACAGAGCAGCAGCGGCAAGGCCTCAGGGCACAGCACACTGCCACGTGCGGCCGGGAAAGGAGACCCAGGAGTGGGCATGGCCAGAGACTGCCAGGCCAGGCGGGGCCTGCCGAGGTTTGAGCCTTGGCCTTGAGAACAGTGGCACTCTACGAGGCCATGTTGGACAGAGGCAGTGCCGTGGTCGGATCCGTGGGGGGGGCCGGGGCTGTGGCGGCAGGTCAGGTGAAGGTGCAGAGCGCTTGGGGGAGGCAGGTGGGAGAATGGCAGAAATACCTGCACATCCTCGGGCTTGCCTCACCTGGGCCCCGACGTGCAGAAATAGGGACCTGAGGTTGCTCGTGTCCGTCTTCCCTCGCTTCGGCACTCGGGCACGTGATTCGGCCGGTCTGCCCAGCTTCCCCAGTTTTCAGCAGCAGGATCCTGGGGAGCAGTAGTCAAGTGTCAGGGCCGTTTCCCATCTCCAGGGAGCCGTGGGGTCCCCAGGGCCCGGGGCGGAGGGAGCTGGGAAGGCCGAGCTCACGCCTCTGCTCGTCCCCTCGTGTATTTCCCCATCTACACAGGATGCAATGCGCCTGTGTGATTTTCCCCTTAATTTTCTTTCTGCCGCCTCATTAGCTGAAGAGAGTGTGCGTGCACACTAATGACACCAGCGTGTCAGGGTAATGCCAGCCGCTTCTCCGCAGACAGCGAGGAGGCAGCGGAGATTTTTAAACTGTGTTGGCGTAAAAATAATGAAGGCCGCCAGCTGCCTGGCAAACGTGAGGGGCACGTCGCCGAGGGGTTGGGGAGGGGCAGGGAGCCCCAGAGAGGTGGAACAGAGAGACAGAAAATGAATTCCCAGAGACAGGCAATAAGACTTTGTCACAGCCCGTGCCCCGGGGAGGGGGTGCTTCTGCTGCGAGGGAGGGCCGCTCCTCCAGGTGGGGGATGTCCGCGTTGCGTGGGGCCCTGGGAACTATTTAACATCTTGTCAAGAAGTGAGAGGGCCAGGCCAGTCGGAGGGTCGCTGGGGGGGCCGAGGCTTGTGGGGCCGGAGGGGCAGGGATTGTGGGGTACCCTGCAAATACACCTGGACTCCATCTGGAGGGGCCCAGTGGGAACCGTCCTTATTGGCATGGAAGTGGGGACTGAAATCAGAGACCGCGGGCACGAGGAACGGGCATGAGAGTGGGCCAAGTGCCCACACGTCCAGAGCACGTCCTGGGGTGCTGAGGTCACCTGGCACCCGGTGCACCCCCTGCAGCTCAGTCTGTCTGTCCTCCACAACCTGCTTAAGCTGACCTGGTGTCAGCAGTGGGTGGAGAATAAGCAGGTTTGGGGAGGGAGGGAAACATGGTAATTCAGACTATGTATGCCAATATGATAAGCGATCTACAAACCGAAGTTGCTTCTGAATTCTTAAAAAATATCATTAGGGGACCAGATGGCATAAAGGTTACATCACTGGACTCCCAGGTAGTTGATGACTGCAATTCGAGTCCTGGACCTGGAGGCTTGAACTCACGCCGGGCACATGTGCGTGAAGTGCCCAAAATCCCAAGAGGAGAATGGAGGAGAAGGGATTGCAGCATGGCCATCCCCCCTGGGGGGTGATTTCTTGTATTCTGTCTCTCTGGCAAGCGCATGTGCCCTATAGCAAAAATCTCTCTCTTAAAAAAAAAAAAAAATATATATATATATATACACACACACACACATATATATAAACACACACACACATACATATATATCATACATATATATCATTGGACCCACAGGCAAAGGGGGGGAAGCAAGGAGGCAGACAGCGTCCGGTCCGAGTCCAGTAAGAGCCGATGCCCCCGCCACACTGCCAAGTCCTCAGGCATCAGAAACACAGCTCCAAGGACATGCCAGCCAGACAGTGGGGGAGTTTGGGAGAGGCAGTGCCTTGGGGAGATGGGAACGTGCAGAGGGAACTAGAGGAGCCAGGGTTGCAGAGCAGCCTGCTCACTTTGCCAGGGAGGGGACAAGAGGCCAAGGGTGCAAGGGGCTGCAGGCAGAGGGGCCACCAGGCAAGCATGATCCTGGACTCTGACCACACCTCCCACCGCCCTGCCAGCTCCAGCTTCGCGGGTAATAACGCTTCCGTCTGCAGGTCTCCAGCTGCCTCAGCTTCCCTTCGTCGGCGTCTCAGTTGGCTCGCTACCTTGTAGTCAGTAACATGCTTGAACTGTCTCAGTGAGATGCCTCCAGGGCTGCTTTAGCCTGCTGGACTCTGCGGATTGTCTCAGCCCTGAGTCGCACAAAACCCAGTTTGAGCAGGTTTAAAACAAGGACGTTTATCTTGCTAGGTCACATCACAGGAAGTGCAGGTGTGGCAGGATTCGGGCTGTCTTGGTGACATCATCAAGGAGCTAGATGTTTCCTGCCCCACGCTCTGCCATCCTCAGTGAGCCAGCTTTGCCCTCTGACCCCTCTCTGGCTCCTCGCATGGTTTTCCATGTGCTCCTAGCAGCAGCTGGCCAGCTAGCGTCCCTGCTCATATCCTGATGCTGCTTCTTCCTAGAAGCCCTCAGGAAATCTCCACAACTGGTTAAGCTCACCCTTCACTGAACCAGTAACAGGCCAGAGGGATGGAATGCTGTGATTGGATGAAACTGATCACCTGGATTGTTGAGAGTCAGCTGCAACGTTCAGTATGAAGGACGGCTAAAGTTAGCGTAATGGCTGTGTCGCTGGACTCCCACGTAGCCGGCCGCAGTTCGAGTCCCAGACCCGGTGGCCACCCCCCCCAGGGCATGATTTCTCGCTTTCTGTCTCTCTGTCTTTCTGGCAAGTGCACGCGCCCTATAGCAAAAACCTCTTCAAAAAAAAAAAAAAGAAAAAAGGAAAGAAAGGAGCCGAGAAACTAAAAGGCACAGGGGTGGTTATGAAGGACACAGGAGCAAGAACTAGCCTTCAGTCGAGTGATGGTGCCGAAGAAGAGCCTAGAACAAGTGGATTGGAACAACCAAATGCACAATAAAAGGAAACGTGGCGGCACGGAAAGGTTACGAGGTGAATGGACATCCTCTGCAAGTCAGTGACCTGAGACACCGACCTATATCGCTCTAGCAAAAATGCCCCAGAGGATATGGGAATCTTGCCGAGTCTCAGCAGAAAACAGGTTATCCCTAAAGGAGTAAAAACCAGGCCGGACTCAGACCTGTCTCCTGTGCAGCAGCGTACGCCAGTGAAACGCACCTACAGATATTTACAATAAAAGTCTAGACATTAGGATCTACACTCATTCAAGATAGCTCTTTTTTTAATGGCAAAAGAAAGGCACGTTTAGATATCAGGGGCTCTTTTTTTTTTTTTTTTTTTTTTTTGAGATTTTTGCTATAGGGCGTGTGCACTTGCTGGAGAGACAGAGACAGAAAGCAAGAAGTCATCCCCCAGTGGGATGAGCACTCCTCAATCCCTTCTCCTCCTGAGATTTTGGGTATCCACCCGCATGCACCCAGCCTGAGGGTTTTTTTTTTTTTTTTGAGAGATTTTTCACTATAGGGCGCATGCGCTCGCCAGACAGACAGAGAGAGACATAGAGACAGAAAGCGAGAAATCACCCCCCAGGGGGGTTGGTCATGCCACAATCCCTTCTCCTCCATTCTCCTCTCGGGATCTTGGGCACACACGCACACACGCCCGGCGTGAGTTTTAAGCCACCGGGTCCGGGACGTGAACCGCGGTCGACTAGGTGGGAGTCCAGCGACATAGCCATTACGCTAACTGCTGGTTCCCACCCAGCCTGAGTTTTAAGTCAACAGATCTGGAACTCGACCCACGGTCCACCACCTGAGAGTCCAGTTATATGACTATTACACCATTTGCGGCCGCTCGAGGGCTCATTTTTAAAAATGGCTTCCTAATTTTTTTTTTTAAAGTTTTGCTATAGGGCATATGCACTCACAGGAGAGAGACAGAAAGTGAGGAATCATCCTCCAGGGAGGATGGCCATGCCACAATCCCTTCTCCTCCATTTTCCTCTCAGAACTTTGGGCACACACATGTATTTTCCCAGTTGCCAGGTCTGGAACCAAACCGTGCAGTCACCCATGTGGGATCCAGCCATCTTAACCTCTGTGTCACCTGTTGGCCCCTAGAACAACTTTTTTTTAAAGAATAACTTATTTACTTCATTCCATTTGTCATTATTATATTTTAAATTTGAACAGAGAAAGCAAGCTGCCAGGTTCAGGGCTTAAACCATGGTTGGCCATGTGGGGATCCTGTACCTTTAACCACCACGCCACCTGCTGGCCCCCCAAAGCATTTTTTAAAAGAAAAGGAAATACTAATTATTATTCAAGTATTACTCAACAAATATTTATTGAGCACCAGTCAAATACCAGCAACATACTAGGTGTTTGGGGAATGGGGTGAATAGGTAAGGAATAAAAAGTAGCCCTACCCTTGGGGTGCTTACATTCTTCTTTTTAAAATATTTTTAAATCATTTATTTATTTATCTATTAAGTTTACTATAGGGCACATGTGCTCATCAGAGAGAGAGAAAATGAGAAAGCAAGCCACTCGGTCCGGCACTTGACCCCGTCGGCCATGTGGGAGGCCAGCACCCTAAACCATGAGCATACTAGGCCAATGAAAGAAGCAGGGTGGGAGACAGTTGCTTTTTTAAGTTTATTTATTTCTTCCTTAGGAGAGAGTCACCCCCACCAACGTCCTCATGTCACAACCCACTCCCAGTCTGCCAGCCGTGGTTGGAGGCACATGTAGCCCCAGCGAGCTCAGGGACGCCCTGGCATACAAACCCGGGACCTTCACACGCAGGCCCAGGCATTTCCACTGTGCCCTCGCCCAGCCTAGATAGCTGCAGTTGTAAATAGGGTGGTTAGGGTCAGCGACTGTTGAAGAAAGGCCTGAGACAGAGGAGGGAGCCAGCCGTGCAGACCTCTGGGGAAGAGCCACGCAGCAAAGCAGCAACCAGCTTGTGGGCTGAGGCTGGGGTGGGCCTGCCCGTGTTGGGTGTGGGCGAGGTGGAGAGAGCTAGTGGAGGGGAGTCGCAGACAGGATCAGAGATGGCAGGGGAGGAAGTGCGGGCTTGTAGGGCATGGTAACGACTGGGCATCGAGGGGTTGACATACCGAACGGCGAGAGGGCAGGGTCAGACCTAGCCGGTATTCAGTAAGGACCCTTCCAGCTGCCATGTCAGGGAAACCCTTGAGAAGACGTGGAGAGACAAGTTAGGAGGGCGTTGTGTGACTCACATGGCCTGGATGGTGTGGGCGAGGGAGGCGATCTGACTGGGTCTGTGTTGAAGGTGGAGCCAATAGGGTTTCCAGACAGATTGGATGTGAGGGAAGGGAGGAGTCAGAGGACCCCATGGCATTAGCCCAAGAAGCTGGGAGGGTGGGTTGTGATCCACTGAGATGGGGGAGTTATGGGGCTGGGGAACTGGGGATTCCATTTCCGACGTGCTGGGTGTGAGATAGAGCCGAGGGGAGATCTTTAGTAAGAGTGCAGATCTTCAAGCCCTGAGTTTGAGAGACAGAGATTTGACTGAGCTGGACATGCACTTCTGAGGGGCAGGGGCACGTGGGTGGTATTGAAAGCCAGGAAAGCCGGTGAGGCCACCAGGAGTGAGCGTGAACAGGAAAGAAGGGCCGAGTGCAGGGCGCCCCGCCATCAGACCACGGCGCCACGCAGACGTGGCCACAGAAACAGGAGGAGCAGCCGGAGAGGTGGAGGAGAAACGAGGGTGCCTTCCTGGAAGCCACACGCTGAGCGTGTCCCGGGGAGACATAGTCCCCTGGGCCAGAGGGAGCTGAGACAGCCATGGGGCTGGACAGCGCCTCGGCCACTGGGTGGGGCGGCTCAGTGCTCTCGCAAGGCCGGTGGGTGGAGTGGGGCGAGGGGCTGCTTGGGCTGGGCACGCCGCAGCAGGCAGCTCAGGCTGGGGAGGTCCGCCCCCAGCTTCTCTCCACTCGGCCTCCTCAGTTGCTCTCAGAACCTTTCCGCTTTGTCCATCCCGACTGGCACCACCTGGGGTCAGGGCACCACCAACCCCCCTCGAGTGCGTGAGCACCCCTTCACTGGGCTCTCTCTGAACTCTTCTCCACATTTAACTGTGGTGATACTTTCTAAATTAAAGTCAGGTGTCATTTCTGCTCCGCCCATAACCCCGCAGAGGCCCCCGTGGCCTCAGAACCCAGCCCAGCCTCCCTACACAGCTGAGCACGCTCCCGAGACCTGGCCCCGCTCTCCCCTCCAGCTCCAACTCTCGCCGTTCGGTATGTCAGACCCCACGCCGCAGCCAACGGCATCTCGCTCCTCACCTCCCCGACTTGGCATTATATGTTGTCTCTACCTAGAACCTTTTTCTAATGTGTTTGCCATAGGGCACATGTGCTTGCCAGAGAAAGACAGAGTGGCAGTGACACGGAAAGTGAGAAATCGCTCCCTGGGAGGAGGCAATGGCCACACCACTAACCGTTCTCCATTCTCCTCCTGGGATTCTGGGCACATCACACATGCACCCAGCATAAGTCCTTGATCACCGGATCCAGGACTTGAACACGGGTGGCCATGAGGGAGCCCAGTGCCTTAGCCACTACGCCGCCTGCTGGCCGGAGCAGAACACTCCTTCCCTAGAATTCTCTGGTTTTCCTGCCAGCTCCTACACTCGAGGCAGGTGCTATGGTTCGGGCGTCGCCCAGATCCATGCGTTGAGATTTGCTGTGACAGGGATGAAGATAAAAGCTTAACCAGACCACAGTGCTGAGAGGCCGGCCTTCGGGAAGAGGTGAGGACAGGAGTCGTTCGGGCAGCGCCCCGTGACTGACGACTGGCCAGTAAGGAAAGGGAGTAAGACCGACAGAGACACGGGACGGAGATGGCCTGCCCACTCCCGACCTCACAGAGACACGAGGACAGAGACGGCCTGCCCACTCCACTCCCGACCTCACAGAGACACGAGGACAGAGACAACCTGCCCACTCCCGACCTCACAGAGACACGGGGACAGAGACGGCCTGCCCACCCCCAACCCCACAGCGACGCGCGGCAAGGGC
>NW_006159460.1:1362540-1377610 GCF_000334495.1 Tupaia belangeri chinensis | reverse complement strand
GAGGCGTGCTGCCCACTCCCGACCTCACAGAGACACGAGGACAGAGACGGCCTGCCCACTCCACTCCCGCCCTCACAGAGACACGAGGACAGAGACGGCCTGCCCACTCCCGCCTCACAGAGACACGAGGACAGAGACGGCCTGCCCACTCCCGCCCTCACAGCAGGTCTCATCTTGGCCGAAACTTCCTCCAGAAATCTTCCCTTAACCCAGGCACGACCCATCTAAAGTTCCCATCTTACCTAGTGCCATTTCTAACCCTTATAACCCCTCTGTCACCATGGCAACTGCATCTGTGCTGCTGTTCGGACTGTGCACCAAACTGTAGGGAAGGCTTGCCACGGTGTCACACGGGTGCCATGGTGTCTTGCGGTGTCATAGTGTCACGTGGTGTCACACGATGCTGTCGTATCACACAGGGGTCCCACCGTCCCTCGTCCCAGTCGGAGCTCGGTAGCCGCCTGTGGAAGGAGTGCGTAAGGACAGCAGTGAGCACGACCCAGTTCAAGGAGAGGCAGTGTAGACCACTCTGAGGCAGGTCACGAAGCTAAACGCAACACCAGAAGTTCCTTCCAGACGTGAAACAGGCCCGCACCCCGCGGTCCTCTGGGAGCAAACTGCAGGCGGTGTCAGGAGGGAAGAGGGAGGAGAGTCGGTTAAGACAGGGCTGCGAGAGGGAGGACAGCGGCACAGAGCAGGGGCACAGAGGAGGGCCTCAGGGAGTCTGGGTTACTGTTCCTCACTGTGAAAGTAACCACTAGGAGAATTTTAAAGAAAATACACACTTCCAAGATACAGAGGAGAAATGTAAAGAACATGTAAATCTGTGTAACAGAATCAGAAGACAAAAGAAACAAGAAGTGTAAAACGTGTAAAAGATTAAACTGAGATAGAAGGACTAGAGAATTTATGACAATAAGTGTAAATTGCTTAAACTACCATGTTACCAACACAGAGTCTCTCAAACACATTTAAAACAAAGCGAAACAAACGGCTACAACACAGGGATGGGCAGAAGGGATTCTGGCAAAACCAAACTGAGAAAATTTAAAGTAGGCTGTGGAGGTGTTGCTGCAGTAACATGCGAACGTTTCGATCCGTGAGGCCGACCCACAATCGGGGGTACCAGATTGGCACCCCACAAACTTCTCCGAGTGTGCCGGCATAGACATAGCCACGGTTCGGGCTGCTGACACTGGGGATGGACCATGGCATCGAGAGAGAGAACCATCGTGAGCCCTATGTGCCAGAAAAGATCTGTAAGAATGGAGAAACCCACTGAAAAACGATGCTAGGTGATTTTTAATTCATATTTTTGTCTTTCCTAGGTCAAGTGAGAAAAAAATTAAAGTACTGAAACTCCAACTTATAAATGTGGCAAATACACATTGACTTTGAACTGGACAAAATGCAAGTTCTGAGCCACCCCTGCCGTGCAGTGGTTCAGCTCTGCACAGGAGGTGGATCCCACACGGCTGGCCATGGTTTGAGTCCCTTAAACGAGAGCTCTGGCTGTTGCTCACTATCACGTGCATGGACATCTGCCCTCTGGCAGCTGAAAGACGTACCTCCTCTGGCCCCCAAAGCAGACATTCTTTACAGACATAGGGCAGTACACCAGAAAAATAATAATAAATTTACTAATTTTTTAAAAATAATTTCACCTTCTGGGGCTGGCAGGTGGCATGGTGGTTAAGGCACTGGACTCCCACATGGCCAACCTTCCTTACTCTCCCTCCCTCTAGCTCTGTCTCTCTCTGGTCAAACTGAAGAATAATAGCAAATACAAATTAATAATTTTTTTTAAATAATCATTTCACCATCGGAAAATAATTATAGCCTACTCCCAAATAACTACTATACCAATAGTTACTTAATTCAGGCCATTTCAGAAAGACAGTGACGACACTGTGCCTTAAGAGGTATTGATGTGAACTGGGGCTCAAGTCCCGCACCTGGCAGTTTGAAAATCACGAGGGGCATGTGTGCATGTGTGCCCAAAGTCCAAGCGGAGAACGGAAGGAAAGGGATTATGGCACAGCCGTCCCCCGGGGTGATTTCACACTTTCCCTCTCAGTGTCTGTTTTTCTCCTCGCCAGCGAGTACACACTCCCTATGGCAAAATTTTTAAATTTTGTGTGTATATACACACACACACACACATATATACACACATATATACACACACACACACACATACACACACACACACATATATACACACACATATATATACACACACACACATATATATACACACACACACGCACGCACATATACACACACATGACCACAGCTATATTCAAAGCAAATGCATACTATTTTAAAAGTTCCTCTTTTACTGGGGCCAGCGAGTGGCATGTGATTAAGGTCCCTGGACTCCCACAAGTTCAACTGTGGTTCAAGTCCCAGACCTGGAGGCTTGCTTTCTCACTTTGTCTCTCTCTGGTCAAATTTTAAAATATTATTACAATAAATAAAATAATTCTTTTAAAAAACAAAAGTTGCCTTCAGGGCCAGGAGGTGGCGTGGTGTTGAGGCACTGGACTCCCACATGGTCAGCCGCAGTTTGAGTCCCAGATCTGGTGGCTCGCTTTCTCACTCTCCTCCCTCTCACGCTCCCTCTGGTGAGTGCACACACCCTGTATTATTTTTTTGACTGAATAATCCTCTCTCTCTTTTTTTTTTTAGAATTATTTTATTTATGGGGCCGGCAGGTGGCATGGTGGTGGAGTGTGCTGGACTATGGCCACATGCCTTGCTTCCTCACTGTCACTCCCCCTCTCAATGTCTCTCTCTGGTCAAAATGAATAATAATAAATCAAATTAAGTAAACGATTTTTAATTTTTTTAAAAAGGTGCTTTTATTATGACTTGAGGAAAAAAGTTTGCTAAATTGAGCAGTCTATCCAAAGACTCAGAAAAAGAAACAGAATATACCTAAGGAGATGGGAGAAAGGAATTCAGAATGATGACAAAAATGAATGGATTTGAGTATTTGAAAGGGGAACTGATCAGCAAAATGTAATACCTGATTCTTTGGGGGGGAGGGGATTTAAATAGATAAACTTATAGCAAGACTAAGCAAACATAAAAACTGAAAATATAATTACGGTGAGTTTTAAATGAGAAAAGTGCTTCTTCATAGACACAAGGAGAGAGCTCCTTCCCGACTTAGCCTCACCAGCATAGCTGGCACCCGCCCTCTGCCTGCCGGTAGGGGGTTCCAGCAGCAGGAGGGAAGGAAGGAGAATGAGGTCGAAGGGTCTATTCTCTTCAGCACCACTGGTTATGGCTCACGCCCAGGCCCGGGCCGGTACCAGCCCTGCAAGCTCTGCATCAGCACTGCCCCCTGTCCGGCCCCTGCGTCAACACCTGCTTGAAAGTCTCTGATCAATAAACACGTCCAGGATAAGCCTGTATCAGACGTGCCATCTACTTCCTGTGGGAACCTGGCTGATATATATGCAATGCTAAATTTCTTTAAATGAGATTGTTTTCCAGGAAAATATAGATTAACAAAGTTGATTGAGGAAGAGCTCAAAATAGACCAATAACCATAGATGAAATTGAAAATAGAAAAATTACTAACAGCCACATGCCAGCCTAAGACAATGTAAAATGTAAAATCCATCCTACCTTCTTAATTCCAATAATTATCTTCTTTTTTAAAAAAAGAAAAGAAAGAAAGAAAGAGAGAGAGAAAGTAAGAAATCACTCCATGAGAGGATAGCCACGCTGCAACCCCTTCGTCTCCATTATCCTCTTGAGATTTGGGGCACACACACTCACACACACACACACACCTGGCTTGTGTGTGTGCCTTAACCATCACACCGCTGGCTGGACCAAAGCTGTTGTATTTCTTTCTTTCTTTCTTTCTTTTTTTTTTTTTTTTTTTTTTTGCTGTAGGGTGCATGTGCGAGAAAAAGTAAGAAACCACCCCGAGAGGGGACGGCCACACCACAGTCCCTTCTCCTCTGTTCTTCTCTTAGGATTTTGGGCATATACACAAAAGAACCTAGTTTTGTGTGATTTTCAGGCCATTCGGTCTGGACCTTGAGCCATGCAGTCAACCATGTAGGACTCAGCCACCTTAACCACCACACCACCTGTTGGTCCCTACAATAATTATCTACTCTTAATACTTTTCTCAAATGGTAAAAAAAAAAAAAAAAAAATAGACATTTTCTCAGATAGTTTTACTAATTTAATATAAAGTGATATCAAAACCTGACTTTAAAAAAAAAAGCTCAAGACATGAAACTATAAACTAAATTCAATTATTTTTCAAATAACTACTTTATTGGGACCAGCAGATGGCATAATGTTTATTACATCGCTGGACTCCCACGTAGATGGCCAACCACAGTTCGAGTCCTGGGCCTGGTGGCTTGATTTCCCACTTTCCTTCTCTCTGTGTCTCTGTCTCTGGTTAAATTAAAAAAATGTTTAAAAATGAATGAATAAATAAAATGAAATAATTATTTTTTAAAAAGAATTACTTTATTTAACTTTATTTGTTTGTTTGATTGTTTGTTTTAATTTGACCAGAGAGGGACAGAGTGAGAGGGAGAGGGAAGTGAGAAAGCAAACCACCAGGTTTGGGACTCAAATAGCGATCAGCCATGTGGGAGTCCAGCGCCCCTAAACACTGCACCACCTGCTGGCCCAACTAAATTTAGTTTTTAAGAAATACTAAAGCGGGGCTGGAAGGTGGCATGGTGGTTAAGGCACTGGACTCCCACATGGCTGACATTGGTTCGAGTCCCAGACCTAGCAGCTTGCTTTCTCACTTTCTCTCTCTCTCTCACTCTGTCCCTCTCTGATCAAATTAAAATAAATAAATAAAGTTAAATAAAAATAATTTAAAAAAAAAAAGAAAGAAATACAACAGCTTTGGACCTGCCAGTGGTGTAATGGTTAAGGCACACACATAAGCCAAATGTGTGTGTGTGTGTGTGTGTGTGTGTGCCCAAATCTCAAGAGGACAACGGGGACGAAGGGATTGCAGTGTGGCTATCCTCTCAGGGAGTGATTTCTTACTTTCTCTCTTTCACTCTCTCTCTGTCTCTGGCAAGTGCACATGCCTTACAGCAAAAACTAACTAAATAAATAAGATTTAGCAGATTGACAAGACCAGCAGGTGGCGTGGTGATTAAGGCTCTTGACACTCCCACGTGGCCGGCAATGGTTTGAGTCATGGACCTGGTGGCTTGCTTTCTCACTTTCTGTCTCTCTTGATCGGTCTGTCCCTCTCTGGTTAAATTAAAATAAATAGATAAAGTTAAATAAAATTATTTGAAAGAAATAAAGGGAAAAAGAAAGAAGAAAAAAAAGGAAGAAAGAAAGAGAAAGGGAAGGAGGAAGAAAGAAGAAAGAAAGAAAGAAAGAAAGAAAGAAAGGAAGGAAAACACATTGGGTATATGTGTATGTGTACTCAAAACCTGAGATGAAAATGGAAGGGAAGGGATTATGGCATGGCCATGACCCCTGGGGGGTGCCTCTCTCTCTCTCTCTCTCTCTCTCTCTCTCTGTGTGTGTGTGTCTCCAGCAAGCACACGTGTCCTACAGCAAAATAAATAAATAGCTGTAGGCAATGTAATAAGACAAGAAAAATACATAAGAAATATTAATACTGAAGAGAAAAAAATACCATTATTTGCAAAATACTTGTGTACCTGAAAAATAACCATACTAAATAAAATGCATTTACAAATTAATGAAAAGAATGGATGCTTCAGTGGAAAAATGAGCAAAAGACATAATTTAGCAATTCAAAAAAGGAAGGAAAACAAATTGTCAACCAAAAGAAAATAAATATTACAAATTATACACATTAAATTTAGATAATCAACAAGATGCTTGGGGTGGGAGAAAAGAGCCACTTTCATATTTAATTCTTTAAAAAGTAATTTATGTAATACAATTTGCTATGTGTTCTAAAACTTTAATATGAACATCCTATCAACCCTGCAATTCCGTTCCCAGGAATTCAATGTATGTATGTATGTATGTATGTATTTGCTTTTGCTATACGGCACATGTGCTTGCCAGAGTTAAACAGAAGGAGAGAGAAGGAAGGTGGGAGATCACCCCTCAGGGAAGATACATACCGCAATTCCTTCTCCTCCATTCTCCTCTCAGAATTTTGGGCACACACACACATGCCCAGAGTGATTTTCAAGCCACCAGGTCCAGAACTTGAACTGCACAGCCAGCTATGTGGGATCGAGCACCTTAACCTCCACACCACCTTCTGGCCCTCAGTGTAAGTATTGAAATAAGAATGGTTGTTGGTATGTTCAAGGATGTTCATTCCTATCATATTAACAAATATCGAGGCAGTTTACTATGGTTAACTCAGGATCAGCTGCCATAGTGCTGAGGCCACATGGGAGACCTAAGTTCAGTTCCCTGCCTGTCCTAAAGGCCGGGAGTGGCAGCACTCTGCCTGTGGTCCCAGCTACCCAGGGGGCTGAGGCAGGATTGTGATACAGCAAGACTCTGTCTTTTAAAAAATAATAATAAAAAAAGCTAATTCATTTCATACATAATACATTTATAAATACATGACCGCTACAATTATTTTCGTTTTCATTGTTGCTGGCTTTTTGCTTTAGGAAGTATGTGCTCATTAGACAGAGAGAGAGAAGTGAGGTATGACCCCCAGAGGGTATGGCCATGCCACAATCACTTCTCTGCCATTCTCTTCTCAGGGTTTGGGGCACGTGTGTACATGTGCCTGGTGTGTTTCTCAGGGCACCGGGTCCAGGACTCAAAACACATAGTCAGCCATGTGGGATCCAGCTGCCTTAACAACCCACCACCAGCCAGCCCACTGCAGCTATTGTGTTCTTAATAACTATTTTATCTTTTGTTATTATTATTTTAATTTGACCAAAGAGGAACTGAGTGAGAGAGAAAGCAAGCCACCAGGTCCAGGACTCCAACCGTGGTCGGCCATGTGGGTGTCCAGCACCTTTAACCACCACGCCACATGCCGACCCCACACTGCAGCTATTTTAAAATATTAACTTTTAATTTTAAATTGCTCACAATTTTGAGTAGGAAAAATGGTTTCAAAATAATAGGCAAATCATTCACTCATTTTTGTTAGACTTTTTTTTTAAGGTTTTTGCCATAGGGGACATTACTATTTGGATTTGGGGCATTTAATGGTATCTAGTATTTCTCGTATATTATCCTCATTTTTTAATTTTTTCATTCTTTTTGGTGATTTTTTTCTAGGTCGAAGATTTTGTCTTCTGGATCCAGATTTGATCTTCTGCTGAACTAATATTTTTTTTTTTCTTTCTGGAGAGGTTTTTGCTATAGGGCATGTGCGCTCGCCAGAAAGAGAGAGACGGTGAGACAGAAATCACCCCCAAGGGGGGATGGCCAGGCCGCAATCCCTTCTCCATTCTCCTCTCGGAATCTTGGGCACACACGCACACGCGCCCTGCATGAGTTTAAGCCACCGGGTCTGAGACTCGAACTGCAGTTGACTACATGGGAGTCCAGCAACATAGCCATTACACTAACTGCTGGTCCCCCGTGATTTTCAAGTCACTAGGTCTGGGACTCAAACCACAACTGGCCATGTGGGCCTTAACCACTGTGGCACCTGCTGGTCTCAATACATTAATTTCTTGTCTAAATGCACGAAACATTAGCATACGCAAGTTGTTAATAGAAGTTATCTCTGAACAGAGAGATAGGCATTTTTTTCATTTTGTTTTTCTATATGTTTTAAAGAATTATTTAATTGTTATTTATTTTTTTTTTAAACTTGCTACAGGGCATTGCACACTCACCAGAAAGACAGAAAGGGAAGGTAAAAAAGCAACCAGGTCCAGGACAAGAACTGCGGTCAGCCACGTGGGAGCCCAGCACTTCAACCACCCTGCCACAGGTTACCTTTTCTACAGTGTAACGTCTTAGATCTGAAGCTGTATGCAAGTGAGGCCGCCGTAAGAGAGCAGCTTTCTCCTGAACACGCTTTCTCCCGCTGTGTTCAGGAGCCCCAGCACGATCACCAGGCATGGCTATGGGCCCCGGTCACAGTCTGCTGTAGGTTTTGTTTTTTGGAGAGGTTTTTGCAATAGGGCATGTGCACTCACCAGACTGACAGAGAGAGACAGAGAGACAGAAAGCAAAAAATCACCCCCCCAGAGGGATGGCCACGCCGCAGTCCCTTCTCTTCCGTTCTCCTCTTGGGATCTTGGGCACGCACGCACACGTGCCCGGTGTGAGTTTAAGCCACTGGGTCCGGGACGCAAACCACGATCGACTACATGGGAGTCCAGCGACATAGCCATTACGCTAACTGTGGGTCCCACGATCTGCTGTAGGTTTATGGTACCTGGTCTTAGAAAACTTGCATGTCCTTAGCTTTCTTAATCAAGAAATAGGAAAGACAATTTTTTCAACACTTGGTAAATCTTAGACCTCAAGAGGAGAGCTGTGGGGGACCAGCGGGTGGCATGGTAGCTAAGGCGCTGGACACTCACACGTGGCCAACCATGGTCCGAGTCCCAGACCTGGTGACTTGCTTTCTCACTCACTCTCTATCTCTTGCTTTCTCACTTTCTCTTTCTCTCATCAAATTAAAATAAATGAATGAATAAATAAAATTTAATAAATAATTCTTTTAAAAAGAAGAGAGCTAGGAAGTTGCCCTGCCCCTCTCAAAAATCGAATGAGTTCAGCCATGCTCTAAAATCTGGTTACCAATTTACAGAAAATGGAGCAAGAACCATCCATTCAGAAAACCCACCAGGGTACAGCCAGCAAAACCCCCTCAGTCCGAAGCTCTGCAGGACAAACACCCACGTTTTACAGCAAGTGAATCACGCGAGACAAAGATCTAACAGTGCAAGTCCCCACCTCCCTGTCACCTTACCTGATCCTTAGGCAAACAATGTGCTTTTTTATATGATGGCATCTATGAGAAATTTGTGACTTTAACCACTGGCTGAGATTATATTAAGAAACTACAGGACCAGCAGTTGATGTAATGACTATGTCGCTGGACTCCCATGTAGTCGACCTTAGTTCAAGTCCCGGAACCGGTGGCTTAAACTCACGCTGTGTGTGTGTGCCCAAGATCCCAAGAGGAGCATATGGAGAAGGGACTGCAGCATGGCCATCCCTCCTGGGGGGTGATTTCTCGCTTTCTATCTCTCCATCTCTGTTTCTGGAGAATGCATGTGCCCTATAGCAAAAAACCTCTCAAAAAAAAAAAAAAAGATTATATTAAGAAACTATTGTTGGGACCGGCAGTTAGCATAATGGTTACGTCGTTGGATTCCCATGTAGTTGAACGTGGTTCAAGTCCTGGACCCGGTGGCTTAAACTCACACCGGGCACGTGTGCGTGCGTGCCCAAGATCCCAAGAGAAGAATAGAGGAGAAGGGATTGTGGCGTGACCATCCCCCCTGGGGGGTGATTTCTCGCTTTCTGTCTCTCTGTCTCTGTCTGTCTGGCAAGCGCACGCACCCTATAGCAAAAACCTCTCCAAAACAAAAGGAAACTATTGTTAATTTCTGAGTGTTATAACGATACTGTGTTTGTTTTGTCCAAGAGGTCCTTTAAGAGACACACTGAGGTGTCAACAGGTGGCATAGTTGTTGAGGCTCCGGACTCCCACATGGCCGACCACGGTTCAAGTTTCAGACCTGGTTGGTGCCTTGCTTTCTCACTTTTCCTCTCTCTCTTGTGAGTGCGTGTACCCTATAGCAAATTAACAGTAATAATAATAGCAGATGGTGTAATGTTTACGTCTCTGGACTTTCACCTAGTCGACTGCAATACGAGTCCTGGACCCAGCGCTTAAACTCTACGCCAGGCATGTGTGCATGTGTGCCCAAAATCCCGAGAGGAGACTGGAGAAGGACTGCAGTGTGACCGTCTTCCCGGGGGCGGATTTCTTCCTTTCTGTCTCTGTCTCTCCAGTGAGCACACATGCCCTATAGCAAAAATCTCTCTTAAATAATAATAATAAATCAAATAAATAAATCATCCAAAAATTATTTTAAAGAAACACACTGAAATATTTACAGGTGAAATGACAATACACATGAAATTTGGTTTAAAATAATATTAGACCTCTCCAAAAAGAATAATACTAGAGAAAATGAACAAGCATGACTGACCATGGGGGTTTACCATCCTGTTTGGTCTTCTTTTGTGTACCTTCACATTTGTCCTTAATAGAAAGATCTATCTGAAAAAGGTGACTGGTATTCCCAGTTTTATGGTGAGGTTGGTGGGCTTAAGCATGAATTTGCAAGTAAGGCAACAGGAATCTCTGCCAGTGGGGACTGTGAAAGCGAAATGGTGCACCCAGGTAGAGGGACGGTCAGCAGCAAAGCAGGCTTGCCCCCTCGTTCTCAAACCCCGAGGGCCTAGACCGAGGTAGGAAACGGGGAGCACCGGCCTCAGGCCAGACTTTCTCCCTGCAGAACCTCCCTCTCCTCAAGCAGCCTTCTGGGGCAGAGCCGACGGGAGAGGCCGCTTAAGCGCATTGCCAGGCTGCTGAGGACAAGGCGGGCCGCCTTGCAGGGCAGTTGCTGTGTGCATTTCGGGTATTGACTCATTTGACCCCAGCCACGACCCTGCCGTGCTGTAATGACCTGCTGTGCTGTAATGGCTGGTCCTGGTGTGACTTGAGCGTGGTGAGGTCGCACGGCCAGGAGGGGCAGAAGCGGAATTCAGACATACCTCCACAGCTCCCTGCCCTGTGTCCACTCGGGCCTCTTCCCACAGGTGCTGAAGTCCTGTGCCTCAGCCCCGGAAGTCATTGAGGTCCTTTTCAACTCCTACCCTCGGCTGCGCGTGTCCAAGTCCTGGAAGGAGGTGATTCCAGAGGAGGTCGTTCAGGTAGGGGCCGCCTTCTTTCCCTTGAGTGCAAAACCGCAGTGTCTTTCTGTGCGTCCTGTGTGGCGCGTTGCACTGCAGGTGAGCATGAAACGCCGGAGAGGAAGCGGGGAGGGACACGAGGGATGTGCTTGCAGATTTCTGGGTTTTTCCTGGAAACTCAATCATCACTGCCAAGAGCCTGTTCTAGAAACATGGGGCCTTCAAATAGTTCATGGAATGTGGATATTATGCAAAATCTACGCACAGATTCCAGTTTTTATGCCAAAATGAACTGTAATTCCATTTTCCCACTAACTTTAGCCCTCTGGTATAGTCAGGGTGCCATGGGCTGCAAGGATCAGAAAGCCAACCCACGCTGGCCTGACGAATGTCAAGGCTCGTGGAACCAGTGTCCGGGAGGGGTGGACGTGGGAGACGGCAGAGCCTCTGGGACTCACAGGTTCTGGCTCCATCAGGGTCACGCTAGGATGAAGCTGTGTGTCGGCTTCACCTTCCGGAGGCCCGAGATGTGACTGAGGCGGCTGAGGGCATGACATCCGTACACCCAGTCCACAGGGCTCTGCTGATCACGAAGAGTTTTTTTTCCAGAAGCCTCTAGGAAGTACCCCTCTTGCTTTGTTGACCTGAGTCGTGCGTGTCACTGGACTGGACACTAAAGCGAGCCTGGGGGTGATGGCTTGGGCCCAGGCTCTCAGGCCTGTCACCAGGAAAGGGAGGCTTATCATCACTAGGTGCATTGAACAGGGTTACCCGTGGAGCTCAGAGTCACCCAAAACGGTTTTCCCTCTGACTTGGCAGAAACGAGCCTTGGATAAGGAGACGAACCCCTCTGGTAGTGGGCCGTCCTCCAAACTGGTGTCGGTCTGGCGTGTTCACTTGGGGCCGGCTGCGCTGAGGCCCGCCCGTCCTGCCGGTGGTTTCGCTAGGAAGACTGGCTGTTTCTCCCGGGCGCGACTCACGACCCCTGCTCCCTTCCTTCCCAGGTGCACCAGCCTTTCTACCAGTCGCTCTTCGCCCTGGCCCACACGCCCCGCTGCCTGCAGCACCTCTGCCGCTGTGCCGTCCGCAGGCTGCTCGGCAAACAGTGCGTGCGCCTCGTGCCCCTGTTACCCTTGCCCACGTCCCTGCAAAAGTACCTGCTTTTGGAGCCAGAGGGTGTTTTGCACTGAAGATGAGAGCAGTGCACCTGAGCCCTTGTTCTCGTCTCTGCCTGTCCATGGAGGCTGTGTGTCGAGGGGGCACCCTGGAGGAGGGGGAGCAGGCCTGGATGGACCCCCATCCCTCACTCCCCATGCAGTGGCATCGCCTCAACATGGGATCGGTAATAAAGGCCCTTTCTGCCTGCCAGGGTGTTTGTGAGGGTCGTGTGAAGTCGTCACTGTCATTGCCCTGCTTGGTACTAGAAAGTACCTTTTGACAAAAGTTAAGCCAGGAGGTGCAGCGCTGGCCGCGGTTTGCCTGCCACCCCATGTGTTAGGAGTGTGCACGTTGCCCCACACGCACTTCAGACCCTCCGCCTCACAGCAAAGTCCTCCCACCCCTCCTGGAGCCCGGCACCTGGGAGCTCTGCCCCAGCATGGGTGGGCCTGCATGCAGCGAGGACACCGACCAGGCCCGTCACCATCTCCAGGCCCGCTGCAGTCCAGAGCCCAGGACATCGGAGGAGCTGGGCCTGCCAAGCCAAGCCTGCTGTCTGCCCCCTTGGCCTAACCCGAGTTGATCGGCCCAGCATCTCCCAGTCCGGAGCCCAGGACATCGGAGGAGCTGGGCCTGACGTGCTGCCCTAGCCAAGCCTGCTGTCTGCCCCCTTGGCCTAACCCCAGTTGATCAGTTCCGGCATCTCCCAGGAAGCCAGATGCCAGGGACGCCAGATTGCAGAGAGTCTGCCTGTGGCTTAGCCTAGGCACCTCAGCAAGATGTTCTGAAGACACGGTGACCTTGTCATTTACATTCTGTGTCCTGGTGCTTTGGCACCTGGGGCCTCGCTGCCTCCAGTGGGACAGCTCCTCCCAGGGTGGCCAACTCCTAGGGATAGTAACAAGTCCACAGAGCTCGTCCTGGGGATGCAAACCACACCCCCGCACCCCACTGATCCCGCACCCAGTTGGTCAGCTCTCGCCCTCCAGCCAACACAGGACCAGGTGCCGGGCAGCTCGGGCAGCCCCTGTGCCCAGAGCTGGAGCCGCTGCAGTCCCCCAAGCTGCCAGCCCTAGGCTGCTTGCCCCACCCACCCAGTCCGGTCCCCTCCCCACCTCCCCACCCACCTATGCTGCCTCTGGGCCCCTTCGTTCAGTGGTGGTTGTCTCCTGATCTGCTCTCCTAGACCTCAGACCCCCCCAGTAGCACGCCAGGCAGTGAAGTGGGGACCCGGTGGCCAGCCTTTCAGGGCACATGACGGCTCCTTTTCTTCCCAGTTACATCCAGAGCGAGGCAGGTGGCGCGGCTCCCATGGTGCAGACAGAGCCAGATCCCTGCATGCAGCTGGGATGTTGTGTGCACCCTGGGGGCACCCACTGCGGGTGATGGGGGGGCAGGGTCGCCCAGGGAGTAGGGCCCCACGAAGGCAGCCACGGGCTGGGCCTTACTGGGATCAGCTCCCACACAGAGACCCCACCGAGGGCATGATGCTGTGGCACCCCTGCTCCTCCAGCGTCCCCCACACCCGCCCTTGGAGAGGGACAGCTGCCCCATCCAGCAAAAGGGTTTTGTACATGTGATCACGGTACATACCCTCATACCCGACCCCAGACAGGTGACCGTCCCCTCCCCTCACCTACCTAGACCTTGAGGAGCCACCACTGAATCCAAAGATGTGAACAAAGGCAGGGTGGATGTGGGACGATGCAGGGACAGTGGTCACACTCCCCGAGGGTCCCCGGTTTGAGGGCTGGAGGGGCAGAGGGCAGATAGGAGGGCTGCGGTTCTGCACCGAGGGTTCCAAGCTCACCAGACAGGCTGTGCGAAGCCACAGAGCAGGTGGCAGGTGGTCACTGGGGCACTGGGTGGGGAGCAGCCGAGTTACACCAGGTGGGGTGCGGGACCAGGCACCTCTCCCAGGCGACAGCCAGTTGCTCCACCGAAAGCGGCAAACTGACGGTGCCTGCGCCCCTCACCGGGTGGGGTCCCGGCCAGCAGAGGGCAGGCTACTCCAGCCCCAGAGGGATCTTACTGAAATGGAGCTCCACTGTGGAGGGTGGGGCACGGGGTTCTGCGGTCTGCGTGCCAGGTACCAGGACACTGGCTGGACGGAGGCTGCCTGCGTCCACAGCCAGACAGGCCCTCCAGATGTGCCGAGGCGCAGTGACCTTGTCTCTGTACTCTGCGTCCAGGGTCTTGCTGACCCTGGAGGGATGTTCCCTGGCACCACCCCAGGTGACACCCTGCTCCTGGGCTGCCGGCCTACAGAGCAGAGACCCAGCAAGGGCTGCCCAGCCCTAGCCCAGAGAAGACTCTCAGTGAGCAGTTCCTCCCATTGGGGCCATTTTATTAATAGAAGAAGAAAAAAGCCTAATATCGAGATAAAGCCTGTAAAAAGCAGGGCCAGCAGGTGGCATGGTGGCTAAGACCCTGGATCCCACAGGGCTGACCACATGATTGAGTCCTGGAGTCCTGGACCTGGTGGCTTGAAAAACACACCAAATACCTGTGCATGTGTACCCAACACCCAGAGAGGGGACTGGAAGAGAAGGGACGGCAGCATGGCCGTGCCCCCTGGGGTGCTTTCTCACTTTCCCCATCTCTTTGTCTCTCTGTCTCTGGAGAGCTCACACACCCTATAACAAATTAAAAAAGGACTGTAAAAGGCAGATAAGAATAGTGTAATAACACTAATAAAGTGTTATTTATAAGTATAAATAACACAAGAAATAAGAGGGGTCGTCAAAATGTTTAGGGACAATGTGGTGACACAGCAGGACACTTGACACTCAGCAAGGCAGTCCTACTCGGAGTTCAAGTCCAGAGACCTCCTTGAGCACACCAGAACGCTTGTCCATGACCAGGCAGGCCGCTGAGGCGGGGGGAGGAGCACAGCATCAAGCCCTTGTCGTGGGGCTGCCTCTCTCTCTCTCTCTCTCTCTCTCTCTCTGTCTTCCTCATGGAAGAAATAAAGAAACTTTAAAAAGAATGCAAAAGAGTCAGGACAAAGGGAAAGACAATGGACTATGTGTTGTGGTGATACTTAGTA
>NW_006159460.1:1361745-1362430 GCF_000334495.1 Tupaia belangeri chinensis | reverse complement strand
TTCTTACTTCCCCTTTCGCTCCCTCTGCCTCTCTCTAGTCAAATGAAAAGATAATAATAATAATAATAATAATTAAATCATTTTTTAAAAAATCTTTCCACAAACTTCTGAAGGCCCCTGGTGCAGCCAGGCCGCCACTAGGAAGGCCAGCCCACCCTGGATTCTGAAAGTCGGATCTGAGAGCACACGCTCGCCTTCTGTTGCTGCACCCCACAGTCCCCTCTCTTCATCCCATCTTAGGAAATGGTGTGGTTGGGGAGCCAGCCGGCAGGTGCCCTGGTGATCAAGGCACTAGACTCCCACATTGCCAACTGCAGTTCGAGTCCTGGACCTGATGGCTTGAAACTCACGTCCAGCACATGCGCCTGCACGCCCAAAATCCTGAAAGGAGAACGAGGGAGAAAGGATCGCAGCTTGACTATCCTCTCTGGGGGGTGACTTCTTGCTTTCTGTCTCCTCATCTCGCTCTGTCTCCGGAGAGCGCACTCACCCTATAGCAACGAGCTCCTTTAAAAAAAGAAAAAAAATGATCCTCACATGAGCCCCAAAGGGTGCCCCATAGGTGCCTGACATCCCCCACCATTGTGAAGGAATTCTTTTTTTTTTCCATTATTTCACCATAAAGAATTATCTTTTGGGAACCAGCAGTTAGCGTAATGGCTATGTCACTGGATTCCCACATAGT
>NW_006159460.1:1345469-1361506 GCF_000334495.1 Tupaia belangeri chinensis | reverse complement strand
AGTGTAATGGCTATGTCGCTGGACTCTCACGTAGTCAACCGCTGTTCGAGTCCCGGACCCAGTGGCTTAAACTCATGCCGTGCACATGTGCCTGCATGCCCAAGATCCCGAGAGGAGAATGGAGGAGAAGGGATTGCAGCGTGGCCATCCCCCTTGGGGGGTGATTTCCTGCTTATTGTCTCTCTGTCTCTCTCTGTCTGTCTGGCGAGCGCACACGCCCTATAGCAAAAACCTCTCCAAAAAAAGAAAAAAAATGCATATGGGGGCCAACAGAGGGCAGAGAGTTTAAAGCACTGGATCCCACATGGCCTGCTGCACGGTTTGGGTCCTGAACAGTAGGTATATGTGCATGCATGCCCAAGATCCCAAGAAGAAAGTGGAAGAGAGGGAACTGTGGCACGACCATACCTCCGCCCAAGGGTTGTTGTTTGTTTGTTTTCTCATTTTCTCTGTCTCGGGGGTGGGGTGGGGGCGGTATTCACAACCTATAGCAATAAATAAAGAAATAAATAAAATGTAGATGATCTCAAGAAGAGCTAATCCACTCAATTCCTGAGGGAAAAACCATTCACCTATCCATCTGTCATTGTTCATTTATTCTTTTTAATTTAGTTTTTATTCTTCATTGTAGTCAAAACACGTAAAATATACCTCCTGACCATTTCAGCAATGTCACCTGTATCCCCATCACTGTCTGATAGCTCTCTAGAACTTCTGCATCTGAGAACGGGAACTCTGCCCGTCAGACAGCAATGCCCGCACCCTCTTCCCACCCCTGTGGTCACCGTTCTACCTCCTGCTCCCATGGCTGTGACTACTTTAATCCCACACTGAGTCAGACCATACTTGTTCTTCGCGACTGGCTTATTTCATTCAGCATAGTGTCCTCAAGGTTCATCCATGTTGCAGCATGTGATGGGATTTCCTTCTTCTTAAAGAGCAAGAAAATGGTTGTATAGATCACATTTTGTTTATCTCCTCATCTGTCAATGGACTTTTTCTTTTATTGTGTTTGCTCACCAGAGAGAAACAGAGACCAAGAGGGAGAAAGCACCCTGGGTGTGGTCATGCCACAATCCTCTTCCTATATTTCTGTGTTCTGTCAGGATTTGGGACACACTTGCCCATGGTTTCCAGTGCCAGGGCCAGGATTTGAACTGTAGTTGGCCATGTGGGATTCCACTCCCTTAATCAGTAGGCTGTGAAGTGGCCCCATCAGTGGACACTGAGGTTGCTCCCTCTTCTTGACTATGGTAAAGAATGATGTAGTGGGGACCAGCAGTTAGCTTAATGGCTATGTCTCTGGACTCTCATGTAGTCAACCGTGGTTCGCGTCCCGGACCCGGTAGCTTAACACTCGCGCCGAGCGCGTGTGTGTGCGTGCCCAAGATCCCGAGAGGAGAATGGAGGAGAAGGGACTGCAGTGTGGGCATCCGCCCTGGGAGTGATTTCTCGCTTTCTGTCTCTCTGTCTCTCTGTCTGTCTGGCGAGCGCACGAGCCCTACAGCAAACACCTCTCAAAAAAAAGAATGATGCAGTGAACATGCGTGTGCTCTTCAAGACCTGCTGCAATTCCGTCAGGTCCACACCCAGAAGCAGGGTTGCTGGGTCGTACGGCGGTGCTGGTGTCAGTGTTCGGAGGAGCCTCCACACTGTTCTCCACAGCGGCTGCACCGTTCCCCACTCCCAGCTATGCGCACAGGTCCCGACTTCTCCCAACCTCACTGACACTGGTTATTTCCTGCTTTGGGGGTTTTGCTGTTGTTCATTTATTTAAATACCCTTCTTGGCTCCTTCCAGCCCAACACCAGCGAAAAGCCAGAATCCATGTGCATCTGAGGTGGGCTTTCCCTGCCCCTGTAACTGGAAAAAGCCTCTGCCCCAAACCCCTCCTTCCGGCCCAACACCCAGTGAAAAGCCAGAAGGTAGGAAGTAACATATAATCTATCAGATGGCCAGAACCCACCACTCCAGAGGCACAAGAAATATGGGAAATCAAGAAACTATCTCTTCCCTGGGACCAGCAGTTAGAGTAATGGCTATGTCACTGGACTCCCATGTAGTCGACCGCGATTCGTGTCCCAGACCCGGTGGCTTAAACTCACGCTGGACGCGTGTGCATGCATGCCCAAGATCCCAAGAGGAGAATGTAGGAGAAGGGATTGCAGCATGGCCATCCTCCCTGGGGGCGATTTCTCGCTTTCTATCTCTCTGTCTCTCTGTCTCTCCAGCGAGCACATGCGCCCTATAGCAAAAACCTCTCAAAAAAAAAAAAAAACAGAAAGAAATTATCTCTTTGAAAGTGTTAGATATTTAGGGCAGACCATCTATAAACTTTTTAAAAATTTATTTTACTTTATTTATTTTCTAATTTGACCAAAGGGTGACAGTGAGAGAGAGAGGGAAAGTGAGAAAGCCACCAGGTCCGGAACTTGACCCGTGGTTAGCCATGTGGGCATCCAGTGTCCTTAACCACTACACCACCTGCCGGCCCCATCAAAAAAAAAAAAAAAAGATCAAACAGAATTGTTAGAGATGAGGGCTGTAATACAGGAAATCAAAACCTCCCTTGAAAGTATTAAAAGCAGATTAGATCACGCAGAAGATCTAATCTCAGATGTAGAAGATAGAACCTCTGACTTAGAGAAATTCACCAAAAAAGACTGAGAAAGTAACCCAAAAAATGAGAATAATATACAAGTAATACTAGATACCATTAGATGTCCAAACATCCGGATCATCGGTATCCCAGAAGGTGAAGAAACTAATAAGGGCATTGATAATATATTCCATGAAATCCTAGAAGAAAACTTTCCAAACCTACAGAGGCACTCAAATATCCAGACCCAAGATATACAAAGGACCCCACATAGAATCAACCCAAGATCTTCTCCAAGATACATCATAGCCAGATTGACCAAAACCACAGACAGAGATAGACACTAAAATTGGCAAGAGAAAAACGTCAAGTTACTTTCTAAGGATACCCCATCAGGCTAACATTGGACCTCTCATCAGAAACAATGCAAGCAAGGAAAGAATGGAAAAATATATTCAAAGTGTTAAATGTAAAACAGTTTCAATCAGAAATACTGTATCTGGTAAGATTATCCATCACGTGGGAAGAAAAGTTCGAAATATTCTCAGATTGGGGCCAGCAGGTGGCATGATGGTTAAGGGTGCTCGACTCCCACATGGCCGAATGCAGTTCGAGTCCTATACCTGGAGGCTTGCTTTCTCCCCCCACCCCTGTCCCTCTCTGGTCATATTTAAATAAATAAATAAAGTAAAATAAATAAAATAATTTTAAATAAAATAATTCTTCGGTTGTCTCAGCTCTTGACTTGAAGGACTTTCGTGACCAGCTCTTTGAAAAGTTCTGAAGGGAGTGGTATACCAGAACTAAAGACAGACAAATAAGAGAACAAAAAATGACCAAGAGAAAGGCCAACTTAATGCAGGGACAAGTTCTGAAATATCAATAATAATGTTGAATGTTCACGGAAAGGTCAAACCACAGTAACGCTGCAAATTCAACAAAAAAGATTACATGAGACTGAACTGGTGAAATAGAATTCTATGACTTTTTTCTAAAACATTACTGATTTTCTTCTTCGCTTTGTCTTCCAGATTTGAGAATTTTTGTTTTCTTTTGAGTTATTGGGTTCAGCGATTTGTTAAAGAATCTTTTTAAATTGAAACATAAACTTTTCTCCCTTCCTGACCCCTTTGCAATTGGAAAATATTTGTGAGCATTCTTATTGTATGGCAGAATGGTTACTTGCATAAGTTCAATAATACAATAGTATCTGTTGCCTTGCATCAGAAATTGAATTCCTATGGGGCTTTGTGCAAATAACAGGCCAAACTGAGATTAACCTATTTTTTTTGGGGGGGGGGCAAGTAAGTTAGTTTATACCTCCCTTTAATAAAAGGGGAATAGAGAAAAAAAATTGTTTCAAAATTGTTACAGTACACTTGTCACTAGATTCTAGTTTTGTTCACACTTTAAGATATTTTGTGAATCAATAAAATGTGGGGGGAAAAAGTTTAGGGAAGGGAGGGAGGGAAAGGGGGAAGGGAAAAAACTGGTAAATGTATGCTTAATTGACAAAAAATGGAAGCTATTTGCTGATGATAATGTAGTAACATCCTCATCTTAACTGCATGGTTTTTGTATTGGAGAAAGGAATGTACACTACAAAGACGTGATAAAATGTAAATTAAAATTAAAAACAAACAAAAAGCTTGCAAGTCAGCTGAGGAAGGGGCCTAGGGTCTGGGGCCAAGGACCGTCAAGACAGGCTTGGCTGCCCTGTTCCTCACGGGCTCCCAGCGAAGGGACGTCGTCAGGCTGCTGGAGAGATGAGCACATCTGGGTGACGCAGAGGGAAAGGGCTTCCTGTCTTGGCTACACTGTCCCCTGCTACGTCCTTGTGCTAAATTACATCCCTGCGTGAAATTAGAGCTGCCACATTCCCAGGGCCAGTGACAGCTGATGCACCGTGAGGCCTCCCCAGCCATCACTGTCATCCCTGTGTCCTGCAGGTGATCACGTCACTTCCGTGGCAAGCACTCCCTTCACCCTGCCCCGCTGAGTCAAGACCATGTGAAACACGCCTTCATTCTGGCAGCCTGCTCTCTTGATTAACACGGACCCATGTGAGCAGGGACAGCAGTGGACCACCGGATGTCAGGAGGCCCCCGCCTGTCCCCAGCACATGAGGACCTGCCATCACAGCTCTAAAAGCATGAGCAAGAAATCAGCTGCACTGACCCTGGTCCACGTCGCCTGGGCTCCCACGGCTCAGGAATCATGGCTGCAACCGTGTTGGGCAAACGTGGCCAGTGTGGCTGCGGGGCTGGTCTTAATGATCAAACGAGATGGAATTGAGAACCTAATTACTGCCAGCAATCTGCTTTGTTAACGCAAAAAAAAATGAAACAATTGAGTTTAAACATCGTTACTTCAAGGACTGTTTAGCTGTGCTGTATTACACACGTCAAGAAGTTCTAGAGGCCAGCAGGTGGCGTTGTGGTTAAGGTGGTGGACTCTTAAACGGCTAACCGCAATTCGGGTCCCAGACCTGGCAACTTGGAAATCATGCCAGGTACGTGTGCATGTGTGCCCAAAATCCCAGGAGGAGAATGGAGGAGGAGAAATTGAGGCATGGCCTTCCCCCAGGGGGTGATGTCTCACTGTCCCTCTCACGGCCTCTCTCTCTCTGGTGAGTGCACATACCCTATGGTAAAAAAACTTTAAAAGAAAGTTATTTAAAACTGAGGGACTTGCAAATTCCACAGAGATGAGACAGAAAGAAAAAGGCAGAGGAGGATAAGAGAAGGAAGGGACGCAACAAAGCAGGGAGAGAAAAAAGGGAGGAGATAAAAACCTGAAAAGGCATTCTCTGGTACTTTGAGACTACAGTGATCCCAGATGACTTCTTTCCAGTGGACAAAATATACTCTGATTTTTAAAAAAGAACTATGTATTTAATTTTATGTATTTATTATTTTTAAAATTTGACCAGCAAGAGAGGGAAAGTGAGAAAGCAAGTCACCAAGTCCAGGGCTCCACAGTTGGCCATGTGAGAGTCCAGCACCTGAACCACCGCACCACCTACCGGCCCCTGTACCCTTTGTTAGTGTTATTGTTAAAGGACCTTAAAATGTTTTTCCTTATTGCAACCAGCAGGTGGCGGAATGGTTCTACTGCTGGACTACCCTATGACTGACTGGGGTTTAAGTCTCAGACCTGGAGGCTTGAAACACACTGGGTGTGTGTGCGTGCACGCCCAAAATTCCAAGAGGAGAATGGAGGAGAAGGGATTACGGCATGGCCATCCCCTCCAAGGAGAGATTTTTAACTTTCTGTCTCTGTCTCACTCTCTCCAGCAAGAATATTTTCCTATAGCAAAAAAATCCCTTAAAAAATGTTTTTTCTTATTATATAGTCATGCTGAACATAATTTTGTTGTTGTTGAACATAATTTTTTTTTCCTTCTAAACTCATTCTAGAAGACCTAAATTATTTTCTGAATTTCAAATTCAGCTTTAAATGATGCATTCACAGGCCAGCAAGCAGCTTGGTGGATGATGCAACTGATCCCACAAGGCCGACTGTGAGGTTTGAGTCCTGAACCCTGTGGTTCGAAGAACACGTTGGGCGTATGTGAGTGCATGCCCAAAATCCTGAAAGGAGGATGGAGGAGAAGGGACTGTGGTGTGGCATCTTTTCTCATTTTCCTTCTTTCTCTGTCTGTCTCTCTCTCTCTGGTGAACACATGCACCCTATGGAAAATTAAAAAAAAAAAAAAAAAAAAAAAGCATTCAAGTGGCTTAAAATCTAAAAGGTAACTAAAGAGTAAGTGGTGCTCTCTCCTGCTGTTTCTATTTAAGTAAAAGAGAGAGAGCAGAAGATTTTCCTCCAGTTTTTATCACATACTTTGGTGATGACTTGTCATCTGACCATGGAGAATTTGACCACACAAAAGCGAAGTCCTCCACAAACAGTGGTCCTAGGGAGGAAGTCCGTCGCCAGCCACACCACGGACAGGGTGACAGACTCACAGCGGGGCCACCAGAGCCAGTCCACAGCCACAGTGGCACACAGACCAAACACTCCAACACTCCGGGTGTGTTGTGGTTAAAACTCTGAACTCATTGTTGGATCTGCCTTTTTGGTGCATTTATGCTGATTCAACTTTAAGTTACTTGATAATCATCGATTCACCATGTTTTGAAAAAAATCAAAACCACCAACTCTCTCTCTTTTTTTTTTTTTTTTTTTTTTTTTTTTTTTATGGGCGCGGAACCTACACAAAAACCAGACAGACAGAGAGACAGAGAGATAGAAAGCGGGGGGGGATGGCCAAGCCGCAATCCCTTCTCCTCCGTTCTCCTCTAGGAATCTTGGGCATGCACGCACACAGTGTGAGTTTTAAGCCACCAGGTCCAGGACGTGAACCACGGTCGACTACATGGGAGTCCAGCAACATAGCCATTACGCTAACTGCTGGTCCCAAAACCACCAACTCTTGAAGTCGAAGGAGTGTTGCTAATCCCAGGAGCTGTATAATCATTGAATTTCCAACCTCTGAAATAACCCTCGGACACACACTGGCCAGCCAGGCTGCTGGCTTCCTCAGAGAACCCTTAACTCCATCTGGAAATGGCGTAAAATACAGGTGTGGAGAATACGCTGGTCCTCCCCGGTGGCCCGGCCTCTTCCCAGCCACCCAAGGCGTCTGAGCAGCTCAGTCTCCACAATCCCAATGCTGTCAGTTCACCAAGTGCTTTTCACCTCCTAAGAGCTGCCCAGGGACCACGTGACAAACCAGGATATTGTATCTGTTATTCCTTTTTTCCCTAGGATAAATTACTCCTTGGTCAAATTTTCTATGGCACCTAGCATATTCAGAAGCCTCAAAGTGTCAACTACAGTCAATACCATATCTTATTTCTGGAATTTAAGTATAGTTTGGGATCATCAAAATACTGTTCAAACTCCAGGGTTGTCTTGAAATTGTTACCATCTTTCTATATTATGGCAAAAATTCATTGTATTAAGTTGTTAAAATAAGCCAGAGGTGGACCAGCAGGTGACATGGAGGTTAAGGCAGCTGAATCCCACATAGTTAACTGAGGTCCCAGACCTGGTAGCTTTAAAAATCACACCAGGCAGATGTGTGTATGTGCCCAAAATTTTGAGAGGAAATGAAAAAAGAGGGAATTTCAGCGTGGTCATCCCCCCTGGGATGATCTCTCTCTCTCTCTCTCTCTCTGTCTCTCTCTCTCTCTCTCCCACAAGTGCACCTACCCTATTGAAAAGAAAAAAAGGAAAGAAAGAAAGCCAGAGGTAAGTTATCTGAGAGTCCCAGGGAGGATTGCAGAAGTATTGAAATTCATTTTCACAGAGGCCTGCAGGTGGCGCCATCAGCAAATGGTCTTACCGTCACCACCAGCTCTCCCAGAATGAAGAAAACAGGAAGATTGTGGCTCACAGGATAGAGGGGAGTCGTGCCTAGGAAAACTATGGATTCTCAAAGTATCATATGGAATTGTGCTGCTGTAATAAAAAATTCAGTAATTAAAATATTGATTATGGAATTGTCTGCTTTCTTTGTATTAAATATAAGCATTTTATAGGCAATGTGTTTATATAAATAAATATAGTTTTCGGTTGACTCTTTTATGGTGCTATAATGACAGCCTAATCCTCATTTGTGTGTTAAACGTGTTCTTTAACGAAATTATACACTTACCAGTGCTGTGCAGCTAGCAGGGTTTGAAGCCTTCATCTAATCTTCCAGAATGGTATTTCTGCAGTCCTAACACTCTGCTTAATCACTCCAATAAAAAGAGTAGATTTCTTTGTAATGCAATTTGTAAGCAATAAACATGATTGAGAATGCAGTATTTGCTGTCGACTACGTTTAATGCAGGGTTTTAATTTGGTGTGTAATTATTCACTTGGTAGACACTTTTTCCATTCACGTTTCTTTTCCCCCCCACTCTGAAGAAAGTTGGTAAGTTTGGAGAACCTTGGAAAAATTGGGTTTCCGGGTGTTTTATAAAAGCCTGCGTTTGATGCAGCTGCTACAGGAAAAGCACATTTTTTTTTTGATCTGCCAAAGACAGGAGGTCACATTAACTCGTAATACAGACACATAAAAATGTGATTATGGTTCTAAACAGAACGCAGTAGGCTCCTAGTTAACACAATGAGATTTCCAGGAAGTGATGCATAAATTCTTCAAAAATGACACATTTCTCACGTTCCATTCCAATTAAATTACTGAGGCAGCTAAGGGCGATGAGCGCGAAGTACGGGGAGAAAATGAGGGTTTTCTTCTTGTAACTGTATCTCTGTGAAAGTATATTTTTATGAGAAGCAGTTAATATTAAGCTATTATTTTTTTCAGCTGTGCTGGAAGGGATGTCTCCAGCCCTGCTCCTCCCTGCTGTCCCCAGAAGAGCTTGCTCCTTTGTTTCGTGGGTTTGCTCACGGCCAGAGAGCAGCGCCGGCCGGGCACGCCCCCACCCGGGGCCAGTGAAGGGGCGCCCGGTCGCTGTCCACAGGCCTGCAGTCGCGGGACCCAAAGCCTCCCGGGGCTCAGTCTGCTCCCCGCGGCGCCCGGCCGGGGCAGGAGACACGAGGCTGCGCCCACGCGTGACCCGCGAACACGCGGGGCCGGGCCTCGGCGCCGGGCTCAGGCCTGGGGTCCCCGGAGCCCCTCCGCTGCGCGGGGGTTCGCGGCCCAGCACCGAGGTGGGTGGGCGTGAGCTACTTCTGAGGAGCTCCCCGCCTCGCGGCCCTGGGGGCGCGGGGATCCAGACCCACCGTCCTGAAACCGGCTTTCGGGGTTGGGGGTCCAGGGCTGCTCCCGGCGAACAGGCCGGAGAAGCGCGCGCCGCGGGCCTGGGGGAGGAGGCGGGAGGAGCGTTGGAAGACAAAAGGATGTGAGGCTTTAAATTCAAAAAGACGCTTCCGAAAGCCTCGCGCTGGGGTTTGAAAGGCGCTCGGAGGACGGCGGCAGAGCGATCCCAATCAGAAATGCGATGTGAAGTCCTAATGAACTTGATTGCGCGCACATATAATCCCCCACGGCCCTAAATGAAATCAGATATCATCAGAAGACGCAGGGAAGGGAGTGTTTACAGCCGACGCCGGGCCGGGACGGGGCGATGCGGCCCCGGTATTGATGTCGAAAATGATGGATAACGCGGGAATGGCAAATATACTATTTGTCTAATGGCTCGGCAATTAAATTCCCCTGTAAATGACCCATGCCTCATTTCATCCTAATCTATGGAATTTTGATTGAATTCGTCAGCTCTAATTGAAAAATACTGCACTTTAATGTCTGCATTGCAGTTTCAGGACGAGAGTGGTTTTAATGAGACGGTGCCCCCCTGACCCGGGAATATTTGAGACTTTTATTCGGAATTTAAAGCCAGAAGATTGCTCGACTGAGCCCTGCGATTTCCTCTCCTGTATCCAAGCCCATCCATCTCTGGACGCGATTTAATAAACGCACTTGAGGATAAATGCGCCCCCGACCCTCGCGGGGAGGCGATCCCACGCTGCGCCCCTTCCCAGGGCCCAGGTGCCCCGCCCTCCCCTAGGGAACGCCGGGAGGAGGCGGCCGCCCTCTTTCCCAGGCCCAGGTACCCCACCATCTACAGCCCTGGCTGCCCGGCACTGTCCGGACTGAGGTCTCCGCCTTCCCAAGGCTAAACCCAGGCGCTCTCCCTGGAGGAGGAGGTCCTGCTGCGTGTGACCCGCACACCCCCGGAAGAGACTCAAGCACCCCGGGACGGGGCCGGCCCCCGACGTGCTTTATATGCAAATGACGAGGCGAAGCCATCCCTGAGAAATTAGCTACTTGCTGAAGCATATTTACTAGATTGAAATGAGTTAAAGAGAAACATTTTAAGTCGTGCAAAAGAGATAATTGGCCGCATTAAAACTGGGGACGTTATTTCCTTTATAAAAAAAAAAAAGAAAAGAAAAAGGGAAAGTCGCCAAGGAGGGAGCGGTTAAAAGTGCGCGTGGAAGCGAAGCCAGGACTGCTCAGAGACCAGAAATCCACCAATGCGCGGTACAAAACCCCGCGGGTACCTCGTTGGGGAACACCTCTGGAGGAAGGACCTCGAGGGGGCGCCTCTCGAGACACAGCGGCGGCAGCCCGACTCCATTGCTTGGAAGGCTCGATCCTTTCTGTGGCCTGCAGGGGGCAACCTCAAGCCAGGGTCCCGGGGGTACGGCTGAGCAGGGCACCGGGCGTGGGAGGAGTCAGCCCTGGTTCTTGGACCCACAGCGCCCCAGCTCCCGGCAGTCCCCCCGTCATCCGGTGCTGTCCCAGACTCCGGGTAGGTCAGGGCAGTGACCCTAAGGAGACTGCGCGTCGGAAGAAACAGGCTGAAGGCCCAGCCCTACTCAAAGGAATGCATCCGAGGTCCAACGCACAGAGCTAACAGATCCTTTCCTTAAAATGATCTAAAATGACATCGACGCCATCTCCCCGGGAAGGCAGAGCCTTGCGCTCTTGCGATGCCAGACTTGATGAGAACAGACAGCAGAGGACGCTCCCAGGGCCGGGGTCAGGGGCTCTGCGCCACAGTCCCGGCTCGCGCCCGAGGGGTCATGTTGTGCCCACCCAGGGGCGGCGCTCTGGGACTGCCCACTGCCGCAGCGAGGCGTCGTGCTCAAGTACCACATGCACCCTTCCCATTCGGTGGCCTGTGGTTTGCTTCCGAATGCTCGAGAGCCGGGCGCTCAGCGGCCACCCTCACATTGACGTTCTCACTCTGAGCACAGGCTTCCGCCCTGGCCGGCCCGCGCGCCGAGCCTTCTGCAACGCCCGGGGCTGGCGGTGTGCTCGCAGGTTGGCTACCCTCCCGAGCTCGCGCTGGGGCAGGCCCTGGGCAAGCGTGCTGCAGGCTTTGCTCAGCCTCCCAACAACCCGTGACAGAAGGGCTACATTAGCGAGCCTCCTTGCGGGGACCGAGTCAGACCGCTAGTGGCAGGGAGCTGGGATTCCGCCCCTTACGCAGATGCAACTCAGAGGTCAGGGAGAATTCAACTGGGCGCACTAGGGCCCTCGCGCCCCATGTCTGAGGATTTCTTACCCATTCACTCCCAGGACCTGCTCAGAGTGAGTCAGAGCCAAGATAAACTTATGTGGATTTTAAAGGGGGCGGAGGTGGGTTTTCCATGATCATGTCCAAAACCTGGTCTTATTTCTTACAACCCGTACAAGCAAGGTCTGAGTTTCCCCCTTAGTTTTTGACAAAGGCTTTGCGTCTGGCCTAGGCGTTTAAAATTTTAAAAATGGGAATCTTTTTCTTGTCTAACTGTATACTTCTTTAAAAAGAAAAGAAAAAGGCTTCTCAGCCCTTCTGATTCTCAGAAAAGCCGAGTAAAACATCTACCTCCTGCCTGGAACCGAGAGCCTAAACAGGTTTTAAAGCAGATGCCATTACTTACTTGGTCCTTAGGGGGCGCTATGGCTACCTGCGCATTGTGCGCGCCCGCGGTGTTTTTCAGGCACTTACAAAGCTTTTAAAAAAAACGGTGTCTTGCCATTCCCTCATTCACTAACACCTATAATACTTATTTGAGTTCTGTTTACAAATATGACATAATTTAAATTATTAAAATAAAATATGAGTAACTATGTGAGATGATGAATACGTGTATTTGTCCCACTATAGTAACCACTTTATGTATTATGTGTCTTGTGGTCTACCTTAAATATACACGATAAAACTTATTTTAAATGAGTAAACATATATGTCATATAAAATTTGGTTTGTACAAAAGATTATTCAGCTCATTATATTTTAATGTATAAATTCCCAAAGAACTTCCAATCTTCTGAATGAACTGAATTTCAAGCCATTTTTTGTTAGAATGATGTTAAACTAAGAAGTTTCTCATCTCTTAAGGTTTCTTGGTTTTTCTATTTATTATTTATTTATTTTTTTAGAGTTTTTTGCTATAGGGCACATGTGCTCGCCAGAAAGACAGAGAGAGACATAGAGAGACAGAAAGTGAGAAATCACCCCCCAGAGGGGATGGCCACGCTGCAATCCCTTCTCCTCCATTCTCCTCTCGGGATCTTGGGGACACACACACACACATGTGCCCAGTGTGAGTTTAAGCCGCCGAGTCCAGGACTTGACCCGCGGTCGACTACATGGGAGGCCAGCGACATAGCCATTATGCTAACTGCTGGTACCAAGGTTTCTTGGTTTTTCAGGTTTTGTTATGTTTGCTCTTTAAGTGTGTCTATGGGAAACGGGGAAATTATAATGGTCAAGAGGCAGACTAAGAACAGCAAGCAGACTAGCAGATTCTTTTTTTTTTTTTGAGAGGTTTTTCTGCTATAGGGCACATGTGCTCGCCAGAAAGACAGAGAGAGACATAGAGACAGGAAGCGAGAAATCACACACACACACACACCCGGGGGATAGCCACGCAGCAATCCCTCCTCCTCCTTTCTCCTCTTGGGGATCTTGGGCACGCACGCATACGCGCCCGGTGTGAGTTTTAAGCCACCGGGTCTGGGAAGAGAACCGCGGTCAACTACGTGGAAGTCCAGTGACATAACCATTACGTTAACTGCTGGTCCCAGAACAGAAAGCATATTTTAAAACACCATCTTTTTGGAGGAGGAGGCTGAGGGGACTGAGGTGGGTAGATAGGTGAAGGGGCAAGCCCCTAAACTCTGAATGCATTCAACTCGATCACAGGACACTCCCCCAACCTCATTTTCTGAGCTATCATGATCAGTTTCTGCTCTTTGTAACGCTTCCTGTTCATTATTGTCACAGACTTCAGGGAACAGAAGGTTCGTCCAGGCACAGACAAGCCGGGTTGCTTCTGGCTCGTGGTTCATTTTCCAGCAGAGACTAATCTTTCTCATATGCCCAGAAGGAGAGCTGGGGCAGGCTGCCTGGAAGGGGCCCATTCACAAAGCCTTCACCTCTGCCCTGCTGGGCCTGGTCCGAACAGGCATCCGACACCCACAGGAGCCCCCAGCAGCAGCCCTGAGTCCCTCTTTGGTGTCAATGGCTATGTCCCCTGCAGGAAGCAATTGCCCGAGTGTGGCCTGACTCCATGTGCAAAGGAACTGCAGGGGATGACACACAGTCCACGGGAAGAACTTCCCCTGCAGGGGTGTTTTAAAGTCATTGTGCAGCGTAAATACTCGGTAGCCAAGTGTGAACACCTTTTCTCTAACTCTGTGCTCGTTCGGGGGAGCTCCCTCAACACGCACGCACAGACAACATGCCCCATGCAAAATGCTTTCACTCTGCTGCCAAACCCAGAGGTGTCCCCTAGGGATGTGTGAGGGACCTTGTTCTGCAGTTTTCTGGATCCTCCCCACTGCGGCTCAAAGAACTACTCTCTCCTCATCCCTGATTTCTATTTGATCTACATAGACTCCAGCAAGTTGGTTGCTGGCTGAAAATATTTGGGGATTCTAGGGCTTGTTCTCTGACCTCACTCCTGGCTCCTTGCCTTAAAGTTTGGGAACTTCAGGCCACACCTCCAAGGGAGACATCATCCTCTGCAGCAAGGTCATGCAAATCGAGTCCTCTGCATTTTTTCAGATGACAAAGGCAGAAAACTTAAAGGTTCTCCTGTTTCAAAGGCCAAAGAGGTCACCACTCCCAATCATCTCTGTGATCACCGTCAAGAGGAGGCTGTGTATCAAAGGCACGCGAGACAGTGGGAACCATCACAGCCCAAAAAACACGGGCGCCAGCCTCGCTCCACGCTCCACACCTTCTCTGGCAAGGAACTTACACCCTTTTATATCCCTCCAGCCCAGGTCCCCTCTCTCAAGTCTCATCAAAGGAAGCTGGTTCAGCCCAGTGTGAGACTGTGACCTCCACCCCACCCTTGGGACCCAGCTAAGAGAGGGTCCAAGAGTCTGGAAGATGGTGGTGGCGTTCAGTCTCTGTCAACTTTCCTTCTCCTTGGCTCTGGTTCTTGGTGGCTTTCAAGGCCTGCAGCCAGCAGATCTTACCCTGGGTCTTCCCTCGGGGTGGAAGTGCACTGCGGCCCTGGCGGGCTGTGGTTTCTGTGGTTTCAGAGCAGCCCGCTTCCCTAACTCTCACACTTCCCTGGCTGCAGGCCAGGTGCTCGGTGTGCAGTAACGTGTTAACTGTTCGCAGTTACTGCATCTAACTTGCCTTCTTTCCTTATCGATATGTAGACTGGGTCCCCTTCCCTCCACTTCCAACACACACTCCCCTTCTGTTCTCTCCTTGGAAAAGACTGTCACTTAAGGTGGTCTCTCTCTCTCTCTTGAAAGAATTATTTAACTTTATTCATTTTCATTTGACTAGAGAGTGAGGGGGAAGAGAGAAGGAAACAGAATGCAAGCTGCCAGGCCCAGGACTCAAACCGTAGAGGACTATGTGGGAGTCCAGCGCCCAGGCCACCAGCCAGCCCCAAGGTGGTCTCTCGAGGAAGCTGTCCTTAAGGCCACCTCATCTGGGTGGGGTCCGTCAGTCACAGACATGCCTTGGAGCCTTCCAGAGCAGCTTGTTTCTGAGCCAACTTTTTGCAGTGACCTTTCCCGGGGTTCCACCTGGAGCAGGTGTTAGGCTCTGCAAGGGGGTGGGGGGAGTCTCCCTGCTCACCTAGCCTGGCCTCTCCCTCCCATTCCTGCAGCATCCTGCCCGTCTGTGACAGCCTTTTCTTTTCGTTTTCTCATCAGAGGGGAAATAACCAGAGGAAATGTGGGCCCTGCTTTGCGGGTTATTTCTCCATGAAGGAGAAACGGAGTTCTCACTAACAGCAATAGCTGTTTGCAATCCATCTGGCAGAAGTTAAAGTCCGACGGGCGTCCCCAGCCGGGTAGTTCCTGGGCCACACACCCACTTACTCTCTCCAGCGTGGCTTCTAAAGGGTTAAATCGATGCGCGCTCACTCGTGGCAAACCCTTTTAAAAGACAACGCCCCTGTGGGGGGTCGGGTGCCTTCGGGAGGAGCCGGGAGCTGGGGCCCTGGTTAGGAAGGCCAGTTGGAGGGCTCTGGAACTCCAGGCGCCCCTAGGAGTCTTAGCCAGCCTCTCCCCTGTCGCATGGTCTCCGGGCGAGGTTGGAAGCTCTCTGGGCCCACCTGAGTCCTCGCCAAGCATCTCTGGGCCACTGCTCGTTCCTTCCAGCTTGGGCGCCAGCCGCCGCCAGCCAGGGCCCAACGCCACGCGTCCGTGTCCGCGGCTTTCCAAGCGGGATGCGGCCCAGGCACGGCGGAAGACCCCGATCCCCAGGAGAGCTGCCCGTGTGGCATTCCCTAAGGCCCCCAGACCAGGCCCGCGAACCCTCTCACCCTTCCGTGCCCTCTGCCGGCCTCCCCAGCCGCTGGCCCGCGGCCCCGGCATTAGCATCTCTGTGAAGTCCCGCAAACAATGCCCGCTGTGCGGGGATGAAAGCCGGGCGCCGGGTGACCGGCGCGTTTGAAGTCCCCGCAAGGTGGGGCCTCGGGGATCGAGAGTATTGAGAGGGCCGGTGGG
>NW_006159460.1:1339641-1344924 GCF_000334495.1 Tupaia belangeri chinensis | reverse complement strand
GGGCCGCGGGGGTCGAGAGGATTGAGAGGGCCGGTGGGAGTAGATGTCGCCAGGTGAGAAGCGCTCGGGGCCTGAGGTTCGCAGACCTTCGGGACCGTCCAGACCCGGGCGGGCAGAAGAGAACGCCAGCCCCGCAGCACTCCAGGCGGGCGCGCTCGCCGCCTCTCGCTCCCGCCCAGCCCCAGCCCGGCCTCCATCTGGCGCCCGGTCTTCCCAGGCAGGGAGCTCCGGGGCCTAGCGGAGTGCGCTCGGTCTGCGGAGGATCCCCGTTTGCCCGGCTGAGTGGTCGGGCACAGGCGTGGCGAGGGGAGGCGCGGGGCTTCCAAGGCACTTGGAGATCCGTCACCACCCCCCATCCCCCGGGACCGCGAGCTCTCCAGGCCCAACTGTTCGGGCTGCTCCTAACAGACCTCTCCCTGTGCACTTGGGCACCGCGGCCCCTCCGCAGGCGCCTGGGCTGGCGAGGAGTAGGAGGAGCCCTGCGCCCCTCGCGGTGGCAGCGCGCGCCCGCCCTCGCGGTGTCTCGGCTCCCGTGCGGAGCAGTTTCCCGCTCCAGTCCGTCTGCAGATCCCACGAGGGCTCGCCCTATGGGCCACGCGGCTGTGGCTCCGCCTGTTTCTCCGAGCTGGAACTGAGAGGGCAGCGCAGGTGCTAAGGGTCACGTTTCCTGGCCTTCGGGCTTTCGAGAACGTTTTCCAACTCCCTGGAGGAAATGCAAAAGAGGGGGAAAAAAAAAAGCCCCCTCCTCTTCACGCTTCTGGCTTGCGGTTGTTTTGTTTCTGCTACTTTGGGGGGGGGTGGGAAGACAAAAAGCAAACTTTCTACATAAGAATGTCGTAGCACACACAGCGCCGCAAAGGGTTTCTTCTTCGGGGCTGTAGAAAAACCCTCTGTCCTGCTTTCTGCATGGTCAAGGAGCAGAATAATGAAACCAAAGACTTTTATTTTATAAACCACTTGATCTTTGCTTGGGAAACTCTATTAATTGAATGGGTTTGCCTTTTTTGCCAGTCTCCTTTATCATTATTTATGGGCTTTAAATTGTTTAAAGTTCCCTTGACGTTCAATTTACAAGTTTGGGGACTTTTTTTGTTCTGCCTTTTGTCCTGGAGAAAGACATCGTGTTGGAAGTGCTTTGAAAAGCCAAACATGAGAGGTTGGCAGTGAAAGGGAAGCGGGTGAGATCCCTTTTACTTCTGTCCCGTTGGTGAATGGCTCTTTTACATAATTGCAGAGCTATTTCAAAGCCAGCCAAGGGCTGACTTCACTTAGAACCACATGGAGTCTATTTTGGGCTTTCAGATTAAAAAAAAAAAGCGCTGAATAAAATAGTTTAAAAAGATGAGCCTTCAACGCTTTCTGCTACTTGCAAATCGGTGTGTCTGAGGGGGAGTTTTACACAAGCACCCCTTTGTAAGTGCGTCTTGGGCGAGGGAGGGCCTGTTCTGGGTTAGCTGGGTGTGAATCCCAACTGCCCTTCCATAAATAAAACCCAACCCAAGTTATTTCCCAACTATTGCCCGGAGCAAGAGCTCTGACAATGACCGAAAGATCAGGCCACTCAAAATTCCTATAAATAAAAACAATCTGGTTGCCCTAGAAACTGGCCTGTCCCTGAGAGTAAGCGGAGGGCGGGAGCACTAGGCCTTCGAGGCTCACAGGTCTTCCCGTGTCCACAGGTGCCCGGGCACCTGCACCTGCTAACCCCACGACCACCAGCAATCTCTCCCCTGGAAGCAGCATGGAAGGGTGACGTTCCCGTGCTTGGTCCCTCAGGACGAGCTTGTGAGGCTGCCCCAAGTTTACTATTTAAAGTGTCACACACTTGTGTGTTTTCTATTTCACACTCAGCCTTTATACACCTGCATGCAACTGCTAACTGGGACAGCCATGAAGCTGGAGCCAGCTTAATTACCAGCACTGCTACTGAACTTCTGAGGTTTAAAGTGGCTTAATACTAATAGGTAGCTTGGCCCCTGTCGAGTAAACCGCCCCGGGCCTGGGCTATTTTCATCTGGGCAGGAGGCTGCCCAGGAAAAAAGTGGGAGGAAGTTAAATGCAGTTTGAGGGCCCAGCTCTCCCTTCCGGATATGGCTCATTTTTGCAGTTGGAGGCGCGTAGAGTGCTGAAGGATAAACTGCGAAGATCTGTACAGGGGTCTTCTGTACAGGGGTCTTCTCGCGCTGCACTTTCAGGCAGTTAGGAGTCGAGCAGGTAGGAATCCGGAATCTGGGGAAGGAAGAAGCCTTGTGCTTGCCTCTCACTGTCCACAAATCTCTCTGAGGAGCTGAGGAAAAACTGGAATTCGCAGCCCTCAGGCTCTGAACGCCTTGCAGGTAACTGAGGAGCCGGGAAACTCTTGTTAATCACAGCCAAACACAATGATCCTTTGATAATATGAACAGTCCAACAGTCGTTAGCTAAGCAGTTAGGTATTCAATGAGAAAATATTACTGCATTGCATTTGAGAAAAAGCACACCAGTAAATAAAATGCATATTGATGAGAATTTTCTGAACTCACTAATAAAAAAAGATTAGTATTATAACCCCTACAGTCAATACTTTCTGAGGCAATTTATGGATGCAGATAATAAGCCATCAAATTATTTCAAGTGTAGCTGTGATCCGACGGATCTAAATCTTCTCACTGAACTTTACATGTAGAATTACCACCAAAATACTCAAAGGAATCACCCGTCTCAGGTGACAAAAGTCCCTCGAACAATATATTTGCCACCGAATAGTAAAGTGGCAAGCCTTCCTGGGTAACATGAGTAACAGCTGACGCGGGCATGCCGGTGGAAGGCAGCGAGGGCCCCAGCTGTAGCCACGTAAATCAAGGAGGGACGGCGCGCTCGCTCGCTTAGTATTCAGGAAACAAGGCAATGGCGGCAGCCGCATTACTGTAACTGTCTCATAATGAGAGGGGTATTTATTATGCTCATAAAGAAACCAGCCTTTTGCCCTGGGCTGCTGCCCCCTCTTCTTCCCTTTTGCTCTCTTTCCTTTTTCTTCCTTTGCGGGAGTGGAGGCCAGGGATACAGCTGGGAGACCCACGGACACCTTCCGGGTGGGTCCCAGTGGGAATTCATTTCCTCTCTGGCCGCCTAAGCCACCCCGGGCCTGGGCGTGAGACGAGTGAGGCAATACAGGCGAGTCCTAATGAATTCCTTTCAAACCGCCTGCTGCCGGAGCTATCTATTACTCGGCCTAGAGTGGGGACCCGCGCCCGAGACGTCTTTGTCCGGGTGACGGTGGGGAGGAGGGAGGAGGTAGACGAGGACGGCTGGCGGCGGCCCGTGAGTTTTCCCAACGCCCCGGGGCGCCAAGAACGCACCCCCCCTTTTTCCTGTAGGGCCCGCTGGGTGGCCAGTGGGTCCCGGCCAGACGCCCCGCTGAAAAGGAGGTCTGGGATTAAGATGTCCCCCCACCCCGGGGGCCTTAGGGTCAGAGAGAAAGAAAAAGGAAGAACGAGAAAGAAAAGCTTCAAAGAATTGGGTCGATAAATTCATAACGATCGATTTATCTTTATCTCCCAATTAAATGTGCTTGTAAGTGATACGTAACACACGTCCAACACGGGCCGACTCCCCGTCACTAGCTCCTCGGCGTGAGCTGATTTTTTAATGACCAGTGTTAACAATGCCCCCTCTCTCCTCCCCCGCCCGGTGCCTATGGCGGTCTAGACCGGGAAAGTTGAATCGGGGCCCGGAAGGCGCGTGGAAGCCCCGCGCGCGCTGGTGCGCTTCGCGTGGTCATCCTTTGCCACGAAATTATTCCATTTTTAAAAGGAACGCAAGGGCTGAAAGTTTTCGTTTTAATATGTGGGGAGGTAAAAGCATCCCTTGTTTCCCTCCACCCGCTCAAATCCTCCAGTACCCAAATTCCGGGATCTTTACCGGTGCCGAGGACAGGGAAACATCTTGAGGGAATCGGCTCCATCCCGTAGTCCGCAAAGGCGAACCGCGCGCCCTCGAGTGCTCGCGCTGGAAACCGGGCGGCGACGCCAGGGTGAGCGCTCCCTCCGCTCCCAACGTGCTTAATTAGCGCCTATTTACAAAACGCAGCTTTTATTTGAGCAAACATCATAAAGCTTTCATCAGGATAATCTCACGTTATACAATCTGGAGGCATAGCAACTCCCCCCTTCCTCCCCGAGGATGGAGCAGATAAAGGACTCGCTTTATTATCATAATTATCGTGGTTGTTATTTTGGTGCGCGCTGGCAAAGTGTGTAAATAGGTGCGGTGATTAGGAGTGTCATGAAAAATGACAGTAGGGATCGCTCACGGAAGGGCCCAGCTCGGGATGGGAAACCAGCGGCCTCCCCGCCCCACCCAGTAGCGCCAGGGAGCAGAGAGACCCCGGAGGAGTCCCCGCAGCTGTCAGCTTCCGGATGGCGCCTTGGGGGCGGATCTGTCAGGGAAGGACCCTGATTCCAACTCCCGGAACCATGCCCGGACCCCTGGTGCAGCCGGAGCACCCAGTGCTAGGGTGAGCCGCGGGGCTGGTTTACTCTTTGCAAATATGAAAGTCTCTAGCTATGACGCGGCGGGTGGAAGCCCCAGAAGTTGCTCTCGAGGTGGCATCGAGAAGGCTGCTGGGCTCCAGTGTCCAAGTTGTGGAGGTACCAAAGGTCCCTCTCAAGTTGGCGCGGGCGGGGAGCCCAGGCTCAGGCTCTGGGCTCTGCGCTCTCCGACGGTGGCGCCCGAAGCCCGCTAGCCGCCAGCCAGAGTAGAAGAGGCGGAGCCTCCGTTTAGCTCCGCCCCATATCGGTGCAGCCAATGGGAGGCGGCTCCCAGCCCCACGTGAGGCAAGCTCGGCCCGGCAGCAGGCAAAATGTGAATGAGAAAGAGGAGCGCGATTTAAAGGTGCTGGCGGCGCCCGCCGGAGACAAGCGCGCCGGCTTCCCGCGCTCCCCAGCGGCCCGCGGGAGGCGACGGACGGACCGACGGACGAACAAACGGGCGCACGGACGGCTGCTAGCCAGGGCAAAGAGCAGCAGAACCAAGAGCGCGGGCTCCGACGGGCAAGCGACCGGCAGCGGCTCCAACGAGCCTGCGGGGCGCGGGCGCCCTCTTCCCTCTGGGGTGCACCGCCTCACCCCCCACACCGCCCGCACCTGTGCTGGCCTGGCATGCAGCGGGGCCAGGGCTGAGGGGCCGCGGCTTCTGTCCTCCGGCTCCCCCTCGACCCCTGCTCCGCGCTCCCGGCGTTGCTCCGGGCGTCCGGCGGGCTTCCTGGCGGCGGGGCGGAGCGGGGGCTTTTCGCCCCCCCCTCGC
>NW_006159460.1:1339228-1339567 GCF_000334495.1 Tupaia belangeri chinensis | reverse complement strand
GCCCGCGCTGCCCCAGGCCGCGCTGCAGCCCGCGCTGCCCCCCGCGCACCCTCACCACCAGATCCCCAGCCTGCCCACCGGCTTCTGCTCCAGCCTGGCGCAGGGCATGGCGCTCACCTCTACGCTCATGGCCACGCTGCCCGGCGGCTTCTCCGCTTCGCCCCAGCACCAGGAGGCGGCGGCCGCCCGCAAGTTCGCACCGCAGCCGCTTCCCGGCAGCGGCAACTTCGACAAGGCAGAGGCACTGCAAGCTGACACGGAGGACGGCAAAGGCTTCCTGGCCAAGGAAGGATCGCTGCTCGCGTTCTCCGCCGCCGAGGCGGTGGCGGCGGCGCCTCG
>NW_006159460.1:1336203-1339181 GCF_000334495.1 Tupaia belangeri chinensis | reverse complement strand
CGAGTAAGCTCCCAGTTCCCGCGGGCGCGGAGGGGGCTAGGCCGCGCCCCCGCTCGACCCCTGAGCCGCGGGGTCTTTTGGGGGGCATTTAGAGCCACGGCACGAACGGAGTCTCTGGGGGACATTTAGCGCCCCCAGCCAGCCAGCCGCTACGCATGGTGGCATAAATATCAGGCGACCCGTTTGGCTCAGTACACCCCACCCCCTCCTCCATGACCTGGGGTCTCGCGTAGGTCGTAACCTTCTGGGCTGATGCGTTGGGCCGAGTCTCCCTTGTACGTGTATCCAGGCGCCCCTACTGAATCCCTCAGGGAGCTTACCGCTGGTCCGGGAGAACCAGATTCCTGGGAAGCTCGTCGTCTTCCTGCGTGTGCGTGTGTGTGTGTGTGTGTGTGTGTGTGTGAACTTCTCCCAAGGCTAAGAAACCTTTTTGGCCAACGCGACCTCTCCAAAAAAAGAGGCCGTCTGGCATCTGCACGTCCGGGTGCATCTGGCTCCTGCTGCGATGAAATTGAGAACCACTGGGTGGAGAGGGCTGGACGGACTGTGAACCCCTCAGTCCTCACCCAGCCCCCTCCCTGGGGACAAAGGGACGCTCTCTTGGGCCTCAAGCCCCTGCTGCTTCTCCTCAAATTGCCGGAGCCTGGGAAGGTGCAGAGGAGCCATGGAGGCCCCTGGAGCGAGGGTTCTGGGCAAAGGGCTGGCGCTTACACTGTCTCCTCCTCTCCTTTGAGCTTTCTCACGCTTCCCCCGCCTTTTCTGCCCCTCAAAGGCCAGGAAATCACAATGTGTTAATGTCATAGAAAGACAATCCGCTAAGGAGGGGTGGGGGGGGATGTCCAAGTGGCAGTGGAAGGGGACAGGAAAGCCAGTGTGCGAATGTAATAAAACGCCGTTTGGTTTTGCTTTCCAGTCGGGGCTGTCCGAGGGCAAGGGAAAGACGAGTCAAAGGTGGAAGACGACCCGAAGGGCAAGGAAGAGAGCTTCTCACTGGAGAGCGATGTGGACTACAGCTCGGATGACAATCTGACTGGCCAGGCAGCGCACAAGGAGGAAGACCCGGGCCACGCGCTGGAGGAGACCCCGCCGAGCAGCGGCGCCGCGGGCAGCACCACGTCCACCGGCAAGAACCGGCGGCGGCGGACTGCCTTCACCAGCGAGCAGCTGCTGGAGCTGGAGAAGGAGTTCCACTGCAAAAAGTACCTCTCCCTGACCGAGCGCTCGCAGATCGCGCACGCCCTCAAACTCAGCGAGGTGCAGGTGAAAATCTGGTTCCAGAACCGCAGGGCCAAGTGGAAACGGGTGAAGGCAGGAAATGCCAACTCCAAGACAGGGGAGCCCTCCCGGAACCCCAAGATCGTCGTCCCCATCCCTGTCCACGTCAGCAGGTTTGCTATTAGAAGTCAGCACCAACAGCTGGAGCAGGCCCGGCCCTGAGGGCCAGAGCGGGCAGACCTGGCAGCCATGGTGGTGAACCCAGCTCCCAGGGGACCTGTGTGGTCCAAGTCTGCAGCTAAACTCCAAGTCACACCCCAGCTGTGGGCATCCCAAGCAATCTGAGAATCTGTTCACTGCGCACACTTGAAAGACTGCATTGAAGGGACTGCAGCCACGCTGAAGACACACTAAATATTTATTATACTGCCCCACTTTGTACATAGATACCCATAGATACCGGATCTCAGCTGCAGTATTTGGAAAGTTCTAGGACCAGATCACCCAGTAATATTCCGCACTCACGTTCCGGAAGAAAACAAACCTCGGCTGTACCCTGCGCCGTCGCAGCCGTCTGTCCATTCTTTTCCACAGGTAAACATGAAATGCAGGAACAAACGCTGGGGTTTAAACTTATTTTTGTTTCTCTTCTGGCTTTTTGAGTTGACTGGAAGCCGGCATTGTGGGGCAGCCTGGAGACTGGCGCTTAGCTCTTGCCTGGCTTTCTTTCCCGGGTCGCATATTCTATCTGAGCCATGTCTGAAGCACGTCTCCGTTGTGTTTAATTTATTTCAATGTAGCTTATTTTCTTATAAGTTATGACATTTAAACAATCTCAGTCTTGTGAATAATAAAAAGGAGAGAGAGAAAAAAACAAAAGACCAATTCCTGGGCCTCATGAGTGTGTCCGGAATTGGACTGACCCGAGGGCACTGCCCAGGCCTGGCCTGGAACCCTGCAGGACGGCGCCCCGGTCTAGTCTTTCCAGGCTGACTGGCTGTGGGCCCCACGGCTCCTTACCAGGTTTAAGTCGGAGGGCAAGAGCTCTGCGTTTCAGATCCCCTAACTTCACCTCGAAACCTAACGCCTCCCGCTTAGCTCAGCCTAACGCTACTGAGAAGGCTGGCAAACTTCGGCCAGAGGCGGGTGCAGAGCAGGGAGAGCGCGAGCGGGTGTCGGTGGCTTTCCTGAGCTCCCCGTGCTCCGGTTCCACTGCAGCCGCCAGGGAGGAAACGCGTTTCCTTACAAACATCCCCACCCGAAAAGAAGCGCTGCTCTTAGCCAGGCAGAACCGAGGGACGGTCCATAAATCAGGCTCTGGGCGTTATCTCCCCATAGGGCCCGCAGCCCAGCCGGTAGAGCCGGGCGTTCCGGCATCCCTGGGTGCGGAGGAAGGCGGGCGGCGAGCCCCGCGGGCCGGCACCTCCTCTCTGTGCGCGGGGTTGGGGTCGGAGCCGGGAGGGACCACCGCCCCACTCCCCAACGGGAAGGACGCCCTGGGTCAGCACCACAAAGGGGTTAGGAACGCCAGCGACTTGAGGGCGGGCCCTCAGGGGCCTGGCTGGAGGCAAGCGGCCAGGCCTGGGTCCCCCAGCGTGGAGCTGGTGGAGGGTGAGCATCGGTGGCAGCTCTTGCGGCCACCAAGCCCACAGCCCAAAGAGCAAGAAGCCAGTGGCCTCGCCAGCCTCATCTCCTAGTGGAGGGCTGGAGGCCTGCAGCTGGTCTGGAGGTCGTTCATCGGCCCGCGGTGCCCTCGGCCTCGT
>NW_006159460.1:1328625-1336169 GCF_000334495.1 Tupaia belangeri chinensis | reverse complement strand
TGCTAACATTGACTTAATTAATGCCGCTCACAACCCCTTACTCCCCCGGCAGAGGGGCCTGGGGACGGAGGCCTCCGCGCGAACTTCAGGCGCAGGGTGGAGGCCCCGAGCCACTGAGTCCCGGTTTCCCGCCGCGCTCCAGCCTTTCCAGTTGTGGGAAAAGACCCGGGCCTGGATTTGGAGCACAATAAAATGGAGCGGCCGGTCCTCTGGGTCAGCTCCTCCCGGAGCCAGTGGCACAGGCTCCTGACCGGTGCCCGCCCAGGGCCCTGAAGCTTGGAGTTGCGAGGGAGCCTGGGTGTGTCAGGATCACACCAGCCTGGAGGCCTGGTCAGCCTGGTCTGGCGCCTCCTGCTCCCACCCTCTGCAGCTGGTCGTCGGTGACCGCCTTCTGCTCAGGGCAGGTTCCCAACTGGCCACATGCTGCTGCCACCGCATTCGAAGGATGCAGAGACACTGTCCCGCCCCCGCCCTCCCCCACACACACCTGAGCCAGTCTGCCCCCAGTCAGGTAAGAGCCACTGGCTGGACCACGGCAGATGGTGCAGTCTGCTGAGAAGGCGTCGGGGAACAGAGGCCTCCTGCCCACAGGCACTCCAGGTCTGCAAGAAGGACCCTGGCCATGGAGAGCCGACTCTGCAGATCCTGGGGTGTTCTCCAAACACCTTACACTGTGGCATGTGTGTACTCCCACCCACCTTCTCCAAAACCCATGGTGAAGATGAGACACAGGGCTCCCAGGCCTTGGGGGTAGGACCGAGTGCAGCTCCCCTAGGAATAGGAGGCCACCTTCAAGGAGCCCCACTCGGCCCCACGCCTGACCCTCATTCTTTGAAAGAATGAGGGAGAAGGCCAAGGCTCCCCAGGCCCAGGGCTACCCTGCCACTGACCCCTCCCTCCCGAAGCCCTGAGCGCGGAGGCCCCAGAGCCTGGTGCGGAGGCCGAGGCCCAGGAGACAGGCCGCGGGGAGGAAGATAAACAAGCGGGGCTTGATGGCCGCTGTCATCATGGCCGTCATCATGGCTTTCATTTGGCTGCCTAATGAGTCACATCACAGGCAGAGAGAAAAATTGTCAATCGCCCGGGCCCTAATGAATTTTTTTGCAAATTGTAATCAAGCCAGGCCGTCTCAGCTGGCTGATTAATGAGACCCACGAGGCTCGGCCAGCACCTCAGCTTTTTATTCCATCCCGTCCTCCCTGCACTAAATTAACAGCAACTTGTCTGAGCTTCAAATTAACTCCCAATGATTAATTCTGATGGGGGGGCCTGAAGAATAGCTTGTTCTAATAGGCTCTGGCCTGAGATGCTGTTGGAAATTAATACACTTCCCCTTTGGCTGCCGGCTTTAATCCAAGGTTGGGTTTTGACATCACTATATTTGTTGTTACAATAAATTCCACTTACATCTGCAGATCAAATAATTACGCTCTGGAGTACCACGGACCTGCGCCCCGAGCCCATGCAATGGGACGCGGTGGGGCTCTCTGCACCAGGTGTCCACCGATGGGGCAGAGGTCCATGGGAAGCCACAGGAAGAGCCACCTGACCCAGCGACCCACTGCCCTTGCTCCTCAGGGAGCCACACAGCCTCGCCCCTTTGGAGAACTACTGGTACTTAAAACCCCCACAGCCAAATATCCCCTAAAGCAGGGGCCTCTTTAAATTGGCCCTGAGCTTCAAGCAACCGTTCCTCCTCCTCCTCCTCCTCCTCCTCGAAGATTGAGGGTGCCTTCCAAGCAGCCTGAGCCACCTGCATCTGGGCGCTTGCCAACCCCAACCTGCGCTGGAATTTTCCAGACAGCGCATGTTTATGCACCAAGCTTTCAACTCCCAAGTCTTCAGCCCCTAGGGGGAGTTCTTTTACAGGGACCTTTTCAGCTCAGTGGGTGGGGTAGAGGCCCTCCAGGCCCTCTCCAGAGAGCCCAGGGGTGCCTGGCAGGACCATCCTGACTCTGGTCGCCTGCCCACCTAGACTTCAGCCGCAGGTTGGCTGCTGATGCGGGCACCTGCCTTCCAAGACGCCCTTTTTCTTGGGTCAGCCTCAGGCCTTCTTGTTTCTGTTCCCCGGAGCTTCATCGGCTCAATCATTTCAGCAGTGTGGCAAGCCTTGCCCAGGGCCTCTGAGGCTGCTCCCTTTGGACCAGGCTCCCCCAGCAGGACTGTGTGCTGTCTCCCTTTGCAGGGGATTCTGGGAGTACTGAAAGTACTTCTTTCTGGCTCCTGGACCATGGGATGAGTGTCACCACTCGGTTCTCACCCCAGCCTCTCCGGTTCCCTGTAGCTGTCCCCAGTGCCTGGAGCTGGTGGTTCGACAGCCCTGACAGTGCTCCCCTCTGGCCTGCTGGACGTGGGCAACCATGAGGCCAAGCATCTGGCCTCCCAGGAAGGAGGTCCCTGTCAATGCCACCTATGTCTGTCAACGGAGATGGAGACGCGGGGCCGCTGCCCAGGTGCACAGGGGGACAGGCAGCCTGCTCAGACGCCCTGGTACTCCAGGGCTCCTGGCCGAGCAGTACCCATTCCCTGCAGCTCCAGACTGGGGCTCCAGGGTAGGTGGGCTCTGGGGTCTAGGGGCCATTGCAAAGGTCTAGAGGGATGGCCCTAGCGAAGGGAGCCGGCATTAATCTTCATTTCAGGCCCTTATGGTATAAACAGGAGAAATATGATCTTGGTAACCAAACATGAATGCAAATCACACCGTCAGAGTAATAAAGCACCTGAAACCCCGACACACAAAAGCAACACCATATGTATGAAGACAACCTGCATAAATTATAAATTACTTCATAAAAATTGATTGCCTATTTGAACAGTTCAGAAGTGGGGACCTAAGCCAACTTTGGCCCTTGGTGGCTTTGGGGGAAAGGGTAGTACATTCCCCCAGCCGGCTGAGGCTAGAGTGGCTGGGCCCGTCTCCGCCTGCTGCCCACGGGCCTGCCTGGCACAGGGTGGAGGCTTAGCACACTTTGCAGGAAGTGCAGAGGCCGCTCAGTTCTCTAGCTCCAACCTGAAGGTCCTTTTGAATGCCTGGTTGCCAACAGAGCGGCCTCTGAGATGAACAAGGGTGTGTGGGCAGCGTGTAAACACTCTGCATGTGTGTGCGTGCACATGGGTGTGTTAGTATGTGTATGGTTGTGTGCTACCATTTTCACGTCTAAGCCCCCTTCTGGAGGGCTACCTCCAATATTCTCACTCCACTGGTGGAGCCCAAGAGGCAGCCCAGGCAGCCAGGAAAGCCGAGCGCCCCTGCACACTGCCTGCCTCTCTGGACTCCTGCTTTGCACCGCACCCCTCCCCCGCCAGAAACTCCTCCCCAAGGCCTGCACCTCTGCACACACACACACACACCCCGCAGAGCCTCTGGTCCGTCTCTGGCCCCCACCGCAGTACACCACTCGGCTCCCCCTGGCCTCAGTTCTCACCACACACCCTCAAAACCGCCACTGGGGGGGGTGCTCCCCACCCGGTCTCCTAGAGGACTATCTCCACAGTCTACACCGTCGCCACCTCTCCATCTCGGCCTTTGAGCCCTTCACCGGTTCGGCATCTGAGCTGCTTGGTCTCCCCTTTACTCAGCCCCACGCCGGTAGTCCACCACCAAGAGGACTCTGCACTCCTCACCCCAACATGTTTATGGCTCCTGTCCCCGCCCGGTCACCCCTTCACAGGAGCGAGGCACACCCTCCAGTCGCTGTCTGGAACAGGCACCCAAGGACTCCCGCGCTCTGCCAGGAGCTGCACTGAGACGGGCGGGGGTTGGGGGCAGCTCAGGGAGAGGCTGCGGGCAGACGAGGGGACTTGGAGCCCTGCTGCGCTCCGCTGGCCTCCAGGGAGAACGGCAGGAGACCGGGCGCTCTGAGATCCAGGGATGCAGGGAGGCCGTCGGGGGCGTGGCGACCCATCTTGCGCGACCTTGTTGGGGGAACGCTCAGGGGTCTGAGTCCGAAATTGGGAACCTGCCCCGGGGGTGCACCCAAGCCTGGAGAGCGGGCTGGGCCAGAGACAAAAGCCTGGGGCCGGCTGGGCTGGGAGGCGGACATCATGCTGAGTGCCCACCCCGAAAGCCTTCATCTCTTTCTTTCCCGCCACAGGATCCCTCGCGGCCTTTGTCATGCGGGTGCGTCTCTGGTGTGGCCGCGCAGGGTCTTAAAGGGCCCGGCCCCCCAACTCCAGCTCCTTGGCCGCCGCCAGAATGACAATAGCTCAAATGGGATTACACAGACCTGATCCTATTAAACCTGCCCGCCAGTGGCTGGCCTCCTGGGCCTGGGCTCAGCCGACCTGAATCCCCCCACTCTCACCCTTTAGATTCCTCCTCTCCCCGCCCCTCGACCTGACTTCTGTAGGTGCACCTGGCTCCAGTAGGAACTGTCAGAGAGCTGAACCCCGTGGGGGTTTGGAAGTGGCCGCCTGACCCCAGGATGGGAGTCCAACCAGCCTCTGAATAACAAAAGCAGAACCTGGCCAGGTCAGAGGAGGAAAAAAGGGAGGGCCGGCCCACCCCAGCCTGGACAGGCCCCAGGCTCATAGAGGTGGGGTCAATGTGGCTGTCAGAAATCGAGTAAGATTTCTGGGGCAGCTTCCAGTCACCTCTGTTACCACCGGCTGGGTGGCTGGGGACTAAGGTGCAGGGGACAGAGAAGGAACGTCCCCGGGCCCAGCACTTTACCTGCCCATTCCTATCAACAGAAGAAAGCGGCAAGGAGGGGATGTTTCTGCAGATGGAGCAGCTGGAAAGTAGGGGTCTTGGTCGTGGTCACAGGTGAAACTGAGCAGGCCAGGGTGTCTCCAAAGCCTGGCCTTGCCCTCTCCACAAACCATGGGCTCTGCGCGGCTCGGCACCAAGCCCTTTTGCAGGGTCAGGGACCAAGGCGGAGCCACTGGCCAGCGAGTCAGGCCTCTGAGCACTCGCCGTGGGTATGGGCTGGACTGTGGGTGCTGGGCACTCATGCCTGGTTTGCCTCTTTTTTCTCACGAAGTCCGTATTTGAAATGAGGCAGGTGTTGCAGGAGAGTGGAGCGCTGGTGGAGACTGCCCTTAGCTGACCTGGGTGGCCACTTCGGCCATCTGAACCTTCATGTCTTCTGATGAAGGGCTACAGGGGTCCAACCTTCTGGTTTCTGGGAGATTAATGATGCGATAGAAATACCGTGACATCTGGTGCAGCCCACTCAGGGCCTGGGCACACCTGAGTTCCCATCCTTGGGTGATTGGTTTCTCCATCAGCACCAGCCAGGCCAGGGCAAGCAGAGTGCCTCGCAGGGGTGGGCCCACGGCCTTAGCCACTCTCCAACCTGACTCACCACACAAGTGCCAATGGCCCTGCTGAGGGCAGACCACAGGCCCGGCAGGGCGGTTCCCTCTCTGCAGCGTTCTCTTGGTTAGGCTTTGCTGTTTGTTCAGCTCAAATTCCTCAAGGAGCACCCTCCCACCTGCCCACATTTTCTATGTCGTAAGGTCATGCCGTTTATTTCTGTCTGTGGAAGCGGCCTAGAACTGGCAGCACTCTCTTTACTCAGTGGGCAGACAGGGTTCCAGTCCTGCACTGGTTCCCTGGGCCCTCAAGGAGCCCGTGGTCCACAGGCAGAGCCCACTGTGTGCGCTGGTGACCGCTGTGCCAATAGATGTCTCAGTGCGATGGGTACGCGCCTCTAACCTAGAAAGGCCGTCTCAGCTCTATCTTTCCACGTGAGACTCAATGGGCTCAATTACCCGCATGTGTGCTTTTTGTTTTATTTTGTTTCTTCTTCTTCTTTTTTATTTTTATTTTTTGCTATAGGGTGCATGCGCTTACCAGAGAGAGAGAGAGAGAGAGAGAGAGAAGGAAAATGAGACATCACTCCCCAGGGGGAACAGCCAAACCTCAATCCCTTCTTCTTCTATTTTTTTTTTTTTTTTGGAGAGGTTTTTGCCGTAGGGCACATGCACTCGCCAGAAAGACAGAGAGAGACAGAAAGCAAGAAATCGCCCCCCAGGGGGGATGGCCATGCTGCAATCCCTTCTCCTCCATTCTCCTCTCGGGATCTTGGGCACACATGCACACGCGCCCGGCATGAGTTAAAGCCACCGGGTCTGGGACACAAACAGCGTTCGACTACATGGGAGTCCAGCGCCATAGCCACCACGCTAACTGCTGGTCCCTCAATTCCTTCATTACCTTTCTCCTCTTGGGATTTTGAGAGACAAGCACAAGTGCCTAGTGAGTTAGTCAAGCCAGCAGATCTAGGACTGAAACCAGGCCGTGGGTCATGTGGGGTCCAGCACCTAACCTCTCCACATCATCTGCTGGCTCCTCCATGTGTTTTATCTTATTGGACATTCTTTGCTATCTCAGACCCAAAGAAGCGGTCCCTGGGGTTAGCCTAGTGTGAAGACAGGAGACATGCTGTTTATTGTTTTTGTTTTTCAAGTTTGCTATAGGGTGCATGCACTTGTCAGAGAGAGAGACAGAGACAGAGAATGTGAAAAATCACCCCACGGTGGGGGGGGATAACCATACTGCTGCAATCCCTTCTTCTCTATTCTCCTCTTTGGATCTGGGGCATGCACGCACACATGTCTCTCAAACTGTCAAGTCTAGGATTCAAACCTCAGTCACATGGGATCCATCCACCTTCGCCACCACACTACCAGCTGGCCCTGGTGGGCTTGCTCTTGTTCTTGGTCTTCAGCACAATGCCTGAAAGTGTAAGTCACCAATGATAAAGTGGAGTCTCGTTTTCCAGAGAACCTTCATCCTCCCGAAGATTTGCACAATTCCTCCTTCGCACAGGCTCACCCATCTCCCTGCAGAGGTCCTTGCCGGGATTCCTTAGAAAGCTGGCAGGAGCCCGAGCACGGTAGAAACGAAGATAAGGGTGTAGAGCCTGTGTTGTCACCATCTGCAGCCAAAGAATCTCCCAGCTGGGTAAAATCCAGCCAGACTGATCAATTAGTTCTCTGTGTCATGGGGCACGGCGCGCCAGCCCCAGAGCGTCGGCCCACAGGCGGTGGTTGGAACACGGAGGTGACCAGGGCCGACACCAAACACGCATGCCCGTGCCTCTTCCTGTGAACTGCAGGCTGATCATCTGAAAGATGTTTATCAACACTTTCTAAGTCGATTTCCATTTTCCATGACCACAGCTGGAATTTTCCCCCCAATAATTTTCATATTTCAGCATTTCGAAAGCTATAAATTGCCAGAAAAGAATGATAATCGCCCATCTTTAAATGAGAAATTGTTAATTTGGGATTTATAAAGGACTCTCCTTAATGAATAGCAGCGAAGACAGATTTGTCTTCCCGCCTCATTTGTAAAGTCAGGAGATTTCCATTCTTCCCTCTGATTACTCCCCTTCCAGAAGGCAGTTCTGCGGTGCAGTGGAGGCAGGACAGGACAAGAGGGGTGGACCATGGTGCTGCCCCGGGTTCCCCAGAGGGTGATGGCCAAGCAGCTGCTCTGGGGCTGTGCTCTGGTTCCACCAGCGCCCCCTGAAGGCGGAGCCTCATCACAGGGCTGGTGGTACAGGTGGCAGCACAGTTTAGGAGTGGGGCTGTCC
>NW_006159460.1:1325211-1328463 GCF_000334495.1 Tupaia belangeri chinensis | reverse complement strand
GGAATGCCAGAGGCCCCCTAGGACAGCAGAGCTGTGCCCGCTGACCTGTGCCAGGCATGGGGATGCCACACCTGGGTGCAGAGCATGCTCTCAGAGCTGAGGGGAAGACGGGTAGTTCCAGTGTGGAGAGACCAGTATGCCCTGAGGCTCATGGCAAGGCCCTCATCACAGTTAGCGTGGGCAGTGGAGCCCTGGGTGGAAGCCAGGGACGGATGGGGCTGGCCCTGCAGCTCAAAGAGTGACTGCCATGGAGGCTGCCTGGGCCCAGTGCCTTCCAGTAAGTACGACAGCCTTTGCGTTCAGTCCTTGCTCAGACTGGATGTCCAGAGCTCAGTGCCCACTGTCCAGAGGCCTGGAACCCTCTGTGGTCAGCTCCTCCTCTCAGATGGTCTCTTGGCTCCCACCCTTCTACTGCCCCCATGAGCCTCATCCTGCCCCAGAAGCTATGGGAGCAATTCTACCAGCCGAGCTGAGCCCACAGCTGGGGCATCTGCCATGGGACCATGCAGCTGGGCCTCCAGCGCTGACCACAAGTACAGAGCAGGTCCCCAGGGCCAGGCTGGGCCACCCACTTCTGGGAGCTTTCTCTCTTTCCCCTGAAAAGTTTGGGCCAACACTTACTTAGCCCAAGGTCCCACCTCCCAGCATAGTGCCTTGGTGTCTAGGGGGCTGGAGGCCTTCATGGTGTCACTCTGGCGGCCCAGAGCTGACCCCACTCTCCACCTGGCCACTAGGCCTTGGAATGACTTCTCGGGATGAATGAATGATATAGATGAGAATGATGAGGAGGATGATAAATAACACGTCTGTCCTACGCTCTATTATCCAGCCCTGGCCTACTGAGAGCCAGGGAAGCGGAGGGGCTTCCTGTCTAACTTGGAGTCATTTAGCCAAGTCCTCAGTGAGGTCACTGCCGCACGTCTGAGTAATTCAGCACATTAGGCCTGCAGCCTGCCAGCATCCCAGCACTTCCATTGCTTCAGCTGGAGGAGTTAGATGCTTTCTGGAGACGTTCTCATCAACACAACTTCTGGGCAGGGCTGCCCTGGCTCCTGGTGTAGCGAGACAAGCTCTCTGTCCAGCTCTGTGTCAGCCCCTGCAGATGCTTCACCCTGTCCTCCCTCTGCCCTCCCTCCCCTCTTCGAGAGAGCAGATAAATCCAACCCTGCTGAGACTCAGAGGAGACTGGCCACAGGGGGGGACCAGCATGAGCTGAGGAGGAGGACGAGGACAGCAAAGACAGCAATGCTCTCCTAATCCGTTGATTATCCGATGTGATCCTGATCAAAACCTCAGGAGTTCTGACTTTGAACCTGACCAAATGGCTCTAAACAGAGAAATGTGGCTGGGATTGTTCAAGAGCAGCACAATGAGGGGACACTCGCTTTAACAAGAGCAGATGCCCAGCATCCCTGGGGAGGGGCACCCTTCTGAGCATTTACATCTGTTCATTAATTGACTCCCCAGCAACCCTGGCAGGCAGCTGTTGCGTTCATCGATATGAAATGGACAGTGTTGGGTGATTCAGGGACCTACAAAATGGCGGTTTTGTATCATTGCCACCCACATTCTGCAGATGAGAAAACCAAGGCACAGGGAAACTAAGTACCGGTCCAGGGTGTAGACCAGCCTGGCTGCAGGGTTCCTGCTTGTTAGATGACATTGCTCAGAAAACCAGATCTAAGACAGAGAAACAGCCATGAATTTACGGGTGAGGAAGAATGACTGCATACATGGTATTTGGAAAAACTGGCTAATTAGGGGAAAAGACAGAGCAGATCTTCACCTCCCACCTTAGCACAGATCAATTACAGATGGATTAAAGAGTTCAATGTATGAAAGGAAACCTGCAAAGCCCACCAAAGAGGATTAGCTGAATAATTATCTGCTGAGTGGGGAGGACCCAAGGAAAGAATAACAAAGCTGGCTACATAAAAAAAATGAAAGTTCCCATTCATTAAAAAGATCATAAAACAATTTGAAATATAAGGAACAATTGAGAAAAAGACTTGTTAGAAACTTGACAAGGTGGATTAGTATGTTGCCCATAAAGAGCTAGAATTAAAGAGAAAGGAAAGTGGAAAAGGGCATTCATGGACAGTTCATGGAATGCAAAAGCAAATGCATTGCTTCTTCAAATATTTATTTATGCTTGTATTACAAATAAGTAGTACTTATTATTGTTGTGGTCTTGGGAATGGAGCTTGCATTCTGTGAGAGAGACTGACGCTAGACAAACCAACAAATGCCATATGATATAATACCAGGTATTGTGCAGACGTGTTAGTGACCGGAAGGAAAATGACACCGAGTAGGGAGGTAGGGAATGGGAGGAGTGCTATTCTAGATGAAGAGGTCAGGGACAACCTTGCAAAAAATACGACTTTCTGTAGCTACCTGAGAGAAGCAAGGGAACAAGAACTGCACAGCTGTGGGGGAGCACTCTCGGCTGAGGGGCAGGTGAAGAGACGAATGGGACAAAAGCAAAATGGGCAAGAGAGTGGGATGACCAAGGGCTCCCAGAGAAAGCCAGGCATTTGATCATGGAGAGGCTTGGAGGCTCTGGGATGAATTTGGAATTTATTTCAAGTGATAAAGGAAGCCATTAGAGGGGTTAGAGCAGAGGGATGCATATGTCTTATTTGTGAATAAACAAATACAACTGTTCAAAATCAAAGAGATTGAAATTAAAAGCAAAAATGAAGTACCAAATATTTGTTAGACCACACACTGACATAGTACAGCTGAATGCACACTCATCCATGGCTGGAGGAAATACATTTGTTTAATAAATACTCATAGAGTAATACCATGGGCCAGTCCTCGAGGAGCTGGAAGGTGGCAATGAACAAGAGAGACAAGTAGTCTACATTCAGGAGAACGCAGTTCAGGGCAATTTTTTTTCTCTCAGTTTTTTTTGTTTGTTTGTTTTTTGTTTTTTTAATATCTGTTAAACAGTAAGCAACAAACAGAATATCAAAAACAGAAACAGGAAAGCCACAACTACTACTTTTATTCTGCATTATGACTAGAGAGTCTAACCAAAGCACTAAGACAAGAAAAATAAATAAAAGGCACAGGAGGAAGAGGAGAAAAGTGAAAGTATACTTTTGAAATACATATTTATTTATTAATTTAAAAATAATTATCCATTTAATTTTATTTATAATTTTTTTTCAGGATTTTTTTTTTTGAGAGATTTTCACTGTAGGGCGCGTGCGCTCGCCAGACAGACAGAGAGAGACATAGAGA
>NW_006159460.1:1286888-1325101 GCF_000334495.1 Tupaia belangeri chinensis | reverse complement strand
CCACCGCGTCCGGGACACGAACCGCGGTCGACTACGTGGGAGTCCAGCGACATAGCCATTACGCTAACTGCTGGTTCCCCTATAATTATTTTTTAAATTTGCCACTTTGCATGTATACTCACCAGAGAGAAAGAGAGAGAGAGAGAGAGAGGAAAGGTGAGAAAGCAAGCCACCAGGTCTAAGATTTAAACCTCAGTTGACTTTATGGGAATCTAGCACCTTAACCACCATGCCACTTGCTGGCCCAAACTGAGACGTATTTAAAAACAAAACAACAAAAGGCCCAGCTGCAGTGGACAACACTGCTAAGACACTGTGCTTTGTAGTCTGGGACTACATGTAGACACTTTTTTGACTCCTGGTCTAACCTAAAAGTCAGGTGCGGTGGTCCACACCTGTAATCCCAGTAACTTTGGGAGGCTGAGGCAGGAGTATTGTGACTGGTGGGACTCAGTCTTTAAAAAGAAAAACAGGGGCCAGCAGGTGGCATGGTGGTTGAGATGCTGGACTCTCACACGGCCGACCACAGTTCGAGTCCCGGACCTGGTAGTTTGCTTTCTCACTTTCTCTCTCTTTCATCAAATTAAATAACAATAATAAATAAAAATTAAATAAATAATTATTTTTTAAAAAAGAAAAAACAAAATATACATGAATGTGTTTATATCCGGTGTATTTACTTAAGAAATGTGAAAAGGAAGATATGGTGAAGGGAGATGTATCTGACCAGATATCAAGCCTTAGAAAATTACTTTTATTTATTTTTTGAGAGATTTTTGCTATAGGGCACATGCACACACCAGAGAGACAGAGAGAGATAGAAAGAGAGAAACCACCTCCCAAGGGGGATGGCCATGCCACAATCCCTTCTCCTCCATTCCCTTCTCAGGATCTTGGACATGCATGCACATACACCTGGCGTGAGTTTCAAACCTTGAGATCTGGCACTTGAGCCATGGTTGGCCATGTGGGAGTCCAGTGATGTAAACATACCACCTGCTAGTCCTAAGCCTTATAAAATTCTAGTAATTAATTCTAATTCTTGTAATTAAGTAAGTGTATTGTTGAGATCAACAGATGGTGTAGCAGTTACACTGTTGGACTCCCACATCACCGACCATGTTTCAAGTCCCAGACTCGGTGGCTTGACACTGACACTGGGCATGTGTGTGCATGCCCAAGATCCTGGGAGGAGAATGGAGGAGAAGGGGTTGCAGCATGGCCATCCTCTCTCAGTGGGTGATTTCTCAGTTCCTTTCCCACTGTCTCTGTCTCTCTTTCTTAGGTGAGCACATGCACCCTAAGGCAAAAACCTCTTAAAAAAAGAAAAAGAAAAAGAAAGTGTAGTTTTGAGGCCAGTAGGTGGCATAGCCAACCATGATTTGAATCCCAGACCCAGACCAGCTTGCCCAAAATCCTGAGAGGAGAATGAGAAGGAGGGATTGTGGTGTGGCACGCCCCCTGGGGTGTTATTTCTTGCTTTCTCTCTCTCTTTCTCTCTCTCCTTGTAGTAAAAACAAAAACAAAAAAGAAAGTGTACTGTTGACCAAAGAATAGGCAAATTAAACAACAACAAAAAAAACAGAAGAGAAAACCCAATACATATACTCCATAGATATAGAGAAATTTGATTTATGATAAAGATTTCAATAAATAACACTGAGACAGTGAATTATCTCTCTGGGAGGTGGGGTGAAGAAAACAAAACTGGATGTTTTCATAATTTCACACACTGAAATTCATTACAAATAGATGATGTCATAAAAGATGACAATAATAAAAGGGAACTTCTTAAAAGAATTATTTATTTTATTTTATTTATTAATATTACTTAATTTGCTATAAGTCATGTGCACTCACACAGAGAAACAGAGAGAGAGGGAAAATGAGAAAGCAAGCTACCAGGCCTGGGACTTGAACCATAGTTGGCCATGCGGGAGTTCAGCGCCTTAACCACCAAACCACCTGCTTGCCTGAGAAATTTTTTTTAAAACTTTAGAAAGAAATATAGAAGAATATAATTTCTAGGGAAGATCAACTTCTCTGGGAGAGTGGAGGAAGAAGCCAGTAGGGAGAAAGTAGAAGAAAACCAAGAAATTGATAATCAGAACAATGAAAACAAAACAAAAAACTACTAGTGACAAAGGAAAAAAATCAGTAGAAAATAGGAAAAACAAATATACTATAAGGCATATTACAGCTGAAGAAACATGATTGGCAATAAGTTTATAAGTATGAGGCATCTTCAGAAAGTTGAATGGAAAAGGGGTATTATGAAAAGATTATGTGAGATGACCCTATGGTTAAGAGAACTTGATCCCACATGGCTGACCACAGTTTGAATCCTAGCCCCAATGACTTGAAAGACACATTCGGTGTATGTGTATGCCTTCCCAAGCTTCCAGCAGGATGGAGAAATGGAGGAGAAAGGATTATGGCATGACCATGCTCTATTGGTGGGTGCTTTCTCTCTCTTCTGTCTGTCTGTCTGTCTCTGGTGAGCATACACACCCTCTGACAATTAAAAAGAAAAGATGCATGGATTTCAAAATGTTTTTGCACCAAAATGAACTCATACTTTAATTTTATCTTCCATGAGCTTTTTGATGCCCCCTTGTGTGCTCAATCTCATTTGTAATCAGAGAATTCAAATTGAGCTCAAAGAGAAACCAATTTACATCCACTAGATAAGTAGATGAAAAAATCTGATAACATTGACTGGTAGTAAAGATGTGGAGCACCTAGAACTCTCGTATGCACTTGATGGGGATATAAATTTGCACAACCACATAAGAAAATGATTTGCTGTTACATTGTGAAGTCAAATGTGCATATCCTACCACATAGCAGAGCTAGTTTAAGGTATGTAATCTAGAACAGTGGTCCTAAACTAAGTGCATATGAAGACTTTCAAAGTGGCTATAAGAAACCCACGGATTTTGATCTGGATACCTGTTCAAGCAAATAGCCTTGCTGGATGCCAGGCTGCCTATGGCTACAGAGCCTAATGGCCAGGACCGTGGCTCATCCCTCCCTCACTTGCCTTTGAACTCTCAAGACTTTGGTGTTTTGGATAGCGCAATCTTTTCTTTGCTCTTGAGGTGAAGCTCAGCAACTCAGCTTTAGGTGCACCTTTTCTTTAGAAACAGGGAGGACCCGGGACCAGCAGGTGGCATGGTGGTTAAGGTGCTGGACACTACCACATGGCTTATCATGGTTCGAGTCCTGGACCTGGTGGCTCGCTTTCTCACTTTCCCTCTTTCTCATTTTCTCTCTGTGTCTCTCTCTGGTAAAATTAAAATAAAATGAATGAATAAATAAAATTAAATAAATAATTTTTAAAAAAAGAAACAGGGAGGACTTTAGGTCACACAGGACCAGCGACAACAGTGCAGGGTGCTGGTGAGCAACAGGGAGGCAGAGCAAAAGAGAGATTGCCAGTTTCCAACTCCTGCACATTTGTAAATGCTGTGATACCTTGAATAATTTAGGAAGGTGCTGGAAAAACTGTGTATCCACCTGCAGAAAGATGAAACTGAACTCATCTTTCACCATTAATAAAAGTCGACTCAAAATGGATCAAAGATCTGAACCTAAGAACTCAACTATAAAACTACGGTGGAAAATGCTGGGGAAACTCTGGGAGACACTGGAGTAGGAAAGACTTTTTAAAGAAGACTCCCAAAGCACAGGCAATAATCCCTAAAATAGACAAGTGGGACTAGATCAGACTAAGAAGTTTCCACACAGCAAAGGACACAGTAATTAGTGTGAATCAATAATATGGGAGAATATTTTTATAAAATATGTCTCAGACAAGGGACTGAGAACCAGAATACACGGGGAATTCAAGAGACTTACTAGAAAAATAAATTGTCTAACCCAGTGAAAAGATGGGAAAATGAGCCAAACAAAAATCTCTCTAAGGAAGACATATGAACAGCCAAAAAGCATATGAGGAAGTGCTCAAATCCTTCATCATAAGGGAGATAACAGATTAAAACCACAAGGAAATACCACCTAACCCCTATCAGAATGGCAAAGATTAAAAAATATTAAAAGTGATAACTGTTGGTGGGGATGTCGTAAAAGAAGAACTCTCATATGCTGTTGGTGGGAATGTAAACTGGTCCAGTCACTGTGGAGAACAATATGGAGGTTCCTCAAAGACCTACAAATAGAACTACCATATGATCCAGCAATTCCACTCCTGGGTATCTACCCAAAGGACAGGAGACTGCTCAGTCGGAAAAGCGCTTGCACATCAACGTTGATTACAGCATTATTCACGATTGCTAAGACATGGAACCAACCCAAATGTCCACGGTCAGATGAATGGAAGTGAGGTACATATACTCTATGGAATACTATTCTACCATAAAAAAACCCCCCAAAAAACAAGACCCTGGCATTTGATAGAAAGTGCTCAAATATGGAAGATCTACTGCTGAGTGAAGCAAGCCAGGCTATGAAAGAAAGATATTGTATATATCTACTTAATATATATCAACTGTCCACATTTTACAGTAGAGATTGAAATATTGGAGGGCATGAAAACAATGAAAATAGTTATGGATGCTGAAGACAGTGTAGAATGGGGTGGGGGTGAGGAGAAGAGAACAGAATAGAGAAGGATAGCAAGAGAACAAATAGAGAGACAACAGGATTGTGGGACACAGAAATGGTTTATTACCTGTTGATGATAACATGTTTAGTATTCTCAACTGGACTGGTCTGAGAAGTATTTCGTGTTGGATAAATTCTCTTTACAAGCTAAAGGATAGATAGTGATGGGATGTTTATAAAAATAAAGAGAATAAATACATAATAATAATCTGCCAGCATTAGCATAATGGCTATGTCAGTGGACTCCGAGTTGACATAGTAGTCGACTGTGGTCCGAGTCCTTGACCCAGTGGCTTAAACTCATGCCAGGTGGGTGTGTGTGTGTGCCCAAGATGCCGAGAGGAGAACGGAGGAGAAGAGATTGTGGCGTGGCCATTACCCCCTGGGGGGTGATTTTTTTGCTCTCTATCTCTCTGTCTCTCTCTGTCTGTCTGGCGAGCCCATAGTGCACATGTCCTAAAGCAAAAACCTCTCCAAAAAAAAAAGGTGAAAAACTATTTGATGATGATGATATGGACAGTAATACCTGTGTCTTGACTGATAAGCATGGTAATTGTGCTGGAAAAAGAAATGCAATACACCGTAAAGATAGATGTAATTTGGGCTAGCAGGTAACGTGGTGGTTAAGGGTGCTGGACTCCCATATGGCTGACCACAGTTAAAGTCCTGGACCTAGCGACTGGCTTTCTCTCTCTCTCTCTCTCTGTCACTCTCTGTCAAATGAAAATAAATAATAATTAAAGTTAAATAAAGTAATTATTTTAAAAAATATATGTGATTTAATGTAATATAAAGATATGATAACAATAAAAATTTTAAATTTCTCTATTTATTTATTTATTTTTTAAACTTTATTTTCACTTGACCAGAGAGGGAGAGAGCGAGAGTGAGAGAGAGAGAGAGAGAAAGAGAGGGAAAGTGAGAAAGTAAGCTGGCAGATCCAGGACTCGAATCATGGTTGGCCATGTGGTAGTCCAGTGTCCTTAGCCACAAGCCCACCTGCCAGCCCCCTATTATTATTTTTTTAAAGTTTTGCTATAGGGCACATATGCTCACCGGCAAATGATGGCAAGTAAGAAAGCAAGCCACCAGATCCAGGACTTGAACTGCAGTCGGTCATGTGGGAGTCCAGCATCTTACTCACCATGCTACCTGTTGGCCCCAAGATATGCCTACTTCTTTATTTAGAGAGATTTTTGCTATAAGGCGCGTGTGCTCACTGGAGAGACAGAGACAGAGAGACAGAAAGTGAGAAGTCACCCTCCCAGCCCCCCAGGGGTGATGACTACATCATTATCCCCTCTCCTCCATTCTCCTTTTGAGATTTTGGGCACACATGCACACATTTCTGGCATGAGTTTTAAGCCACCGGGTCTGAGACTTGATCCTCAGTTGACTACATGGGAGTTCAGCAATGTAACTATTACATTATCTGCTAGTCCCAGATATGCCAACTTAAGAAAACAAGGTCTCTGATAGCTCTGGATGTTACAATATATACTTTCTTTTCCTTAATAGGTTTTTGTCATAGGATGCAAGCGTGTACCGGAGAGAGAGAGAAAAGGAAAGTAGGAAATCACTCTCTGGGGTGGTGGCCACGCTGCAATTCCCTCTCCTCCATGCTCCTCTTGTGATTTTGGCATGCACATGCACAGTTCCAGAGTGCCTTCTTGTTTTTTTCATGAACATTTTTGAGTTTGTTAATCCTCTATGGAAAAACCTGCACAATCCCCGCAGGTAGTCACTGCAGAATCTTCTTCCTTCCACCATCCGTCCTCCAGGCTCCAGCTCGCTTTGCCGGCACCAACCTTGGCCTTGGCAGCCCCTGACTGTCTTCGCTCTGCCCCTGCGTCCCTTCGCTGTTTTCTTGATGTCCGTTCCGCTCATACCGGCCACATCTCGCAAGTCTATGTCTGGGTTCGTTTTCCTTCACATAATCCAAAGAATCGTAAATCATGCCACAACCCAAATGGGTCCCAAACCCAGCACAGAGATGATGTGGGCTTGTCCATGTTCTCTAGTTTTTCCTGAATTTCTGTCTTAGGTACTGTTGCCTTCCCGGGGTGAAGGACATCAGTGACCATTTATTTCCTCCGAAGTAGTCGGCTGACAATGAATTTCCTGGTTCAGAGAGTTATTGCACCATTCATGACGGCGGTATCCCAGGGGTACTTTTAAGTTGCTAGGTCCAGGACTTGAAGCAGGGACTCAGCCGTGTAGGAGTTCAACGGCTTAACCACCATGCCAAGTATCTTCAAGTTTTTTCTTAACCATTTTTTTTTTCATATTTTCTCTTTCGAAGGAATTTTGAAACGTTGATCTGAGATATTTTGAAAGCACATTGGGATTCTGGCTGCAAATGCACTATTATAGGGTATCTGGGGAAGAGGGAGCACCTTTAAATACCGTGTCTTGTCACTGACGGTCCTTCTCTCCTACTCTTCACGTGTCTGCTATGCACTGATAAAGAGCTACGGGTTCCTTCATGTAGGCCTTCCACGTGCCGTATGTAAGTTTATTCCCAGGTATAGCCATGTGTCCATTAATGACGGGACTGCCTTCCGAGGAGTGCCCGTAGGCATTTGTCACTGCCCAACTGTCATGGGGTGTCCTTGCACCCAGCTTGTCGGTACAGTCTCCTACACAGCAGGCTCCATCGTGATCTTCTGGGACCACCATGTCTACACTGTCCATCACTGACCCAAATGTCATCACTTGGGGCCAGCAGGTGGTGTGGTGAAGGCACTAGATCCCACATGGCCCACTGTTGTTCAAGTCTTGGACGTGGCGGCTTAAAACTCATGCCAAGGGGCCAGCAGGTGATGTAGTGGTTTTGTTGCTGGACTCTCACATGGTCAACCATGGTTTAAGTCCCAGACCTGGCTTAAAACTCACGCAGGGCACGTGTGCGTGCATGCCCAAGATCCTGGGAGGAGATAGGAGGAGAAGGAATTGTGGTGTGGCCATCCCCCCTGGGGGTGATTTCTCACTTTCTCTCTTACTGTCTGTCTCTCTCTCTGGTGAGTGCATATACCTTAAGGCAAAAACCTCTTATTAAAAAAACTCACCCTAGGCATGTGTGCGTACATGCCCAAAATCCAGATAGGAGAATGGAGGAGAAGGGATTGTGGTGTGGCCATTCCGCCTGGGAGGGGAGATTTCTCACTTTCCCTCTCTTTGTATTTCTCTCTATTTCTTTCCAGGGACCATACATTTCTTACAGCAAAAATCTAAAAAAAAAGAAGAAAACAATGAGTGGTGGTAATAATGTGTGTGCATCTTTGATTACTCCAACTATAATGGGAATGCTTTGTTTAGTATTTTTCTTTTATTCAGAGACAAGAGATTTTTGCTATAGGACCTGTGAGTTCACTGGAGAGACAGAAAGAGACAGAGAGAAAATGAGAAATCATCCCCTTGGGAATGGATGGCCACACTGCAATCCCTTTCCCTCCATTCTCCTTGGGATTTGGGGCATGCATGCATGAGTGCCCAACACGACTTTCAAGCCACCAGGTCCAGAACTCGTACTGTGGTCAGACATGGGAGAATCTAGCACCTGAGCCCCTACACTTCCCTCTAGCCCCACCCCTGGTTCTTTGTGGGTCCCTCGGTCTCTGGTGTTTGTGTTTAGAACACAATAGCGGACTGAGACTCACTACATCAGCTCTAAGTTTAGAATGGCTATGCACTTGCACCCCAAAGCCAGAGCGTAGCTCACACACCCAGGATATAGCTAATCCCTTCCTTCCTTTTTTTTTTTTTTTTTTTTTTTTTTTTGCCATAGAGCATGTGTGCTTACCAGAGAGAGAGAAAGGTAAAGTGAAAAAGCACTCCCCAGGGAGGAAGGTCATGCCATAATCCCTTCTGTATTCTCCTTTCAGGATTTTGCACATGCACATGGTATGATTATCAAGCTGCCGGGTCCAGGACTTGAACCGTGGTCAACCATGTGGAAGTTCAGCTTAACCACTACACTACCTGCTGGCCTGGGATATAGGTATTTCAAGGGGTGTTCGGACCTTGTTGGAACCCCAGCTTTGCCTTCCGCGCAGTGGTCTGGCCGGGCAGATTCCTGACCTCACGTGAGAGAAGGCGTCACTCTGCCCCTGTGAGTGGAGCGGTGAGCACCTGTACTGTTCCTAGGGTCACGGCCAGGCCACGTGAAAGGAGGTGCCCTTGGAAAAGAAGCACTGGGCAACAATAGCCATGTTGCCAATGCCGGAAGACAGCCTCACTGCTCAGGTTCCACTGCGCTTGATGACTGACTAGGCCTTCCCTCTCTGCTGCGGACCCAGGAGTGTCCTGGGCAGACAGGTTGACAGGTTGAATCCATTGCCATTGTTCACGCTTGAAACGGGACTCACTGTCATTAAGGCTGATAACTCCAAAAGTGTGTTTAGTCTGTCCTTGAGAACACCAATAACAAAAGCTTTATCGCACAACGATGCATAGTTAAGTCAGAGTTCCTTGTTCAACCTCTTCCGGAAGACTTCACTATGCTGATGGGAAGCCTGAGGCTCCAAAAGGATGAGGGGTCCCAAATTCTGCAGTTTCCATGGATATGTGACCACAAAGTCATTTTGGGGACAAAGGTTCCATAGAGCAGGATAGTTTCTTTCAGGTGTGCTGGTAAATGCGCATCCATCAGCTCTTAGTGAGGAAAAGATTACCCTGTAGTGTTTGCCAATTTCCATGGTGTAAATACTCCGCTCATGGCCAATTTTAAGCTGCCATGTGATGTCAATGATCTCAGGTTGGGGTGAAATGCTCACCATCAGCTCTCAGGAACACATCACTGCTCAGGTAACTGAAACCAATAGGGTCTCTGCTCCCTGAGGGGTGCAACTCGCTGTGCCCCAATACAAGTCAGTTTGTGTATGTGTGTGTTTTGTTTGCTATAAGGTCCCTGTGTGCACTGGAGAGAGACAGAAAGAGAGGGAAAGTGAGAGATTACCCCCTCAGTGGGGATTAGGCCGTGCCACAATCCCTTCTCCATTCTCCTCTCAGGATTTTGGGGATGCATACACACAGGCCCAACATATTTCCCAAGCTGGCAGGTCTAGGACCCAAACTATGCACTCAACTATGTGGTATCCAGCCACCTCACCTACCCCACCACGGGGCTGGCCCTGTGTGTGTTCCTGCGTATGTCTTTATACAACTGCCCCCCTTCTCCACAGGGGATACTTTCCAAGGCCTTCAGGGAATGCCTGAAGCCACGCTAGTTTCTGAACCCTGTGTGAACAAGTTAAGTAGCCCTTATCAAAGATGCCTGGGATCAGATGACAGAGGTGCTTTGGATTTCAGGGGTTTTTAAAAAAATTTATTTAGCAATATTTGCGTATGCATGATGAGATATCTTGGGAATGACGATTCAAGTCTAAACACGAAATTCATTTGTTTCCTACGTAACTTACACACAGATCCTGGAGGCGGCTGTAGTATGTCTGCATTGCAGCAGTTTACGTGTGCCCCATCACACAGGCCAGGTGCGGAACTTTCTCTCTGTAGCAGCATGTCAGTGCTCAGAAAGTTTTGGATTTTGGAGCATTTCAAACTTTGGATTTCAGATTAAAGGTATATTCAATCTATATATATATATTTTTTTTTTTTGGAGAGGTTTTTGCTATAGGGCGTGTGTGCTTGCCAGACAGAGAGAGACATAGAGACAGAAAGCGAGAAATCACCCCCCAGGAGGGATGGCCACGCCGCAATCCCTTCTCCTCCATTCTCCTCTCGGGATCTTGGGCACACACGCACATGCGCCCAGTGTGAGTTTTAAGCCACCGGGTCCGGGACGTGAACTGTGGTCGACTACGTGGGAGTCCAGTGACATAGCCATTATACTAACTGCTGGTTCCCTCAATCTATATTTAACCATATACTACACATACACACTCAATGAAACTATTTAATTTATAAATTGGGCACAAAGAGAGATGAACAACAATGACTAAAAATAAAACAGGGCAATTAGAATGTGTGTAATAAAAGTTATATAAATATGGATTTTCTCTCTCTCTCTCTCTCTCTAAACATTGCGTTGCACTGTCCTGACCCTGGTCTTGTGAGCATGGGACGACCAAGTGCCCTGGTGTCTCCTTCCCATTATACAAGGTGGTGGGCGAAAAAACTAAGAGACCAGCTACTATGAAGCATCATGTGTCTAAGAAGGTTGATGCCCGTGGCAAGATTATAAAGGGTGCCCAGGAAGGGAGAAGCCTCATTGTAGCCGAAACCTGGTCCTAGTTGGATGCATCGGCAGACCCTCCCGATCTGCCATGGATCCCAGAAGGGTATGTACGAGATGAAGCGCTGGCTGCTAAATCCAGGACTGAAAAGAAAAAGGAGGGGAGGTTCTTGCCATTGTCCCAGAACTAGTAGGTGGGGACAAGAATGGTGGTACCCGGGTGGTTAAACGTCACAGAATGCCCAGATACTGCTGAAGATGTGCCTCGAAAGCTGCTGAGCCACGGCAAGAAGCCCTGCAGTCAGCAGAGAGAGCTGTGAGCCAGCCTCACCCCGGACCGTGCTGACCATCCCCACTGGACGCCACAGGGGCAAGAGCGTGGTCTTCCTGAGCAGCCAGGCAGTGGCTCACTCCTTGTGACTGGACCTCTGGTCCTCAGTCGAGTCCCACAGACAGAGCAAGCAGCTGGTCAAACAGGAGCTCCTCCTCCGGTCATTGTGAAGTCCAGCCTGGCTGCTTCTCACCTGGACCGCTGTGTGGTGAGCCCCCAGCCAGGGGACAGACTGGCTCGGCTAGAGAGCTGGTGAGCTCCCTAAGCGACAGAGGTCAGCGTTGATCTAGATACACTCACTGAGCACTTACTGCACCCACGGTCTTGCTCTGGCTGCTGGGAGCAAGTCGTAAGACAAACACAAGGCCCGCCCTCCTGGACTTTGTGTCCTAGTAGGGAACACAGGTGACAATCAGGGTCTGATAGGATTTCATTAGCGCTAGTGCTCTATAGACGAGGTGGAATACCGGGAGAGAGTGAGTGATGGAGGTGGGAGGCTGTTTGGGTGGGGTGGTGGGAACCCTTCTCTGGGGAGGTGAGCTTTGCACAGCGACCTCGGGAAGGTGGAGGGGTGACAGGAAGACGGGAGGGGGAGTTGAATGGGGAGGGCACAGCACGTGCACGAGGACGACTTGCAGGGCTTGTTCGAGACAGCCGAGACCAGTGTGTCCGCGGAGGGGCTCAGCTTGAGGAGAAGACAGCGGAAGAGGAGGAGGCAGGGTCACCTGGGACTGCGGCAGGGCAAGGTGAACCCCCTGGTTTTGTCATAGGGCAGGCACCACCACGCCCCAAGTCCCCTGGTTTTACTCCAGGGATGCTCACAACCATTCCCGTGGGGAGCTCAGGCAGCTCATGAGCTGACTTACATTTCGAAAGGCATGTTCTGACTTGCAAGGGGAGTAAGCAAAGGGGCAGAAAAGGAGGCAGGAAGGCCAGCTTGGCAGTTGGAGTGACCCAGGGCTTAGGTTTGGAGCAGGTGACTCATGGGAAATTCTGGGATCTGTTTTTAATGGAGATTTTTGCTACAGTGCGTGTGCGCTTACTAGAGAAACACAAAGCGAGAAATCACCCCCCAGAGGGGATGGCCACACCACAGTCTGTTCTCCTCCATCCTCCTCTTGGGATTTTGGGCATGCACGCACACACACCTGGCATGAGTTTTAAGCCACCAGGTCTGGAACTTGAACCACAGTTGACTACGTGGGAGTCCAGAGATGCAACCATTATGCCATCTGCTGGTCCCAAATTCTGGGATCTTCAGAGCTCACAGAGCAGGCTGAGAAGGAGAGAAAAGGCTGGCATGGGGCAGGTACCTGTGACCCCAGACTCGGGGAGGCTGAGGCAGGAGGAGCGTGGGCTGTAGGTGGGAGTGGGCCACACGGCAAGACGGAAGAGAGCCAGGTGTGGGGGTGCGCTCCTCCCAGCGAGGAGGCTGAGGCAGGAGGGTTGCTACCCAGTGAGACCTTCTCCTAAGTATTATTTTTTTAATTCAGAAAAAGGAAAGCGAGAGGTCTCAGATGACTCCTGAGCACATAGGGAGGGTGAGGTGCTGCTTTCTAAATGGGCACATTTGGGAGGGTCAAGCTGGGAGAGTGTCGTGCACTTCTGGTAGGGAAGGGCACGTGGAAGCTGATAGACGTCAGAGGGCATGTGTTTGGCTACTCCAGCAGTTTACAGTGTCCTTCCCCTCCTTCCCACCAGAGCAGATGAGGGAAGGAATAGGGGCTTGGAAATACAAGCAAAAGAACACATTAAGGAGCCCGCAGGTGGCACGGTGGTTGAGGTGCTGGACTCCCACGTGGCTGACTGCGGTTTGACTCCGGATCTGGTGGCTTGCTTTCCCGCTTTCTCTCTCTCTCCGGTGAGTGCACAAGTCCTGTAGCAAATTAAAAAAATAACTACAGCAAATAAAAAAATTAAAATAATTCTTTAAAAAGTTAGAATCAAGAGGGACCTCGAAGAGAAGTCGTGTGTAACATTTGCTGCGTGCTCTTCAGGGTGTTCCTGGACTTGTCCGGGGGCTTTATAAAGCTCACGGGGAACTGGTTTAAAGCATGAGCTTAATCTTGTGCGAAACATTCGAAATCCACACATAGCCTTTTCACAATATACACTTTCCAGGAACTTTTAGCTTATGTGTTTCTTCTCTGAGTGAGGCAGAGACAGACTGCACCTCCCACACAGCCGTTATGCCAGCCACTCCAGTCTCGGCCAGCCCAGCTCACGGGCGCGCACGTGTCTGCACTCAGGGAGGTCTCTGAATACACCCGGAGCCTTCCAAGTGAGCTGGCCTTGAGGGTGCTGCATTTTACCTCTGCACCACTGTCCAGTTTTTCTATGAACCTTTTGAAGACCTCTTGTCTACATCTATTTTTCTCTGACAAAATAGGACTTGGTCTATCACTCCTGCTTGCTAAGTTGCTTTCTGCACGTTCTGCTTTAGGGACATCTTTCCGTCTATGGCAGCATGCTGCTTGTCGCTCACGTATGGGTTAGGTGGGATTCTAATGTCGCGTATGGGGTTGCTCTTTGTGGCTCGTCCAGATTTCCTGTGATAGTGACGATGGTTCCTGATACCCACAGTGGTTTGTTAGGAGCTGAGCACTGATCCAAGTTCTCCCCACGTCTGAGCTCGCTCAGTCTCTGCGATGCTCGCGATGGCCCGTGGGACCGGTGAGCGTTCGGCAGCTCCGGACGGCTGAGACCGAGTGCAGTCTATGGTTCAAGCAGTTCAGCTCATGAGTCTATCAATGGCCTTGGCATTTTGCTGATAAAAGGTGATATTAAAATTTTCCAGCCAGCGGCCAGTAAGTGTCACGGTGGTTACGGTGCAGGATTCCCACACAGTTGAGCAATTCAAGTCCTGGACCCAGCGACTTGAAAATCATGCCAGGTACATGTGTGTGCATGTCCAAAATCCCCAGAGGAGAATGGAGGTGAAGGGATTGCAGCATGGTCATCCCCCTGGGGGGTGATTTCTCATTTTCTCTTTGTCTCTGTCTCTCTCCATTAAGTGCATGCACTCCTTGGCAAACACCCGGAAAAGGACCAGCAGGTGGGGTAATGGTTATGTTGCTGGACTTTCATGTAGTTGACTGCAGTTTGAGTCCCAGACCTGGTGGCTTAAAACTCACACTTGGCATGCCCAAGATCCCAAGAGGAGAATGGAGGAGAAGGGACTGCAGCGTGGCCATTCCCCTGGGGGATGATTTCTTGCTCTCTGTCTCTCTCTCTCTCTTTCTGGTGAGCGCAGACTCCCTATAGCAAAAAACTCTCAAAAACCTCACACTAGGCATGTGTGTGTGCATGCCTAAGAACCCAAGAGGAGGATGGAGGAGAAGGGATTGTAGTGTGGCCATCCCCCAGAGATGTGATTTCTTGTTTTCTGTCTCTCTGTCTCTCTCTGCCTCTGGTGAGCTCATCTGCCCTATAGCAAAATTAAACCTGGGAAAAAATTTCATCTAGCCTGGTGGCGCAGTCAGTAGTAAACTGAACTGCATTGCTGGAGGTTACGGGCCAGCCCCAGGTTCGGATCTCCAGGTTGGCCTGAAAACACCCCTGCTCTGTGTGCTCATGCCGAGAGACAGGCTGGAGGGCTGAGGAGGTGGTGCAGCGTGATGGGCCCTTTGAGGACGTTCTCCTAACTCAGGCAACGTACACATACATCGTGACTGAAATAAAACTTGAAGATTATTTTTTCCAGGGCCAGCCAGTGGTGTAGTGGTTAAGGCAGCTTGATCCCACATGGCCAACTGCACAGTTCAAGTCCTGGACCTCGCAGCTTGAAAAATAGGTTGGGTGTCTGTACATGCGTGCTCAAAACGAAGAAGAGACCACAGTGTGGCCATCCGCAGGGGTGCTTCTCACTTTCCCTTCATCTCCTCTCTCTCACAAGTATATGTGCCCGATAGAGAAACAAAAGTCCATCCTGAGCAGCTCAGGTGTGAAGACCCGAGCCGCGGCTCTCTGAACTCAGCACCCGGCAACACCGAGCTCTGGGAAGTTGATTTCCTGAGTGTGACTTAGCAAAAACTGGGTCGACGCTATTCTTTTCAGAAGCCCACACAAGGGCAGGGCACAGTCCTGGGCCACTCCAGCCTCTCAGCCTCTTCCCAGTCCGAGGCATGCAGTCTATGTGGGCGCATGGGTGCAAAGGCTCCTGGATGGACTGCACCTGCTGAGGGTTTTGTAAAATGTGCAGAGAGCCACACACTGATTCACTGGTGATGTCCCCAGCCAGGAGCAGCATGCCATCACCTCCCTATGACCCCTGCCAGTGTGGTAGGTATGCATGCATATGATGGATGTGTCAGTGTGGTAGGTGTGTGCATATCCGTGACGGGTGTGTCAGTGTGGTAGGTATGTATGTGACGACCCCTGCCAGTGTGGTAGATGTGTGTATGCACATGATGGGTGTGTCAGTGTGGTAGGTGTGTGCATGCACGTGATGACCCGTCAGTGTGGTAGGTGTGCACGCACATGATGAGTGTGCCAGTCTGGTAGGTGTGTGCATGCACGTGACAACCCATCAGTGTGGTAGGTGTGCATGCATGTGATGGGTGTGCCAGTGTGGTAGGTGTGTGCATGCACATGACGAGTGTCCCAGTGTAGTAGGTGTGCATGCATGTGACGGGTGTGCCAGTGTGGTGGGTGTGTGCATGCACGTGACGGGTGTGTCAGTGTGGTAGGTGTGCATGAACGTGATGGGTGTCAGTGTTGTGTGTGCATGTATGTGACAACCCGTCAGTGTGGTAGGTGTGTGCATGCACGTGATGGGTGTGTCAGTGTTGTGTGTGCATGTACGTGACAACCCCTGTCAGTGTGGATGGTGTGTGCATGCACATGATGACGGATGTGTCAGTGTGGTAGGTGTGTGCATGCGACAACCCGTCAGTGTGTGCAGGGTGTGTCAGTGTGGACGCCTGCTGTGTGTCTGGAGCTAGTTTCCCTTGTAATGCAGTAAATGAATTTTTTTTTCCCTTTCCCCTCCAGCTTTAAAAATAAACAGATCTTGAAAGTGAGTGTAGCTAGAAATTGGTCAATACCGTATGCAAATAAATAAGTGCTAATTGCCTGCAGTGTCTCTGAGTGTCAGATGCAGTTACTGGGCCACATTTATGGGCCAATTAGGCGCCTTACGCGCTCACGTATGGGTTAGGTGGGATTCTAATGTCGCGTATGGGGTTGCTCTTTGTGGCTCGTCCAGATTTCCTGTGATAGTGACGATGGTTCCTGATACCCACAGTGGTTTGTTAGGAGCTGAGCACTGATCCAAGTTCTCCCCACGTCTGAGCTCGCTCAGTCTCTGCGATGCTCGCGATGGCCCGTGGGACCGGTGAGCGTTCGGCAGCTCCGGACGGCTGAGACCGAGTGCAGTCTATGGTTCAAGCAGTTCAGCTCATGAGTCTATCAATGGCCTTGGCATTTTGCTGATAAAAGGTGATATTAAAATTTTCCAGCCAGCGGCCAGTAAGTGTCACGGTGGTTACGGTGCAGGATTCCCACACAGTTGAGCAATTCAAGTCCTGGACCCAGCGACTTGAAAATCATGCCAGGTACATGTGTGTGCATGTCCAAAATCCCCAGAGGAGAATGGAGGTGAAGGGATTGCAGCATGGTCATCCCCCTGGGGGGTGATTTCTCATTTTCTCTTTGTCTCTGTCTCTCTCCATTAAGTGCATGCACTCCTTGGCAAACACCCGGAAAAGGACCAGCAGGTGGGGTAATGGTTATGTTGCTGGACTTTCATGTAGTTGACTGCAGTTTGAGTCCCAGACCTGGTGGCTTAAAACTCACACTTGGCATGCCCAAGATCCCAAGAGGAGAATGGAGGAGAAGGGACTGCAGCGTGGCCATTCCCCTGGGGGATGATTTCTTGCTCTCTGTCTCTCTCTCTCTCTTTCTGGTGAGCGCAGACTCCCTATAGCAAAAAACTCTCAAAAACCTCACACTAGGCATGTGTGTGTGCATGCCTAAGAACCCAAGAGGAGGATGGAGGAGAAGGGATTGTAGTGTGGCCATCCCCCAGAGATGTGATTTCTTGTTTTCTGTCTCTCTGTCTCTCTCTGCCTCTGGTGAGCTCATCTGCCCTATAGCAAAATTAAACCTGGGAAAAAATTTCATCTAGCCTGGTGGCGCAGTCAGTAGTAAACTGAACTGCATTGCTGGAGGTTACGGGCCAGCCCCAGGTTCGGATCTCCAGGTTGGCCTGAAAACACCCCTGCTCTGTGTGCTCATGCCGAGAGACAGGCTGGAGGGCTGAGGAGGTGGTGCAGCGTGATGGGCCCTTTGAGGACGTTCTCCTAACTCAGGCAACGTACACATACATCGTGACTGAAATAAAACTTGAAGATTATTTTTTCCAGGGCCAGCCAGTGGTGTAGTGGTTAAGGCAGCTTGATCCCACATGGCCAACTGCACAGTTCAAGTCCTGGACCTCGCAGCTTGAAAAATAGGTTGGGTGTCTGTACATGCGTGCTCAAAACGAAGAAGAGACCACAGTGTGGCCATCCGCAGGGGTGCTTCTCACTTTCCCTTCATCTCCTCTCTCTCACAAGTATATGTGCCCGATAGAGAAACAAAAGTCCATCCTGAGCAGCTCAGGTGTGAAGACCCGAGCCGCGGCTCTCTGAACTCAGCACCCGGCAACACCGAGCTCTGGGAAGTTGATTTCCTGAGTGTGACTTAGCAAAAACTGGGTCGACGCTATTCTTTTCAGAAGCCCACACAAGGGCAGAGCACAGTCCTGGGCCACTCCAGCCTCTCAGCCTCTTCCCAGCCCGAGGCATGCAGTCTATGTGGGCGCATGGGTGCAAAGGCTCCTGGATGGACTGCACCTGCTGAGGGTTTTGTAAAATGTGCAGAGAGCCACACACTGATTCACTGGTGATGTCCCCAGCCAGGAGCAGCATGCCATCACCTCCCTATGACCCCTGCCAGTGTGGTAGGTATGCATGCATATGATGGGTGTGTCAGTGTGGTAGGTGTGTGCATATCCATGACGGGTGTGTCAGTGTGGTAGGTATGTATGTGACGACCCCTGCCAGTGTGGTAGATGTGTGTATGCACATGATGGGTGTGTCAGTGTGGTAGGTGTGTGCATGCACGTGATGACCCGTCAGTGTGGTAGGTGTGCACGCACATGATGAGTGTGCCAGTCTGGTAGGTGTGTGCATGCACGTGACAACCCATCAGTGTGGTAGGTGTGCATGCATGTGATGGGTGTGCCAGTGTGGTAGGTGTGTGCATGCACATGACGAGTGTCCCAGTGTAGTAGGTGTGCATGCATGTGACGGGTGTGCCAGTGTGGTGGGTGTGTGCATGCACGTGACGGGTGTGTCAGTGTGGTAGGTGTGCATGAACGTGATGGGTGTCAGTGTTGTGTGTGCATGTATGTGACAACCCGTCAGTGTGGTAGGTGTGTGCATGCACGTGATGGGTGTGTCAGTGTTGTGTGTGCATGTACGTGACAACCCCTGTCAGTGTGGATGGTGTGTGCATGCACATGATGACGGATGTGTCAGTGTGGTAGGTGTGTGCATGCGACAACCCGTCAGTGTGTGCAGGGTGTGTCAGTGTGGACGCCTGCTGTGTGTCTGGAGCTAGTTTCCCTTGTAATGCAGTAAATGAATTTTTTTTTCCCTTTCCCCTCCAGCTTTAAAAATAAACAGATCTTGAAAGTGAGTGTAGCTAGAAATTGGTCAATACCGTATGCAAATAAATAAGTGCTAATTGCCTGCAGTGTCTCTGAGTGTCAGATGCAGTTACTGGGCCACATTTATGGGCCAATTAGGCGCCTTACTGGACTTCCACGGTGATAAATCGTGGCTCAGCAGCTTCTTGGAACGTGCTGGAGACCGTGGGGCTGAGCGTAACTCTTCCCTGGCTCATGGCTGGTGTGGACTGCAAAGCTTTTGTCCTGTCACCTGCACTGTCACCATGCAGCAGAGGTGAGGCAGGGCGTGGCTGGGGCCCAGTGGGAGCGCCACCTGCAAGACCCACATGGAGGGCCCGAGAGAGCCCTGCTCATCCATCTTCATGCGAATCCCAGCCCTGGGACCTGATACTCAGCTGAGATCCCACCACAGTGCTAAGGGACAGCAGGGGAGGGGGCAGAAGTGGGATAGGATGGGCCTGGCTGGAACACGACGGCCGTGAGGCCCCCCAGGAGTGCGCCTCTACGTCCCTCCTCACCCTATCATATTAAAGTTGTGCCCAGAAAATTTGCTGAGCTGGACGTTGGACACCTAGACACTCCAGGGAACGCAAGGCCATTGAGGGGCAGTCTGTCCGCTGGGACGGTCACTCATTTGCTCAGGGGATGTCTGGGCTGGGTCCTGGGGGTAATGTCAGACTCAGGGCCATGGGACTTCAGTGAGGTCCCCAAGGAAATGCATGACCACCCAGGATGAGCACCTTTTGGGGGGTCGAGGGAGGCCTGATGGGGCAGGGTCAGGGCAGGACATTTCACTGGAGACGCCAGAGATGCCCCAGAGAGGCGAGGAAACCAGCCACAAGAGCGGGCCTTCCCAAGAGGACCATGTGAACCCAGCAGTGTGGGCGCAGAGTGCAGAGTGCAGCTGGAGCTAAGTGAGGGCGGAGGGGCTAGACCTGGAGGGTGAGGGTCTGGAGGGCAGAGCAAGCAAGTGGTGGGGCCTCCTCCAGGGTTTTGGCCCATACCTTCTGAGCAACCGGGAGTCATGCAGCGTTTTAAACAGGGGCAGCGAGTCAGATCCCCGGAAGGATGGCTGGCAGTGGACAGGGCTTGGGAGGGAGCGAGGAGGTGGGAGCACTCTGTCTGGAGTGCAAGGGGAGGCGGCAGGGAGGACCCATGGCTGGTCTGGTCTGGCCTTCTGCACAGCTCTGGCTGGGAGTGGGTGGGCAATGTGGACTTCACTCCTTCTGACTCTGTAAGTTACCGTTTGCTCCTTACCCGAATGCTTTCTAATTTTTAATCAATTGGTTTCAGCATCAAAGTAGTTTATTAATCAATAAACCAATTATTTCTCCAGTTTCAGTATGAGTGAACACTATATTAATACCAAACCCAACCACTTTCTCCCAAGTCAATAGTGAACCATGAGTTTCAATATATGGTAGTCCTGTTACCCATGGGTTTGCTTTCTGCAGTTTCATGTAGCTGTGGTCCACTGTGGTCCACAAATACTCCATGGAAAATTCCAGAAACCAACTCATCAATTTTAAAGTGCATGCCATTCTGAGTGGTGTGATGAAATCTCATGTTGTCCCCTTCTGCCCTGCTCAGGACGGGCATCACCCCTCGGTCCCGCGCACCCACGCCGTGCGGCTGCCTGCCCACTAGGTCCCACGCACCCACGCCATGAGGCTACCTGCCCATTAGGTACCCAGTAGCCATCATGGCTATTAGACAGGAAGAACACGGACAGTCTACACAGGCTTCGGTACCACCCAGTTACAGGAACCCACTGGGAGTCTTGGAACCTATGCCCGGCGGGTAAGGGGAGGCTACTGTTCACCTCACCGTTAACTGTTATGCTTGCAGACACCAACAGGTAAAGAGGAAAGAAACCACCCAGAAAGTCTCAGAGACAGCATTTGGGGTTTTCGGTTCTGGATATAAAAATACCTTTAATAGAGATGATCTATACTCCTTTCTGTATTCTAATTTTTTTCTTTTTTTTTTTTTTAAGCAGATTTTGGTTACAGGGCATGTGCGCTTGCTGGAGGGAACTCCCCAGGGAAGATGGCCATGCTGTAATCCCTCCTCCCCCATTTTCCTCTTGGGATTTTGGGCACACATGCATACGTGTCCAGCCTGAGTTTTAAGCTGCCGGATCTGGGACTTGAACTGCGGTTCACTATGCGGGAGTTCAGCGACGTAACCATTACGCCATCTGCTGGTCTCTGTATTCTAATTTTTCTTGATAGTATTTCCCCACGTGATAAACAGTGTGAAATGACCAATCTTTCTCTTACAGATGCACCATAATGTATTTCAGATTCCTGTTGTTGGACTCTGAGCTTATTTCCCATACTTAGTTATTATAAATACCACAGCTATGAACATCTTTCTTGCAAGTGTCTACGAATTCCCATTATCCTCTGGCCAGGCTCTTAGACACAGACCTGTCTGCGTATCAGACCTCACTGGGCCCTGCTGAGGGGAGGTGCTCTCTGGGCCCTGGGCTGGGGCAGAGGGAAGACATCTGAGCCCTCCCGCACATGCTGAGCAAAGCTGCAGACCTGCTGCCCCACTGCTGTCCCCAGCAGTGTGCTCTAGCCAGGCTGCTGCAGTCTGGCCAGTGGGTAATCATGGGAAAAACCCTGGCTACAGGGCTGGCAGGTGGTGTGGTGGTTGGCAGACTGTCACATGACTGACTGTGGTTCAAGTCCCAGAACTGGTGGTTTGCTTTCTCACTTTCCCTCTTTTTCTCTGGAGAGTATGTACCCTGTAGAAAATAAAAAATAAAATAATTAAATAAAATAATCAAAAAAAATTTGAGAGATTTTTTGCTATAGGGCACGTACGCTCACCCAAAAGACAAAGGGAGACAGAGAGACAGAAAGTGAGAACCCCCAGTGTGAGTTTAACCCACTGGGTCCGGGACTTGAACTGCGGTCAACTACATGGGAGTCCAGTGACATAGCCATTATGCCAACTGCTGGTCCCTAAAATAATTCTTAAAAAAACAAAACCTCGGCCATGAAATCTAACATTCAGTTGTACTTTCATCAGCCACCCGTGAGCACTTCCCAGAGCAACCATGTCAGGTACCATGCTGGGTGTGGGATCTCCGGGAGACAGATGCTCTGGGGGCGACTCAGCTGGAGGGGCTGGGACAAGGCCACGGAGGGCACAAGCAGAACCAGCCTGCTGAGCAGCTGCAGGCACTGGCCCACTGGGAGCCTCCCTGGGGCACGGAGCACTCTGGGTGTTGGCTGAGGCCATGCGTGTGAATGGAGGGGACCCAAAAGGGCGGGCAGCAGGGACCACCTGCTCTCTCCCACTCTTCCATTCCAGCAGGCCCCACCACATACCAGCCACATTCCCTAGCCTCTCTGAGGACCCCCGCCCTGCCTGGCCACAGTGCGTCAGTGGAGCCTCGAGGGGGGCTATGGGGAAGTGGGTCAGGAGGGCCGACTGAGCTGCCTCTTCCAGGGCTACCCTTGCCCTCTGACCAGGATTCTGGAGGTGGGGCCGGTGCCTGTGGACAGTGGTTGACCAGGTGGATGGAGGATGTTGGCCCGATGGCCTTCTCCAGCTGTCTGTGCCAGCCCTGGCTTGTCTCCCTGCTCCCTTTGTGAGAAAAAATAACCCTTTATTTATTGTTTCATAGATCTGTCACCAAATAGAGCAGATGACACTGCACGTGAGCGGGACTGACTCTCCTGAGAGCACCTCCTTACCCTGTGGCTTATTTCCTAGAGGACAAGTCTCCACTGTGACTGCGCGTGCGGACTGCCGGGTGTCGTGTGAGAAGCTGCCGAGGTGGCTTCCTCCTCTGCAGGGAGAGTCCACGAGATTCTGGCATGCGCAGCCTCTCCACGCGGGGTTGGGGCGTATTTCAAGACAATGCCAGGTGCCGGGAGGTCACGGGCGCCATGCTTGCCGGCGTGGAGCATGTCTGCAGGGAGAAGCATCTGGAAGGCCCGCGGCAAACTGCCAAGCATGGCGGTGGCTCAATGGCAGCCTGTGGAGAGTTTTGCCCTCTGTATACTTTCTGGCCTTAGATAAACACTCAGTGTATCTTGCATGAGAAATGACAATGATATTAATAAGAACGGTGTGAACGCTGGAGTCTCTCAGCACACACCAGAGCATCTGAGCATCTGGGCCGGCCACCCCCTGGCTGGGGAAGCTGAGCCGTCTTAGCGTCACCGTCCTTGTGAGTCCTCCACCACACACACCTTCCCGCCTCCCTCACTTCGGGCCTGCAGCTGGGGGCCAATCCTGCAGGCCAGGCCCCCTCTCCCTGGTTTACTTGCTTGGGAATAGAAACCCAATTAGTTGTGACAAATCACCACCCAAGGGAAAAAAACAAAACAAACCCCCAAAAACACACACTTCAGGGAAGCCGTGTAGACATACTTTCATTTCTTTATTAGAAAGAGGCCTCTACACTCTAGACCCCTCTCCAGAACTTTACACGTTTTCTTTCTCTTCCCTTAGAATACTGTACAGCTGACACAAAAACCCCAAGGCAGGAAAATACAAACTGGCATATTGAATCAAAACAAGACCGTGAGAAGTAACGAGCCGGGTGAAATGTCTGTCGATGGTTTAATTACAGTACAAACAATATAAATAAAGCATCGTTGAGTCACTGTGAGACATAAAGCCGCGGAATGAGGTAATATAAAACAACCAAAAAACAGAGACAAAACCAAAAGACCCCCAAGCCACCCGGGTCCGGTGAAGCCGTGCACGCTTCCATCATCTGAGTGGTCATTATGGAGCAGAGCCCGTGCAGAAAAGGCAGTCGCGTCCCTGACCCCACCTAGACTTGGTCTCACTTCGTCACCTTGCCCTGCCCTGCCTGTCCTTTTGGGGACACACTCCCACAGCAAGTCACAATTCCAAGTCGAAGCTGAAGGAGGGGAAGGGCCACTGAGGGGAGGGTGCTGGACAGGCCCGTGTGGTCACCCTGCCCCTGCCCTCCCCTGGCTGAGCTGCAAGGGGTGCCTCCCGCCTTCCCTGGGTCTCAGGCCTCAGGGCCGGGGAAGGCTAACATCTCAATAATTTGGTATCTTTCAGACACAAAAGACCGAGCTAGGGAAGGAAACCGATGCTTTCCAAGCTGTCGAGGAGTATTCCTAAGCTAAGGTGCAGGTCTTCCTGCTTCTGTTGCAACTTCCAGAGCTCCCTTGGCCTGTCCAACCCCCACTGCAGTCTGCCCTGTGCTCTTGAAACTGTCGTGGTGAGAAAACTGCGGGCCCTAGGACTTCAGGGAGTGCACCCTAACTCCCTGACTCGCACAGCTCCCGGCACCTTTGGTCCCTCCTCTGTCCCCCACCCTGGAAGATCCAGGCAGGACACACATCTCACTGGTGACCTGGCGAGTGTCAGGTACTCTGCCTGCCGTGGAAAGCCCCCGACTATCCTCCGGCGGGCTCCCCGTGGTCTGTGCAATGACCTTCACCAGAGTTCTCAAACCAGTGCAAGTACTAGCTTTCTGGGCTGGCATGGAGGGTCTAGCAGCAGCACCGGGCTCATGGGGCAGTCTCATTTAGGGGGCTGCTCTCAGCCTCCGGTGCTGCAGGGGTCTGTTTCACCCGGAAGATTCTGGAACACCTCCTGCTTGCTCGGGTCCTTTCTTTGACTGACTCTCAAGACAAAGGCTGTGTAATTCCCTTGACGCTGAGTCTGCGATCAGTCCTGAGCAGACCTGGACAAGCCAGTCTCTGTCATATGGCTTGATTCACAGCCTGGGGGGCGGGGGTGGGGCTGCGTCCTCCTACAGACGCCACGTGCTAGCGCAGAACAAAAAGGAGCCCTGAGTCCACCTCTCTCTCCCACCCAGAAGGCACCTCACCTTGGCCGGGAGCAGCTGAGCACTGGGTGGCCGTGCCTGGTGGCCAGAAAACGCTGTGGGCCTGTGGCAACCCCTGCACCAACCCTGCTCCCTGCAGACCCCGACGCCTGTCCGTGTGCAGGGAGGGCCTCAGACGAGAACTTTTTTCCCTAGCAGGTGCAACCCTCCAAAGCGAACTCCATTACTGGCCAGTGGGAAGGTAAGGGCAGGTTTTCAAGTTTACATGTGCTATACTGCTATTAGGGGGAGGGTGCTTACTACACAGGAGAAACTAAGGTACTTCTAAAACCTGGGCTCTTTGAAAATCACAGATTAAAAAAGACTTTTTTTTTTAAACATCCAATTTACAGTCATGCAATTAAATTTGCATGTGCACTCACCAGAGAGAGGAAGAGAGAGAGGGAAAGTGAGAAAGCACCTCAAGGGTCGTGGCCACGCTGCAATCCCTTCTCCATTCTTCTCTTGAGATTTCAGGCACGCACACACACGCGCCTGGTGTGTTTTCAAGCCATAGGCTGGGACTCCAAATATGCTGCCCGCCCTGTGGGACCCAGCGCCCCAACCACCAGGCCACTGGCGGGCCCAAGACACCAGGTCTATAGAACCCCTTCCCAAAATCCTCTCCAGTGAACTATCTTCTAATTTAAACTGATTTACGATGCAAACCCACGTTTAAAAAGTCAGGCATACAAATTAAATGGGGACTCCACCAATACTAAAGAGATTGATTTGGAGACCAGCAGGTGCGTAGTGGTTAAGGTGCTTGACTCCCACATGGCGGACTGTGGTTTGAGTCCTGGACCTGAAGGCTTCAAAGTCATGCCAGGAGTGCGTGTGTGCCAGGAGGAGAACAGAGACGGGATTGTGGCGCGGCCATCCTCATGGGAGGGTGATTTCTCACTTTCTGTCTCTTGGGTGAACACACACGCCCTATAGCAAAAATCTCTCTCTAAAGAAAAAGAAAAAAGAAACAGATGGTTTTATGGACGATATTTGTTGTCTAAGGGGAAGAATACTTGTGTTCTGAAATCACAACACCTATGCTGTGAAGAAGGAGGCCAGGAGTCCATGCCACTGTTTCTCTCTAACCCCTGTGGTCCCAGCACCCAGGAGTGCTTCCTGGTGTGGGCAGTGACAGACCATTGAGCCCATGGAGATATCCTCTACCCTTCTCTCTCCTGCTAAGGGGGAAGGGGTGTGACATTATGGCTGACAAGTAACCTAATTCCAACGTCTGAGTAAACCTATGGAGGCAGGGCAGCCCGAGCCGCCAGGGTGAGCAGCCTACACCCGCGCAAACTGGCCAGGTGGGCTGGGGTGGGGGTGGCGGGGGGCATGTATCCAAGACAGGAAAGGACTCCCTGAAGAAAGCCACCCAGAATCTAAGAACTGCCAGTGAAAAATCTAAGACTAGATGCCAGAGGCCCTTACTTAGATTTTTGGTGAAGGATGAGGGTGAAAATCACTTTAAGACAGGACTTCACGACATGCGAAACCCAAGTTTGAGGAGGCAGCAGGGATAAATTACATCTCCTTTGAAGGAGAGATGTGTGTCTACAGCACGTTTCTGTCTCAATTCCTTCCTGACTGCTTTTCAATTTGTCTGCTCGAAGGCCATAAATACAACCCAGGGGAGTTCTAGGAGTCTGGCCGACCTTGTGGGGGTGTGAGGGATGGCGACAGAGGGGGCTGGGGGAGCAGCCCGTTCAGAGGTAACGGATTGGTTCTCCAGAGACCTCTGCCTCTTGAAAAATTCTGGAGACCTGGCTACACCTCCGGAATGTGGCTTTGAAAGCAGGGAGGAAGGAGTGGCAGCATGGGAGCCAGCGGACTCCTGTCACCTGTAAGTACAGGTCAGGGTGGTGGCTGAGCAGGTGACTTGTGGAGCAGGAAGAGGGTGAGCAGACAGCAGGGCAGAGGCGGGGCGAGCGGACAGCAGGGCAGAGGCAGGGCAGGGCAGGGGCAGCCCGGGGTGCTCTCCAGCACACTCGGATGGTGACAGGGAGAAGGGTGCCCACGTGAGGACAATGCAGGCACAGGTCCCAGCAGCCTCACGACGTCTGGGAGCCTGTCTGAGGGTAGGGAGGCTGGTCCACGTTGGGGGCACAAGGTAGCCGGGGATGGGAAACAGAGAGGGGCCGTTCACTTGGGGCGGAAGCAACCTGAGCCAGAGGCAGGAGGCCAGGACTCAGCGCCCCTTCCCTCTGGGCAAACTCAGATTCGAAAAACCGAGATGGTTTGAGAAGTGGGGTTTGATGAGATGGAGAGTGGGCAGGGGAAGGAGGCCCAGAGGCTCCCTCAGGAGGACGGGCACCCGTGCCCATCACTGCCGGCCTGGACACAGGCATGACCCATGCTGAGCAGGCGTCCAGGTAGGGGCCCTGGCTCTGAGCCTATGAGTCTCTGTTCTTGATAAACGCTCCAAGCGTCAGGCTGGCACTGACCACGCGGCTCAGAACTTCCCTGTGCCCTGCAGGTGTCACAGCCGAGGACAGAGCCTGAGGGTTGCATGTCTGCCCAGCTTCCTGAGCGTCCTCCGGCAGGAGGGCAGGGCAGGAGCCCAGGCTGCTGTGGCCCCAGGACTGTCTTATCGGGTCCACCCTGATGAAGTGAGAAATGGTTTCTCTGCCGACAGGGGGTGGGGAGACTCCAGATCTGTGCACATTTCACACCAGGAAGACGGCGTCTACGGCATCTACGCTGAGTGGCAGAGGCTGCGTGCTGGCTGACCTCGGGGGCAGGGCAACATCTCAGAAGAGCGAGCTTAAATGCAAGGCTGCCCTTGTGCTGAAAGTCGCCGCTCAGACCTGGTCTGAGCGGTGCAGATGACACACTGCCACTCTGACCCGAAGGTCGGAGTCGAGTCCAATCTGACGAACACCAGCTCCCGCCTGCACCTGACGGCCCCGTGCTCAGCAAGCAGCCCACTGCCGCCCTCTGCCTCTCTGGGACACACATGTACTGTGTGCACTTCTCTGAGACATACGACCTGTTCTTGGGACCCAACATGCATGAGCCTGACCTTTGCTCACCCTGCGCTGTTCCTTTCCTGAGAGGACAGGGGACAGATGGGACAGGGACCATAGCAGAGGAGCCGGGCTTGGTCAGCCCTCTGCCCACCCCAGCACTCGCGTGCGGCTCACGCGGGTCAGCCCAGCAGGGTCTGCTCAGCAACTGATGCAGTCCAGCTGGGTGTGGACCACATGTTTCCACTGGGTAACCGCCAGGCTTAACCGTAGTGGCAACTGTGACGTCCCGATCACCCACGTGGTTATCTGGGTGCCCACGGCCGGCTTGTGGCCTCCCCCAGCTGGCTGCTTCTTGTCAAGGGAGAATGAGAATTTTCATTCTGAACAGAAATGGTTATGTGGATTCCACAGGGTGGCTTCTCATGTTACTGTCACCTCATAGGCCCATTCATGGAAGTGAGCAAGGGAAACTATCGACTCGCACCGGCCTCGCTGCTCCCAGCCCTGGTGTTAGCACACAGGCAGGGTGTCGTCTATGGAGAAAGGAGTCTACTTTGACATGGAAAGACAAGCAGGTGGGCCACAGGCTCCTTCCTTGGGAAGAGAACCCTGGAAGCTCATTGCCACCTGTCCCACTGCCGCCAACCCCTGGGGCTGAGCACGTGGTCTGCCCCTTGGAGCAGACCGATGTCACGAAGAATGGCAGAGGAGGGGCTGTGTTTCCTAGGGAGGAGCCCAGGGCATCTGGACTGAAGGGGATGGAGGGGAAACCCGAGCTAGCATTCAGGTTGTGGGAGGCGAAGTGAAACGAGAAGTCTTTTGGGAAAATATTATATTATAAACACATATAATAATATGTACACGCTCATATACACCCCAAAGAGAAGCCTTACAAGGAATTCCGTTTCTTTTCAAAAGAAGGCTTCACTCTGATAAAGCATTCCTATAGTGGGAATTAACTACAATGAAATAATTTAAGAATTTCATTTAGACTCTATCTGTGCTCACTACAGAGGATCTATGGCATGGGCTGTGTAGAGGCAAATGTGGGTAGCTAGATTAGAATGCTAATGCATTCTTCAAAAATAGGCAACGACTTCTTTTTTCTCTATTCACATTTAAAATAACGACACAGTGATGAAATGCAAAATTAAAAACAGGATGGAGGATTAAGGACTGTTGTCAAGGTGCTGAGACCTGCAGCTTCTGCTCCTGGTCTTTCTGGATACTGGTGAGTTCCACTAAACTCAGCTAAGGTTAGGAATTGCCATGAAACACCCACATAGAAATTCTGTGTAAAGTTTTATTGTTTTTTCCCACCTACATTTATTTTTTTTTTTTTTTAAAAAGTGAAAGATGAGGAAAAACTCTTACAAAATATAAGGTTTATTACATGAGAGCAAGGAACCACCCCAGAGGCCTCTGGGCGAATGTGGCTTTGTGTCTCTGGGTCACATCAGCCCGGTGTCCCATCTTCCAATGTGACAATCCTTTCTCGTCATACTGCTAAAGGGACCTAGCCACGCCACCCTCCTGTCTCTGTCCCCCCGGTATGTCACGTTTCGGTCTACCACTTCTGACCACCACGCTGAAGGTGGCCGACGTCAGGAGCAGCCTGAGACCGCAAAGGTGGCAGTCAGGCGGGGCGTTGGACCGGGGCGAGGGGCGCCTGGCTGCCGAGCCCGGGCCCTACGGGTTCTCAAGAGTCAGCCTGTGTCACCAACACCCTGGCAGCTGCCACGGTCCGCCTCTGCAGAGCACCTTGGCCTGGTGGTGTTCGGACCACCACCCCGTCCTGCCAGAGTCCTCACTCTTGGTTATCAGAGCTAACTCAGGATTTCAATAATGAGAAATCACAGGCCTCTTTTCCCCTCTTTCTAATATGCTTCAGTGTCTTTTTTTTTTTTTTTTTTTCCTTTCTCGATTTTAATAAGCAAATTGTACCACCATCTTGTTCTGATCCGTTCCTTTTTAAAAGCTGTATGTCACATTAATGGAAGTGTTTACTGCTGGGAATATGTTCCATGTACAATGATCTGTAACCCCCTTATCTCAACTAGCTGCGCGTTATTAGCTCACACCCAGTTCAATTTATAAATTAACAGAGGTGCCATTTGTCTGTACAAAAATCGATGCATATTTATGAACTTCTTTTATTCAAATAGATTTCACACATCGTATCTAAAGACGGAACACAGAAGCCTGTGTAACTTGGGCCACGTGGCCCGGGAGTGGCCAGGACCCAATACACCCACCCGGCCAAGGGACATCAAATGTTTCTCCTGTTTGGAAAAATAGCCTTTTATGTATTTGCCTAGTTTATGAAGTGTACTCGAAATGCTATCACGAGCCGAATCTGTGATTTCCTTTTGAATTTCGGAGTTATTCTTATGTATTTTTTCCATCTTGTTTTTGCACCAAGGAGACTACAGTCAAATAATACTCAGCAACCGATTTCCTCTCTTTGGACTGAAAAATTAAACAGATACTAAATTATGACAGTGGATTTAGAAAGGAGGGCTCCAAGGGCTCGAAAGAACATGTCTGGGATAATATGATGCGTCCACGAGTATTGCAATCACATCGTGGCAATCACCGGAGCGTGCCGCGTAGCTACCTCCTCGGCTAATATGCTTTCTTCTCGGTGATGACTAATCATGTTCTATTAAACAGCGGTAATGCTGGAAGAACTCAACTATACAAGTGTAATGAAGCCAGTATTCTCCCTGGACAGATTAGCTACAACTGATTTGACACACACCATCATAGGGGCTTCAGACCTGACAAACTCTGTGCTTGCTTCTGATTTATGCCGTCAAGCTCCTCGGAGAAGAGACAGAATCCAGGCGATCCGTTTGGTAGAGGTGAAATGTGCTGATGTGCTTAACTGCCAGTTAGGGGAGCGCCCCTCTCCTGGGCCTCGCCTCCCCTCCCCCACCCCGTCCCCCGCCACGCCCCCCCTGCAGGCCACCAGGACAGGGGCCGGGGTGCGCTGTGTGCTCTCATCAAAGAACCAAGAACCGTGGGTCTCTCCTGTTCGTTGTTCAGGGGACTTTATGAAAAGGAGTCGACTCTGCAGCCTCCTGGACTCCTCTTCGCTCCCTCTGAGGACGTTCAGGTTTTGTGATTTCGTTTGGGGTGAAAGTGGGTGGGTGGGTGGCAGGTGACCACCAGGAGGAGCGAGGGATGCGACGAGACTCACGTGCCGTGACTTCCGAGAGCGCGTGGCGGGCGGAGGGCATCCGGTGCAGCGGGGTGGTGGGCACGGCCGGCCCTCAGATGATGGTGGGCACCCTGCCGCCGCTGTTGTTCCGGGCGTTGTTCCTCCGGGACAGGTTGGGGGTGGCCACGAGCACGGGCCGCTCGTCCGGGCAGCCGTACTGCAGCAGGACGTCGGTGCACTCCTGGCTGGACGCCTGCCTCGCGTAGGCCAGCGCCGTGTTCCCGTGGGCGTCGCGGGCCATGACGTCCACGCCGTACTGCAGAGCGACAGAGCCCGTGTTAGTGTCGGGGGCTGGGCGGAGGGGCAGGACATGTGCCTCCAGAGGAGGGCTCACCTCTGACCTCGCTACTCGGGATATTGTGGTTAGCATTTCAGTGCATTTTCTTCCGAAGGCTTTTCTTTAAATCTGAATGTATGTAGCCAGGGTGAAGATCAAAATATACAAGAAATATGCACCCTTTTCCCACTGAACAGTGTACTATGATCATTTTCTTACCTTATTAACAACTCGAAACATGACACACAATAGCTACACAGTATTCCCTCAGAGGAACATAACTCAGGCACTCTGTCCTTGATTGCTACACATTTTTGTTAAAAAATTGCCATGGGGGGCCAGCAGGTGTGGTGGCTAAGGTGCTGACTCCCACATGGCCTACTGTGGCTCAACTCCTGGGCCCAGCAGCAAGAAAACCACTCTGGGTGCGTGTGTACCTGCCCAAAATCCCAAGAGGAGAATGGAGAAGGGACTGTGATGTGGTCATCCCCTGGGGGGTGATTTCTCGCTGTCCCTCTCTCTGTTTCTCTCTGGCCAAACCCTAAGAAAGAAAAAGCGCGCTGTCATCTGTTGAGATGGCGCCATGAAGCACCCCTCAGGCTCTCGGGCCCCGATGCCTAGGACACTGATGAGAGGGGGGGTTGTCCTCGCCTGCCGTAGGCGGAATTCTGAAGCTCCTGGCTGGCTCCCACTCCTGCCAGTCTGCCATGTATTGGTGTCCTCGCGCACTCTCAGCACGCAGCACTGCCCATAACGCGACTCTGGGACAACTTGAGGGAAGGCAGCATGCAATTTGTTAGGGGCTCCCCCGAGGTCACACATTGAACCCTAACCCCTGCACCTGGAGATAGGGTCCTTCATTAAAGAGGTGCTCGAGGTCATTGGGCGGGTCCCAATCCAGCACAAGTGGTGTCCTATGAGAAGAGGAAGTGACCCCAGGACCCTTGCACGGAGGGAAGACCATGGTAGGGAGAAGCGGGGAGAAGCTGGCCCTGGCGCAGCCTGCAGGACTGCAGGGGAAAGGTCTGCTGCTGAGGCCGCCCTGCCTGTGGGAATCACGTTGGTCGCTGGGGCTGCCGGACTTGCACTAAGTCCCCACTAAGTCTTAGCATTGCCAGTGGGCCCACGGGTAGCTGGGACTCGGGGTGGTCTGGACATAGTACCTGTGCATCTGATCGGACCCTCCATTCCCCATCACAAAAGGCAGCCTAAAGGCACAGAGCACTCTGCGCCGTCCCTCACCGAGCTGGGCAGACCCACTCCTGGAGTTGCAGAGGACAGAGGAGTCCCAGAAGTGGCCCACCTCTGGCACTGCCCCCTGTTCTGCTGAGCAGGCACCTCTCCTCCCTGCCCAGGGACCTCTCAGCAGGCAGCTCTCCACCTGCTTCAGAGGGGAGCTACCAGGTGGGGACCTGGCCTGCGAGGCCCATGGAGGCGTGCGGGCAGCCCCTCTGCACAGTCACGTGATCCCTTTCCATTTGGTTTATGCATTTCTTTAACTTCCCAAAAACGATGCAAATGAAGAAGAGATACCCCAGCTGTGCCCTACTTGGAGGGGTGACCAAAAGGTGGGTTTTGTAGAAGCTCTGGCAGGGGCTGCACAGAAGATGCCTTGTCCCCCGAAGTGCAGAGAATGGCTGTGGCTCTGCCTCCCCTTTATCAGCAGCTCTCGGACAAGCGATCCTCGTTTCCAGCCCTCTCACAGGTGAGCCCAAAAGGCAGGGGCCCCACGCTTCAGCCCAAACGCCCCATGGGGTATATCTTGGCCTTGCACCAGTTAAACAGCAGTTCCCCACCAGAACCCAGGCACGCGCAGACGCAGCACGGGTGGAGGGGCCCGCCCGGCCGGCCAGGACACCTACCCAGATGAGGAGCTGTGTGAGGACCACGTTGCCCTTGCGGCAGGCCAGGTGCAGCGCCGTGCGCCCGTCTCCCTCCCCGCAGGTCTCGTTCACCTCGTCCCGGGAGCCATGCGCCAGCAGCAGGATGACTGTCCGCAGGTCCTCATCGGCAGTGGCACGCAGCAGGTGCTGGCCCAGGGACAGCTCTGTGCACGGCAGCGGGGCCAGGAAGAGCTTCTGCTCGTACTTGGCCCGGATCCACCGCTCCTTCTCTTCCCTGTAAGAGCCACCGGACAAATGTGGTCACTATTGGGTAAGACAGCCCACAGGTCTGCATGGCCAGAGGCCAGGAGAGGAGCGAGGAGCAGGAGACAGGTGTCATCACTGGCATCGGAAGCTCCCTGGGGGAGGTTTGCCCCATTACCAAAAGGGTGCCAGCAGCAGCACTGGCACCACCTGGGAACTTACTAGAAATGCAGGCTTTCAGGCCCCACCCAGGCCCCCTGCCTCAGGACTTCTGGGGGTGTTTGAACAAGTTGTGCAGGGGATTCTGACACCCCTAAGGTGTGAGAACCACGGACTCAGGTCCACAGCCTGGAGCTCTCCGTGCAGAAGCTGTGGTCTGGAAATGGAGACACCAAGGGGGAGCTGGGGCTCAGGGATCCTCATACCTAGATCACAGAAGAGCTGCCCAGTGGGCTGGGCTGGGCAGGTGCATGGCGAGCCCACAGGCCACAGGCCCAGGCTCACTGTGCTTTAGCAGAACTGAGAGTTGGGGCTAAGGCACCCTGGAGGGTGCAGGAGTCAGAATAGCTCCAGCTCTCCCAGTGCTCTTAGCTCCTGACTCATGCACCTGGGACGACAGGCGTGTGGACTCCCCAGGGCCTTCAAACTTCCATCTGAAGAAAGCACAGCACTCTATGCAAGCCGGCCAGGCGCCAGGCCCGTGGGGAGGTCAAGAAAAGACCCAAGGAAAGCTTGGGCTCTGCCCACACTTCTGTCATCTCTCAGATACTTGGGAAAAGCTAACCCTAAATCTAACCCTAACCTCAACCCTAACACTAACCCTAACCCCAAGAAAAAAAAAAAAAAAAAAAGAGGAGGTGGCAGAATGTCAAGAATTCCTTAAATGACCAAGAAGGCTGTGCTTTGGAGAGAAAGTATCCCAGGGTTCTACCTAGGAAAAAAGGCAGGGGCTCCCTGAAGCCTGCACTGAGCCAGGGAGTGGAGAGGATGAAGCTGGGGAGGGAAGGGGGAGGGAGGGGTGCAGAATGTGGAGAGTTTACAGAAATGGCAAGTGGTATCTTTCCACAGCATAACCTGGAACTGCGCACCCAGAGCCAGGGGTGGGGGGCATGACGACAGCCCCTTGCCCTCGGTAGCCATGGACAACAGAAAAGCAGGAACTCCTGTATAATCCATCAGGTGACTGGAAACCAGCACAGAGGCACAAAAGGTATGAGAAAACAAGGAAATACCTCTTCCTCAATGGAAGAGAGCAGCTCTTCTTCAACCATGGACAGCATAAGGGAATTTGCAGAATGTCAGAAATAGAGTTCAGAATATTCATGGTGACAGAGATGAAGTCTTTCCAGGATTTGAAGGAGGAGATAGACACCATTAAAACAAAGAAAAACTCAATCAGAACTCCTAGAGATGAAGAGAGGAATACAGGAAATCAAGACCTCCCTTGAAAATATTAATAGTAGACTGGACCAGGCAGAAGACAGAGTTGGAAGACAAAACCTTTGACTTAGACCAGGCAGAAGACAGAGTTGGAAGACAAAACCTTTGACTTAGATAAGACCAAAATTAATGAAAAGAAAATGAGGACAACATACGGGAAGTAAGAGATATTATGAAATGCTCAAATATTCAAATAATAGGTATTCCAGAGAATAAAGGCATTGAAGGTCTATTCCATGAAATACTTGCTGAAAATTTCACAAACTTAGAGAAGCAATCAAACATCCAAACCCAAGAAAGGACCCCAAATAGAATCAAGCCAAGAAGATCCTCTCCATGGGACAACATAGCCCAAATGGCCAAAATCACAGATAAAGACAAGATACCAAAAATGGCAAGAGAAAAACATCAAATTACTTACAAAGGTTATCCCATCAGGCTAACATCAGATCTCTAAGTGGAAATAAGCAAGCAAGGAAGGAATGGGAAGATATATATGCAACGTGTTAAAAGAAAAATAGTTTCAATCAAGATTACTATAGCTAGCAAGATTATCCTTTAAATGGGAAGAAAAGATAAAAATATTCTCAAATAAACAAAACCTGAGTTTATGAACACCAAACCAGCTCTTTATCAAGTTCTGAAGGGAGTGCTATACCAGAAATACTAAAGAGAGACAGAGAGAAATAAAAGAACAAAAAATAACCAAGAAAATGGCTAACATAATGGTAGGAACAAGTTCAGAAATATTGATAATAACGTTAAATGTTACTGGATTAAATTCTCCAATCAAAAGACACATACTAGCTGAATGGATTAAAAAAAACAGACTCTCTATCTGTTGCCTACAAGAAATGTACCTCATGAATAAAAACATTTATAAAAGTGAGGAGCTGGGAAAAGGTATCCCATGCAAATGGAAACCCAAAAAGGGCTCGAGTTGCAATACTAATTTCAGACAAAATAGGCTTTAAGACAAAAACTGTAAGAAGAGATAAAGAAGGGCATTATAAAGCAATAAAAAGTCTAACTAATCAAGAAGATATCATGCTTATAAATATCTATGCACCCAACATAGAAGCACCCAAATACGTGAAGGAAAGACTGCTAGATCTAAAAGGACAGATAGACTACCACACACTAATCATTTGGGTCTCAATACCCTACTATCTCTTTTGGACAGATCATATAGACAAAAAACAAGCAAAGAGACTCAGGATCTAAATGATACCATAAATCAAGTGGACTTGACAGACATCTGTGGAACCTTCCACCCCAAACCCACAAAATACTGCTTGTTTTCCCTCGACCCTTTTCAAAGACTGACCACATGATAGGGCACAAAACAAGCCTTTATAGATTCAAAGGCACAGAAACCATATCTTCTCTGACTATGATGAAATTAAATTTGGTATTAATTACAGGGAAAAAAATCTTAAAATACACAAACATATGGAAACTAAACAATCTACTCCTGAATGACTTCACAGCTACTGAAGAAATTAAGATTTAAATCAAAAGAATTATGGAAACCAATGAGTACACAAGTTTCCATAATCTATGGGACACAGCAAAAGCAGTCATAAGAGGAAAGTTCATAGCAATTAGTGTGCATAAGAAAAAGATGGAGGATTTTGACCATAGAAGACACTCTGCCCAGACTTCACCCTCCTGCTCCCCAATCTAGCCAGGAGTTAGGATAAGCCAATTAGCAGCTATCTAAAAAAGAATCAAATAGAATTGTTAGAGATGATGGCTGTAATACAGGGAATTGAAACTTCCCTTGAAAATATCAAAAGCAGATTAGATCATGCGTAAGACTGAATCTCAGATATAGAAGACAGAACTTCTGACCTAGAAAAATTCACCAAAAAGACTGAGAAAATAACCCCCAAAAATGAGAATGACATACGAGTAATACTAGATACCATTAAATGCCCAAACATCTGAATCATGGGTATCCCAGAAGGTGAAGAAACTAATAAGAGTACTGATAATCTATTCCATGAAATCCTGGAAGAAAACTTTCTATACCTAGAGAGGCACTCAAATATCCACTCAAACTTCCAGAGTTTAAATGGAAAGATCAGATCACAGTAACACTGGAAATTCAATTGAAGAGATTAATTACGTGAGTTGAACTAGTGAAATAGAATTTTTTTTACTTTAGACTGATTAGTAAACATTACTGATTTTCTTCAATGCTTTGATTTCCATATTTAAGGATTTTTGTCTTCTCTTGAACTATTGATAAGTTTATCAACCTACTATTTGAACTGAATCCTAACTTTTTTGCTGGCTTTAAGTTTTAAGCAAATTTTAAACATTTAAAAAAATTTTTTGATCTATTAAAAGTAAAACTTTTTGAAATTAAAAAAATACATTAAAATACATATTAATATCTATTTAATGACTGCAGTAAGCTATATAGCCCCAGTGAGGTGCTACTTAATAGTATGTTCACTTTACTCACTGAGGTTTATGCCTAAGGTCAGACATGTGTTCATAAATATGTATATATCACCTGTGCTTGCTATTGAAAGTCTTTAAATTAAGATCTGTAGTGAGTCACTAAACTGTGAAGAAAAAAGGTATGGAAAACAACTGTACATACCAGAGACAGTGTGGGAAAAGGGGGGAAGCTGGCAGAGGGTAAGAGGTAAGGAATCAAACGGGAAGAAAATAAAGCAAAATAAGTAAGAAATAAGAAATAGAAAAAAATTTTGATGATAACGTGCATGAGAATATCCTTGATTGATTGAATATACAATGTATACTGGATGGAAAATGTCATTTTGTCTACTGTATTGATGTACAGTGAATGACTGTAAATAAATAAATAGATAAATTTTAAAAAAGAAAAAAGATGGAAAGGTGGCAAACCAACAACCTAACATCATGCCTCAGGGAATTGGAAAAATGACAACAACAAAACCCAAAAAAAAATGTCAAGAGAAAAGAAAGAAGGATTCGAGCAGAGATAAACGAAACAGGAAATAAGCGAACCATACAGAAAATAAAAGAAACCAAAGCTGGTTCTTTGAAAAGACAAACAAAATTGACACACCATTAGCTAGACTAATTAAGAAGAGAGAAAGGAACCCGATAAGTCAAATCCATAATGAAATAGGCAATATTACAAAAGACGTAACAGAAATACAAATCATCACCAGAGGATACTCTGTGTGACTACACACCAATAAAGAGGAAAACCGGATGAGATGGGCAAGTTCCTGGACACAGAATCTACCAAGATTGAATCAGGAAGACACCGAAAGCCTGAGTAGACCCATAATAAGCAATGAGATTGAATGAGTAATGAATAACTTCCCAATAAAGAAAAGGCCAGGTCTTGGGACCAGCAGTTAGCGTAATGGCTATGTTGCTGGACTCCCATGTAGTCAACCGCGGTTCAAGTCCCAGACTCGGCGTCTTAAACTCACACTGGGCACGTGTGCATGTGTACCCAAGATCCCGAGAGGAGAATGGAGGAGAAGGGATTGCGGCGTGACCATCCCCCCTGGGGGGTGATTTCTTACTTTCTGTCTCTCTG
>NW_006159460.1:1273685-1286306 GCF_000334495.1 Tupaia belangeri chinensis | reverse complement strand
GGGTGATTTCTCGCTTTCTGTCTCTATGTCTCTCTCTGTCTGTCTGGCGAGCGCACGCGCCCTACAATGAAAATCTCTCAAAAAAATAAAAAAATAAAAAAAAATTAAAAAAAAAACTTTTAAAGATGAGTTAGCCCCCATTCTACTCAAATTATTTCTAAAGACCCAAAAGAAAGGACCCCTCCTAAATTCATTTTATTAAGCCTTCATCACCCTCATCTCCAAAACAGATAAGGACACGACGAACAAGAAAAAACTATACACCGATATCTCTGATGAATATAGACACAAAAATTCTCAACAAGATACTAGTAAATCACATCCAAGAACATATAAAAAACATCATACATCACACCAGGTAGCTTATCCTAGGGATGCAAGGGTGGTTCAACATGTGCAAAACCATAAATGTAATAAACCATATTAACAGAGATAAAACCATATGTCATATCAATCGATGTAGAAAAGGCATTTGATAAAATACAACATCCCTTAATGATTAAGACTCTCAACAGAACTGGCATAGAAGGGTCATTTCTGGACACAATAAAAGCCATCTATGAAAAACCCATGGCTAACAAGAGATGAAATGGGGAAAAGCTAAAAGCTAAAAGCTTCCCATAAAAACTGGCACGAGACAAGGCTGCCCAGTTTCTCCATTCCTTTTCAATACAGTGCTGAAAGTCCTAGCCAAGCAATCAGAAAACAGAATAAAGTAAAAGGCATTAAAAATAGGAAAGAAGTGAGATTATCTCTGTTTGCAGATGACACGATTACACACATAGAAGACCCAAAGATAACCACAAGAAAACTCCTGGAAATAATAAATGAATACAGTGGCAGGATACAAAATCAACATATAAAAATCTATAGCGTTTCTATATACGAACAACAAGCAGAATGAGGTAGAACTGAAAAAAGGAATACCATTTACTGTAACCACAAAAAAGTTTAAGATATGCAGGATTAAATCTAACTAAATAAGTCAAAGACCTGGGACTAGCAGTTAGCATAATGGCTATGTCCCTGGACTCCCATGTAGTCGACTATGGTTCGAGTCCTGGACCTGGAGGCTTAAACTCACGAACGGTGTGTGTGTGTGCATGCCCAAAATCCTGAGAGGATAATGGAGGATAAGAGGTTGCAGCGTGGCCATCCCCCTTGGGGTGTGATTTCTCACTTTCTGTCTCTCTGTCCCTCTCTGTCCTTCTGGCGAGCGCATGCACCCTATAGCAAAAACCTCTCTAAAAAAAAAGAAGAAGAAGTTGCAGACCTCTGCAAAGAAAACTACAAACAAGAAACTTAAAAAAAAATAGAGAGAAAATGACACAAAACAGTGGAAAGATATCCTGGATTGGAAGAATTAACATAATCAAAATGGCAATTCTACCCAAATTAATCTACATATTTAACACAATCCCAATTAAATTATAAGAGACATTCTTCACAGATCTAGAGAAGACAATCATAGGATTTGTCTGGAATCATAAAAGACCTGGTATTGCTAAAGCAATCCTGTGCAAGAAGAGTGGAATAGAAGCACTCTTCCCTGACCTCAAAATATATTACAAAGCTGTCATAATCAAAACAGGATGGTATTGGCACAAAAACAGACATGTGGACCAATGGAACAGAATACAGACCCAAGAAATAAACCCCAAAATATACAACCAACTGATTTTTGACAAAGGGTATCAGTCAATCCAATGGGGGAAAGAAAACCTCTTCGCAAACAATGCTGGAAAAACTGGACATCCACCTGTAGAAAGATGAATCTGGATCCCTAACCATTAATAAAAACTAACTCAAAACGGATCTAAGTTCTAAGCCTAAGACCTCAAACTACAAAATTACTGGTGGAAAACACTGGGGAAACTCTGAGAGACATTGGGATAGGCAGATTTCTTACATAAGACCCCCAAAGCACAGGCAATAATCCCAAAAATAGACAAAAGAGATCACATCAGATTAAGAAGTTTCTGCACAGCTAAAAATACAGTAATTAATGTGAGTTGACAACTATTGGAATGGGAGAAAAATTTTGTAAATTATGCCTCAGATAAGGGACTGTTAACCAGAACATCAGGAAATCAAGCAGTTCACCTGAAAAAATAAATAAACAAAGATCAACCCAATTAAAAGATGGGGAAATGAGCTGAACAAACAACTCTCTAAGGAAGACATCTGAACAGCCAAAAAGTATATGAAAAAATGCTCATCATAAGGGAGATACAGATCAAAATCACAATGAGATCCCAGTTACAATGGCAAAGACTTAAAAAATTAAACATGATAAGTGTTGGTGGGCTATGGTGAAACGAGAACTCTCCTATACTGCTGGTAGGAATGTAAATTGGTTCAACCACTGTGGAGAACAATACAGAGTTTCCTCAAAGATCTACAAAGAGAACTACCAGATGATCCAGCAATTCCACTCCTGGGTATCTACCCAAAGGACAGGAGAGCACTCAGTCAGAAAGGTGCTTGCACATCTATGTTTACTACGGCATTATTCACAATCGTTAAGACATGGAACCAACCCAAAGTCTACAAACAGATGAAGAGATTGGAAAAGTGTGGCACATGCGCTATATGGAATACTATTCAGCCATAAAAAAACAAGAGGATGTTGGCATTTGATAGAAAGTAGACAAATATGGCAGATTTACTGCTGAGTGAAACAAGTCAGGCTATCAAAGAGACACTGTATGTCTCCACTTAACATACAGTGACTGCACTCTAGAGTGGAAATCAAAGATTAGAGAATATAGAAGCATGGAAAATAGTTGGGGATACTGGAGACAGTGTGAGAAGAGGGTGGGAGAAGAGGAAGAGTATGAGGAAAGAAATCAAGGAGAAAAATAGAGAGCCAAGACATTGATAGGACACAGAAATGGATGATTATCTGTGGATGATAACGTGTATAGTATCCTCAACCGGACTGGTGTGAAGTGTATTCATGTTGGTTAAATTCACTTTACAAGTTAAGTGATGTATTGTGATTGAATGTATAAAATAAATAAAAATTTAAAAACTGAAAAAGAAATCTTCCAGTAACATGGCAAAAAAACAAAAACAAAAAACCCAACTCAGCTTCATATAATACTTAAAAACTGTGCCAGGTGAGACAAAGTATGAAAAATACTTTGTTGGGACCAGCAGATGGCATAATGGCTATGTTGCTGGACTCCCATGTAGTCGACCTCAGTTCGAGTCCTACCCGGACTCAGCAACGAAAAACATGCCAGGCTTGTGTGTACATGCCCAAGATTCTGAGAGGAGAATGGAGGAGAAGGGATTGCAGCGTGGCCATTCACTGGGGCAGTGATTTCTCACTTTCTGTCTCTCTTTGTCTTTCTGGCGCGCGCACACACCTTATAGCAAAAACCTCTCCAAAAATAAATAAATACATACACACACACACACACTTTGTTATTTTTGTCTTCTGTGAAATTTTTATCCCCAAGAAAGGGAGGATTACAATTTTTTCCTAACAGATTAAGTTGGTACAGAGTATTTTTTAAAAGAATTATTTTATTTAACTTTATTTATGTATTTATATATTTATTTATTTTAATTTGACCAGAGAGTGACACAGAGAGAGAGAGAAGGCCACCACGTCTAGGACTTGAACTGCGATCAGCCATGTGGGAGTCCAGTGCCCTTAACCACCATGGTACCTGCTGGCACCAGTATAGTGTATTTTTGTTTATCAAAACAGAGCTTTGGGACTTTTAATTGGTAAATATTCATGATGGTGAAAAAGCATACTTACTGTACAATCTCAATTACATAAAGTTATAACAGGGGAGACCTAGAAGGACACACGAAATCATGAAACGCTTGTGATTGGTGATGACTTTGTTTCTGCTTTTGCGGTTTTTTAGTTTCCTATAATGCATATATTAACTGTTTTTTTTTTTTTTGGGGGGGGGAGAGGTTTTTGCTATAGGGCGCATGTGCTTGCCAGAAAGACAGAGAGAGACAGAGAAACAGAAAGTGAGAAATCACCCCCGGGGAGATGGCCATGCTACAATCCCTTCTTCATTTTCCTTTCAGGATTTTGGGCACACGGGTCTGCGACTCAAACCATGGTTGACTACATGGGAGTGACGTAGCCATGATGCCCACTGCTGGTCCCGCATATACTAACTTTTAAAATAAAGATTACTTAAAAAATCTGAAACAAAACAACAATGGGAGGTTCTGTGAGTAGCCCTAAGCCGGGCCTGGCCAGGTGTCCCATTAGGGCTGGGCAGACACTGTTGGAAGGTGATGAAGAAAAGAAAGGGAAGCCTCCGTTTAAAAAGGGACTGTAATTATCCACCAGGACTTAAATAATACACTGATTCACAATCGCTCTCTCCGAAAATTCAGAATTTTCTCCAGGGGGATCATCAGGGTACATAGCTACAAACTCCACCGAGAAATCACTCCCGGCTTCTAGGACAGTCTAGAAAGAAAACTCATTACCCGACATTTCTGCTTCCGAAGCACAGAAGAAAGGCTTGTTTACACCTTCTGCCTGTGTTTACACTGCTCCCAGTGATCCAGTGTCAGGTTAGCCCTAATCTGTTTTTAAATACTTAGGCAAACAAATTCTTCCAGGGGTAAATCTGGATTAGTTTTGCTTCACTTCCTGGGACATGCGAGTGACCCCAGAGTGACCCCCGCCTCTTTTCATTCGGAGACTTCCAGGACAAACACTTGGCTACAGCTGAGGCCCACACGACACCCACACCCCACAGACATGGCAGCCAGGGGCAGCCCTCACGCAGGTGCCCACCTGGGCAGAAACGCTGCACTAAAGCCGCCGAGTCCGGGACTGGCGGGTAGGGAGAGCGACAGAGAGATGGTGCTTCGGATGTTATTTTAAACACCTCATCCAAAGCGTACCAGCATTTGTTGATGCATTTCATAAATCACGGAGGAGAAGGGGCAGAACGTGAGTAAAATGAGAAGCGCCAATGCTGAAAGCTACATCCAGATTTTCTAGTTCCAATTTGCTAACTCTCAATTTTTGGTCGGTATTAAAATCAGAACTGTTTTATTCTGCTCCGACTGACTTTAATAGCCATTGCCCAACCATCCAGGGATGAACCACGGAACTTCGCACAGTAACTAGTCTTCACTGCAATTACCCCGCCTTCTTCTTCACACCTAGACTCCCCAGGCAGCTCCCGAACCCACTGCAGCTGAGGTGTGTGCTCCTGGGCACCCCTGGGTGGCCCTGTCCTCGTACCCCATATTCATCTGAACCACTGTTGAGCTCTTCTTTGCTTTTAACACTCAGTTCTGTTTGTAATACCTCACAGAGGCAGGGCTGGTTTCTGTGGGGGTCTTGACGAGCCCCCTGTGTCATGTGAGCCCCGTTAGGGGTGCAGAGAGCTCCAGGTGACCAGGACAAGGGGTGCCTGATGGGGCCCTTGCCACAGCCTTGAGATGTCCAAAGGTCTCTTGGAGGTTATGAACTGTGTCCCCGCAAATTCATTCGCTGAAGCACCAGCCGCGGTGTGACTCTTTGGAGACAAGGTCTTTAGGGAGGTGGTGAAGGCTAGATGAGGTCACGGGTGGAATCCCAGCCCAACAGAGCAGGTGTCCCCACAGAGGAAGAGACACCAGAGTCTGTGGGCACCAGACACCAGCCGTGCTGGCACTGGGGTCCTGGACCTCCAAACTCTGGAATGGAGAGAGACGACTTCACGCACCGAAGCTGCCCAGAGCCCGGTACCTGTGACAGCAGCTGAGGGGACCGTTCGTGTGCCCTCTCCTCCTCCACCTTCTGCACGCTCAGTCACGGAGTGCACGACAGACATGTCTGAAACTACCTGCCCCAGGACACCATGATGCCAAGGTGCAAATACTGGAATGGTTCCTCCCAAGCCCCGATTTGATTTTCAGGATCCCCAGCTTGTCTTGACCAAGCCTTTCATTCTCCCCAAGGAAGGCCAGTTCAAGAGCAGCGTGGCCAGCAGTAGATCAGCTCACCTCATTCCAGTCCCCTGGAGGAACACTGCTCACAGCCTCCGTTGGCTAATGAGCTAAAAAATGAGTTATTGGCGCGGCCCGTCGACAGCAGGAAGGAGGGGCCTGGGCCCTTGTCTGATGGCAGTGCTGACGCACCTGTAAATAAATCACCCGCAGAGAGGGAGGGGGACCAGAGGACGGCCAACTAACCGGCAGATAGACGTGGGCCAGTCCCCGAGACTGAGAAGACAAGACACACCTGAAGGTGCAGGGTATGCACTTTCTGTTCTTCCTGCCTAAAGTGAAGCCCCTCAGGTAGCTGGCTCTGTCTCTCCCTAGGGTGGTGACCAGGAAGTGGCGCTGTGTGAGTCAGCACCCAGCCAGATGCCCTGCCACACCTGACATTCAGGAGAGGAGACCGGGCAACGGCTCTGTGCACCCACCCCAAAACAATCCCTCGGACCCATCTCACCTGAAACTCACAGACTTGGTGCCTGCCCAATGGAATGACCTTCCAGCCAGCACTCAGCTCGACCAGGCGGCAGGTGCGAGCCCTGACACCAGGAGCTCTCACTGTGACGCCACCGAGGTTTGGACAGACACGGCGGCCTTACTCATCATTCCTGAAACTGCAGACTCTGGATACCCAGTGTGTTATGTGTTTTTAATTTTTTTTTATTTGCCAGAGGTCACATGTGCTCACTGGAGAGAGAAGAAGAGAGGCACCCCTCAGGGGAGAGGACCATGCCACAATCCCTCCTCCTCCACTTCTCTTGGAATTTTTGGCACACACACATCCCAGCATGTTTTCCAAGCTACTGGGTCCAGGACTTGAACTGCACAGTAGGCCCTATGAGAGCCAGTTAACTTAACCACCATGCCACTGGCTGACCCACGTTACACATTCGATAAGCAAACTAGACTGCAAACACAGCAATATGTACTCCTTTGGCAAAACTATGGCCTTCTTTTGGAAAATCATGAGTAAAAGGAAAAAGACTTTGGAAAAAAAATGGGTCAATTAAAAACAAATTTAAAACATTTGTTTGTTTATTTATTTTTGTAAAGTTTTGCTAAGAGTACATGTACTCACCAGAGAGACACACAGATTGGGGTGGAGGGCGGTGGCTGTGGTGGTGGTTGGCCATGCCACGATCCCTTTTCCACTTTCCTCTAGGGATTTTGGGCACATGTTCACACGTGCCAAGTGAGTGTTTCAAACTGCTCGGTCTGGGACTCGAACTGTGCAGTTGGCCATGTGTAATCCAGCTGCCTTAATCTCCACACCACTTGCTGGTCCAAGAGATGCATCAATTTTATCCCAAGTTTTGAGGCCAGCAGGTGGCACAGTGGTTAAGATACTGGGCTCCCACGTGGCCAACTGTAATTCGAGTCCTGGAACTGGTGGCTTTAAAATCAAGCTGGGCATGTGCATATACTGCCCAAAATTCCAGGAGAAAGGAGAAGGGATTGTGGCATGGCCATGCCCTCTGGAGGGTGATTTCTCACTTTCCCTCCATCTGTCTCTGTCTATTTAGTGAGCAAACATGCCTCATGGCCAAAACCTTAAGAGAAATTTTATTCCACATTTCAAAAGAAAGGAAGTGTAGAGCCCAGAACTGACTGCCACAGCTTTTCCTTTTTTTGAAACAAAGCTGCTGGGCTGTGGAGTAACGTCAGGAATTCTGCACCAACCAGGCTGGAGTGAGGCTCCCAGTCCCCCTGGCCCCGGGGACATGCAGGGCTGCTGGCCTGGGCGGCCAAAGCTCTCCTCTCTGGAAAGGATGGATGCTGGATTCCCCTCACTCGCACAGGGAGCAGGTGGAGAGGGCAGGGAAGCTTCCCGACCGAGTGTGCGTGTGGGTGAGCACTGACTCCTGGCCAGAGCACACTGGGGACAGATGCCGACTGCTCCCAGCCTGCCCGTGTCCTTCCCATGAATAGAAACCAGGTGACACTCAGACAGTGAAACAGCTATGTCAGCGATGACAGAGTCAAGGTTAGAGTTAAGAAAAGATCGGGAGTGGTGGGGGTGGGGGGGGCTGGGGACAGAAACACACATTTATGTCGGCAAAAGAAAACGTGCAAGGTCAGGGTTGTGGGGAGAGTGATTCACTCCAGTCTCTGGCAAGAACCCAGGGATCGGTGTCACACGTAGGTTGTGCCAGGCTCCAGCAAGGGGTCCCAGGGTCCTGGTGGGAGCAGAGCCCCTGTGTCAGCACTGGAAGACCCTGGTGGGAGCACTCATTGCAACACTGAGATGCACCGAGCAAGACTGTGACGACAAAATGACACCAACTGTGATGGTTCATCTGTCCTTAGTGGTGGAGGGGTGTCATGGGAAGGGGTGTGTGTTCCCTGCATTTCAAACTGGTCTAAGGAGCAGAAACTGAAATGGGGGTGGAGAGCTTTCTTGCACCGATCTATGGGGACACCACCCTCAGCAAAGTCTGCTGCTTTATCATTGCTATGATCTGGATGTTTGTGTTCCCCTCAAATTCATTTGCTGGAATTTTAGCCCCCTCAAAGGTAATGGTATTAAGAGGTGGGGACTTTGGGAGGTGATGAGGTCATGCAGGTGGAGCCCCATAAACTGGATGAGGACCCTTCCTCAGGAAGCTGGAGGGAGTTTGCTTGCCCAGTCTGCCACGTGAGGGCACAGAAACGGCAGAGACTGAGCCTGCTCCAGACGCCAAACCTGCCGGTGTCTAGATCTCGGACTTCACAGCCTCCAGAACAGCGAGCAATAAATTCCTCTTATTCAGAAATTACCCAGTCCCAGGCGTTCGGCTATAGCTCGAAAGGACCGAGAAGATCAACACCTTAAGCTGTTTTGCATCATTTCTCCACTTGTATTTGTAACGCTGCACGAGCCTTTAGGTGATCAGCCCACGGTCACATTTATATAAAAGTAAAGAGCCCTTTCAGAATAGCCGGACTCCGTCTCAGCTGAGGGCGAACGGCCACGCTCAGTAATGCTTGTTACGAGCTTGAGCTATGCCGACCGCTGGGCTTGTGCCTTTCGTGAAATGATCTGGTATGACTCTGACAACACCCAGGGAGGTAGGGCCTGCTCTTACTCCCATGTTAGAGGACAAGGTGGGTCATGCAGAGGTGAAGACAGTGTCCAGGTCCCCCAGCTGCTTTGGGGCTGGCCGTGGAGCACTGGCTGAGCTCTCCCTCAGGTCTCTACTGTCCAAATCAGGACCCTCATTCCTCCCTGCATGGCTGCCCCTGGATGGAGACCTTCCACCATCTGCAGCACCATTCCAGCAGCCCTCTCCCTGGGCTGTCTCAACACCTGCTTCTTGTCTCTGGCAAAGGGTGAGGTATGACTGTTTCAGAGATCTAGAGTTGCCTATGAGTACTTAAGTTTAATTAACGTGAAGTCACATAAAAAAATTGAGTTCTAGGGGCCAGTAGGTGGCATAGTGGTTATGTTACTGAACTCCCACACGGCCAACTGTGGTTCAAGTCCCAGACACAGTAGCTTGAAAATCACATTGGGGGGAACCAGCAGTTAGCATAATGGCTATGTCGCGCGGCTCCCATGTGGTCGACCACGGTGTCCTGGACCCGGTGGCTTAAAACTCACACCGGGCGCGTGTGCGTGTGTGCCCAAGATCCCGAGAGGAGAATGGAGGAGAAGGGATTGCGGCGTGACCATCCCCCTGGGGGATGATTTCTCGCTTTCTGTCTCTATGTCTCTCTCTGTCTGGCAAGCGCACACGCCCTATAGCGAAAATCTCTCCAAAAAAAAAAAAAATCACGTTGGGTGTGTGTGTGTCCAAGATCCCATGAGAATGGAGGAGAAGGGATCATGGTGTGGCCATCCCCCCGTGAGGGGTGATTTCTCATTTCCCCTCCCCCCGCCTCTCTGTCTCTCTGGCAAGTGCATGCACTCTATGACAAAAACAAAAACAAAACACAACAAAATGAAAAAACCCTAATCTTAAAAAAACTGAGTCCTTCTCGACATATCTCACAAATTTCAACTTCAACAGTCACACATGGTTGGTGCGGCCACTACAGACAGCGCAGGTCCAGAACAACCCCGCTGCCGCAGGTGCAGAATCAGGTCCAGAACACCCCCCATCGCCGCAGGTCCAGAACACCCCCCATTGCCGCAGGTCCACAACACCCCCCATCGCTGCAGGTCCACAACACCCCCCATCGCCACAGGTCCACAACACCCCCAAAGCCGCCGGTCCAGAGCGTGAATGGCGCTGCCAACCTGGAACACATCCAGTGCTGCTGTTCTAGAACACCTTTGTCTCTGAAAATCTAGAACACAGGGCCACAGATCCAGAACACTGACTTTACCAGTGACCTCGAACACGACCACACTGTAGATCTAGAACACGGCAGGACCAATCGCGACCATTTCTGCCATTGCAGAGGACGAGCTGATCCGGATACCTGTCAGTTTTTCCCACTCACTCTTCTTCCTTGCCACAATTTACAGAATGATCATACATAACAATATTGCTAATTTACAGAAGGATCATACATAACAATATTGCTAATTTATAGAATAACTGTAAATGAAGAGAAAGGAAATCACCAACAGGGGCGAGAGGAAGACCAGACACCAGGACCAGGACAGAAACGTGCTGAGTACCTGGTGCTGAGGCTCGCCAGCCAGCAGGGCACAGAGGGGACCTTGGTCACTGCTGGTGGCAATGTCTGTCACCTGGACTTGGCAAATCCTTACAGTCAGTGAAGAGAGAACTATGGGGCAAGTCTGAGAGCCCAGCGGGGAAACCAGGGGCAGGGAGGAGGGGCCACAGCGACCACCTTCCAGGGAGAAGTGCCGCCTTGTGGCGCTGCCCTCGCCTTCGTCCCTCCTGCATTTGAGAGCTGTGGAGGGGCTGCTGTGCTTGGTGCCAGCTGCCGCGTCCTGGACCTGGCAGGGCGGGCTCAGCACGCTGCCATGGGGTAGTGGGTAACGGGTCCGATTCCCAGACGTGGAAGCTTACCAAGTAACCATGGAGCTTCTGGCTGGCTTGAAGTGCTGCCCATGGCGGTCCAGGGGACACATCCTCAGGCCACACGTGGAAGTGGGTGCCGTAAGCCCCACTGTCCTCAGGCCCACAGTTTGTGGCAGGGAGAATGTTTTGGGGTGGTGGGAAGAGCTGCCCCACGGTGGCTTTGCCCTTAGCGGACCAACCTCCACAGACGGGGCTGTCTGGACACTGTTAGACACCTTGCCGGGACGTACTCCCTGAAGTCCACTCTGGGTCACGTCTACTGTGCTCCTGTTTAGGGGCCCCTCTCCTCCAGATGTTAAAAGGCTAAGGAGAAATTTATGTGGTGCCTGTCACTTGTCACATAGTTCCTTTGGGAGTCCACCCCAAACCTTCTCATGGGAAAGGATTTTTTTCAACACTGATTTTAAAGGTGATTCTGTGGCAAAGCATGTTGGAGCTGAGGAAACCCCTTGGGGTGAGAGGGGAAACTGGAGGAGACCAGGCAGCTTTGACATGGTGACAGACGAGAGAGGAAGGGCAGAGGAAGAAGAGAAAAGAAAAGGCTAGCAGCAAGGAATTTCCAAAGTGCTTCCTGCCTCGAGCAAAACAGGAACTGGGAGGGGAGGCATGGAAGAGGGGCCCGGAACAATGTCGGGAGCAGAGAGGGGCTTCCTCGGGGGCCACAGCCTGGCCCGCTGCACGCACGCATGCCTTCCCCAGAGCCGTTGCTAGGGGGGCAGGCCCAGCCGGAGGACAGAGGGCCGACAGAGAACTGCGGGGATTTACTCCCTAATTACCAAGAGCTTTTAAGACACTGACCACTGTAAATCCCGCCTGCAGAGCGGCAGGCCACGGACGGGATGAGGATTTATGCTCACGGGGCAAAGACAAAATAAATATCCCGCCTGACTCCTGATCAATACTATGAGTGTTTTTGCCAACCTGGAGGGTGTTTTATGAGCACGGAGGAACAGAAGAGGATCATTATTAATTAAATAAAGTCAACTGTATTAGGCTTATTACTCCTGTGAGTCACCCTTACGGTGCTGAGCCGCAGGGTGGGGGTGGGGGGTGGATCTGCGGGCAGGTGTGGGCCCAGGTGGCCCAGGAGGGCGCAGGTGTGCTGGGCCCAGAGGGGCGCTCACAGCCGCAGTGCCCGTGCACGCTGTGCAGCCTGTGTGTTCCAGAAGGCCTTTGGGTAGGAAGAGCTGAGCTTGGTCTGGTTCCCAGACCTTAGTCTGTGGTCCGGTTGCAATGCGGGGCCCTCGAGGCTTTGACTGTCACTGCAGGGGACCAGGCTGAGCAGGCCGCACCGCTACACAGCAGCAATGCAAAGTAATTCAAATATGGCTTCACACAAGCCACGGGGCTCTGATGCGCGTTCACCACGGAGGCCTACGGAGGCCTGCGCTCTCCCCGGCCAGGCGATGTGGACAATTCAGGCTCATCAGTGACCTGGACCCAGCTCAGACCCGACCCATTCAGGTACTAGCACTGCCGAGTGCTCACGACACGCCAAGCGCATGAGGACAGCCCAGGCCTCAGTGGGCAGGGCTGTGCTTGGCACCCGGGCAAGAGTCCACCCTCTTCTGGGAGAGGCTGGGTGACTTGGGACTGGCTGCCTCTGAAGTCTGCAGTCCCACAGGAGGAGCCACTCGGGAATGACAGGAGGAGGGTCACTGTT
>NW_006159460.1:1271653-1273238 GCF_000334495.1 Tupaia belangeri chinensis | reverse complement strand
GGCTGGCTGGAAGTGCTGCCCATGGCGGTCCAGGGGACACATCCTCAGGCCACACGTGGAAGTGGGTGCCGTAAGCCCCACTGTCCTCAGGCCCACAGTTTGTGGCAGGGAGAATGTTTTGGGGTGGTGGGAAGAGCTGCCCCACGGTGGCTTTGCCCTTAGCGGACCAACCTCCACAGACGGGGCTGTCTGGACACTGTTAGACACCTTGCCGGGACGTACTCCCTGAAGTCCACTCTGGGTCACGTCTACTGTGCTCCTGTTTAGGGGCCCCTCTCCTCCAGATGTTAAAAGGCTAAGGAGAAATTTATGTGGTGCCTGTCACTTGTCACATAGTTCCTTTGGGAGTCCACCCCAAACCTTCTCATGGGAAAGGATTTTTTTCAACACTGATTTTAAAGGTGATTCTGTGGCAAAGCATGTTGGAGCTGAGGAAACCCCTTGGGGTGAGAGGGGAAACTGGAGGAGACCAGGCAGCTTTGACATGGTGACAGACGAGAGAGGAAGGGCAGAGGAAGAAGAGAAAAGAAAAGGCTAGCAGCAAGGAATTTCCAAAGTGCTTCCTGCCTCGAGCACGGGGGCCACACCCTGCCCCGCGGCACGCACGCATGCCTTCCCCAGAGCCGTTGCTAGGGGGGCAGGCCCAGCCGGAGGACAGAGGGCCGACAGAGAACTGCGGGGATTTACTCCCTAATTACCAAGAGCTTTTAAGACACTGACCACTGTAAATCCCGCCTGCAGAGCGGCAGGCCACGGACGGGATGAGGATTTATGCTCACGGGGCAAAGACAAAATAAATATCCCGCCTGACTCCTGATCAATACTATGAGTGTTTTTGCCAACCTGGAGGGTGTTTTATGAGCACGGAGGAACAGAAGAGGATCATTATTAATTAAATAAAGTCAACTGTATTAGGCTTATTACTCCTGTGAGTCACCCTTACGGTGCTGAGCCGCAGGGTGGGGGTGGGGGGTGGATCTGCGGGCAGGTGTGGGCCCAGGTGGCCCAGGAGGGCGCAGGTGTGCTGGGCCCAGAGGGGCGCTCACAGCCGCAGTGCCCGTGCACGCTGTGCAGCCTGTGTGTTCCAGAAGGCCTTTGGGTAGGAAGAGCTGAGCTTGGTCTGGTTCCCAGACCTTAGTCTGTGGTCCGGTTGCAATGCGGGGCCCTCGAGGCTTTGACTGTCACTGCAGGGGACCAGGCTGAGCAGGCCGCACCGCTACACAGCAGCAATGCAAAGTAATTCAAATATGGCTTCACACAAGCCACGGGGCTCTGATGCGCGTTCACCACGGAGGCCTACGGAGGCCTGCGCTCTCCCCGGCCAGGCGATGTGGACAATTCAGGCTCATCAGTGACCTGGACCCAGCTCAGACCCGACCCATTCAGGTACTAGCACTGCCGAGTGCTCACGACACGCCAAGCGCATGAGGACAGCCCAGGCCTCAGTGGGCAGGGCTGTGCTTGGCACCCGGGCAAGAGTCCACCCTCTTCTGGGAGAGGCTGGGTGACTTGGGACTGGCTGCCTCTGAAGTCTGCAGTCCCACAGGAGGAGCCACTCGGGAATGACAGGAGGAGGGTCACTGTT
>NW_006159460.1:1266027-1271566 GCF_000334495.1 Tupaia belangeri chinensis | reverse complement strand
AGGAGGAGGCTCACTGTCCCACAGGGGAGTGCAGGCAGTCAGTGGCTGGAGCCGCTGGGGCAGGCGGACGCCCCCAGGGCCTCCTGCTCACTGGCCTCCTCCACGCTGGCAGAGACACCTGTTAAATGCATCACACGCCAGGCAGCCTCCCCCACCCCACCGTGGTCTCGGCCGTCTCGTGGGCCCACTGCTATGAGTGAGTGACTCCAACTGCTTCTTGGACTCTGTCGGTGGAAATTCACCCAGAGTGAAAAAAAATGGGTTGACATCTGTCCTCTGGCCCCAGAACTGCCATAGACCTCAGAGTCCATCTTTCTCAAACCTTGTACCTGCCCACGAGGGAGGCCACCAGGTTGGAAAGGACGGGAGGGTCACAGCACACGGGGCACAGGTCCAGCTGGACTACATGCACTGCCTGGGCGGATCCCTGCTGGCTGCCCTCTGGCAGCTTGGGAGAGCCACGAAGGGCACGTGCTGCCCGCTCAGGCTTCGGGGTACACTGGAAGAGCCCCGAATAGCTCTGAGTTGCGGTTCTGCAAAGGGTCCCACGTCCCTAAGTACATTGCTGAAGCCAGGGCCCTTCCTCAGCCACACATAGCCACGGCCACAGCCACGGCCACGCTCATTTCCGGTGTGTTTTGAAACAAAAAGAGCAGATATCCTGATGCCCAGCACCCAAAGGGCCACCAGCCAGCAAGCTGGAGGGACGAGGGTGTCATGGATGGAATGTCGTGTCCCCCAGCCTCCATGCAGAGCCCTACGCCCCGATGTGATGGCATCTAGAGGTGGGCCCTGCGGGGGGAGGTCATGACGGTGGAGCCCTCGCGAATGGCGTTACTGTCCTAAGGGACACAGGCAAGGCTCTCTTCCCATGTGAGGAGCAGCAGGAAGGCATCTGTCTGCAGCCAGGGAGGGGCCCTCGCCGGAGCACGTCGGCCAGCCCGCTGCTCGATCCTGCATATCCGCCTTCAGAGGTGTGAGGATCAGTTTGTCGAGTGTGCCAGAGGACAGGACAGCTGTTCTCACCAGAAAGAAACAGAGAGAGAGACGGGGGAGCATCTCCCAGGGAGGCGTGGCCACGTCGCAGTTCCCTCTCCTCCTCCTCTCCATCCTGTCAGGATTTGGGGCACACGTGCACACGCCTGGCATGTTTTTGTAAGCTGCTGGGGCCAGGATTCGACATGTAGTTAGTTAGCCATGTTGGATTCTGCTCCCTTACCCACTAGACCACAAGGCTGACCCAATCCAAAAATATTCTTCATGTTAAAAGCTGTGAGGGGGTGTTTCCTAGTTCTCTGTTCAGACCCATGGACTGCTCGACGTCGGCCTCAAAGCCTTTCCTTGCCGGTCCCCTGGGTGATGCTGTCTTGCTGGCCTGTGGGCTCAGACAGCGCCCATCTCTGCTTCCCTCCCATGGGCAGCAGTGCCCAGCGCCATCTTCCTGCCCGCCAGCCCAGAGAGCTCCTCCCTGCTGAGGCTCTGCTGCTGGGCAGGAGTTTGGTGAGGACTCACGGAGCCACAGGGACACGTGACCCAGCCACTGGCTCTGTGCCATGTCCCCACCCCACGCATGGCAGTCTCTGTGACCTGCATTATGTCCTCTAGGTTGCTGATGGACTATGGCCTGAGAAGGGCCTCTGGTGGTGACCCGCACAGCCCTGTCCACCAGAGCCCGGGGCGTCTCCTCAGGATCTGCATCATGGAGGCCCCAGGGCTGTGGCTGGACCCGCGCCCAGGCCCTGGGGCAGGTCCACAGCAGAGTTCGAGGCCGCCTCCCCTTTATGGAGCCTCCCTGCCCATGTCTCCTCTCCAGGATCGGGCCCAGTCCCTCAACTGAAACGCACTGGGGAGTTAGGCCTTAGGTCCCCTAGAGCTGGGTTCAAATTCACTGCAGAGTGAGTTCAGGCATCCGGGACTCAGTTTCCTTTCTGGAAACTGGAACTAAAATCTCCCACGTCTCAGAGATATGATGAAGACCAAAGGAGGTCCATGGTGTCACGTAACGAGTGGTCAGGAAAAGCGCAAGCACGGGGCTGGGGCAGGTGGGAGGGTCCACGCCTGGGAGGAGCACCGAGTGTGGCTCCTGGGTGACTGGCCTGTGACCTTCATGGGCGGAGGCACCTCCTTTTCCTGGTGGAAGGCTGGGGGCCAAGAATGGACAGGGACCGAGATGCTGGCTGTGTAAGCGGGACAGCTGCCCGCGGCGAGGCCTGCTGGTGGGGGGCAGACAGGACGCAGTCCCGGAGCCGAGCTCAGGAGGCCGGGTGCTCCGGAGCCCAGGTGCAGGGGGCGGGCGGGGGCTGAGGCATTTGGAAGTCTAACTTCTATGAACAGAGGTGACAAACGCCATGAATGGAGGCAAGGCATTCATATTGTTCTCGAAGAGCTGATTTTTTTTAGTATTTCTCCCTGTTTTGTAACAGAACAGGGGGTTGAGAGGAAAAATCACCACCGTTACTGCCCCTGACCCCTAACTTGCCAATTCTCGTGTCCCTGAGTCCCCATCCCGCCATTCTTTACTTGCGAACATATTTTACCCATCTGGAATTTTGGCGCAGACACGCCTGTCATTCTGTTCAAAGCCTGTCGTGGGCCGCGACTTCCCTTGTGGTCTGTGTGACTGTGTGCAGCCTGACAGTGCCACGGCACCGAGGTCGCACGGCCAGTGTCTCTGTACTCATTAGCAAAGGCGCGGACGGTCACTCTGAGGCCATCCCAGGAACTCTGAGCCAAGTGAGGGACGGCTGGGCCGGTGAGGCCAGACAGCCCCAGGTTCCGCGTTCCCCTGGGGTAGGCCCATCACAGCAAATTAAGTCCGCCACGGCAGTGGCGATGGTCAGCCTCGGTACATAGCACAGCGTGCACGCAGGGAGAGAGATGGCCCTTTCCCTCCACTCCGGACGCTGAAAGGCATGGGAGCTGCACTGCACACGCATGGCCTTAGAGGACCAGGGAGTGAGAATCCATGACCTCTTCCCACACGGGACAGCCAGGGTCAGGGCAGAGGGACCGCAGAGCCCAGGCACATCCTGGAGGCATCTCCAGATTTGCTGGCCAACTCGAGGGGGCGAAGGTGACAGGTCACGCAGTGGCAACGCGGGAGAGCCACAGAGAACCCGAGGAGGCTTCTAATAAAACTGCCCGGTGGCTTTAAGAACCACTGTCACCACAGTATTTCTTTCTTTATTTTTACAATTATTTTTATTTATTTTTAATTTGAAAAATAGGGGGGAGGAGGGAGAGAGAGAGAAAGCGAGAGAGAAAGTGAGAAAGCAAGCCGCCAGGTCCGACTGTGGTGGGCCATGTGGGAGTCCAGCACCCTTAACCACCGTGCCACCTCCCAGCCCAGCACAGTATTTCTTTTTAAAGGCAAGATTACGGATTTCAAATAATAACACTGTGTAGACTGTAAGGACCAAGGCAAGGAATCTCAGGCCATGGATGTCATTGAAGAATGCTTCAAATGCAAGAAATCCAAAAATGGCTCGACAAAAAGTTAAGACCTTTCCTTTCCTTTCCCTCCCTCCCTCCTTTCTCTCTCTTTCTCTCTTTCTTTCTTTCTTTCTTTCTTAACTTCTAGGAGTCTGTGTACTTGCCAGAGAGAATAAGCGAGAGAGCGAGCACCACAAAAGCCCCATCGCAATCCCTTCCATCTCTTCATCCCATCAGATCCGGAGCACAAGCATGCACACAGATGTGGTTTGTTTTTCTTTTCTTTTTAAAGAGAATTTTGCTATGGAATGCGTGTGCTCATCGCAGAGACCAAGACAGACAGAGAGAAAGAAAATGAGAAATCACCCCCCAGTGGGGATGACCACGCCACAATCCCTTCTCCTCCAGTCTCCTATCAGGATTTTGGGCACACACACTCATGTGCCCAGCATGAGTTTCAAGCTGCCGGGTCTGGGACTCGAACCACAGCTGACCACATGGGAGTCCAGCAATGTAAACATTATGCCATCTGCTGGTCCCATGTGGCATGTGCCCAATTACACCGATTGAGGCAGGCATGTTTTTCAAGCTGCCAGGGCCAGGACTTGAATCACGGTCAGCCACGTGGGATTCTGGTCCTAGCGCACAGTGCTTATCTACAGTGCTACGGGGAGCCCTAATGTACCTTTTCTTCAAGTTTAGTTATTCATATCTTCCATTAGTGAGAGAGACAGAGAGACAGACCTCCAACAGGGCCCCAACACCGTCATCTGCTCGGGTTTCAGCCAGCCCTGGATCAGAGGCGTGCGCGAACCCAGCCTACTCAGGCAGGTCTCCAGAGCAAACCCAGAATTTCCTTCCCGTGAGGGCCAGCCTCGCTGTGTTACCACTGTGCCACCTTCCAGGTCCCTGTATTCCTTGTAGTCTGGGAGTGGGAGACGGCTACAGAAGTCACAAGGGTCAAATGTGTTTGCTTTCTCCAAATAACAAAATAACAAGAACCAAAGAGACTTTAAGAGAGGAAACCGTAATCTGGAAAGTTTGCGAATGAGAGACACTTAGAATTGATTTATATTTGAACTTTTTTCAAAATACGAAAACATGGGGACTTGCTAAAAGACACTATTGGTGACTGGTCTGGGCCTGCCAACCCCTCCCATTCTTACAGTGGGGTGCCTTTGGCCAGCCGCCCACCCCTGCCAAGATGAGCTCCAGCCCAAGGGAGTGACAGCTGACATTGTACTGAAGACCTCACACCTTTTATCCCCCCAGAGAAAATCCAGTACATGACTGACAGCTGGTCTGCCTTTCTCAACTCATCTTTTCCTTTCTCTTGCCTTTCCTTTCTCTTTCCTTTCCTTTCTCTTTTCTTTTCTGTCTCTGTTTTTGTCATAGTGTGCGCTTACCAGAGAAAGAGAGAGAGAGAGAACTCCCCCTCTGGGGGATGGCCACACTATAATCCCATCCCTTCCCTTCTCTGAGGATTTCGGACATGCACACACATGTACCTGGTGCGATTTTCAAGCTGCTAGGTCTAGGACTCAACACAAGCTATGGCTGGCCATGTGGGAGTCTAGCACCTTAACCACCATGACACCCGTGGCCCGTCTTTTAATTTTAATTTGGCACATGTGCTTGTAGGAGAGAGACAGAGAGCAAGAGAAAGAGAGAAAGTGAGAAAACACCCCTGAGCGGGGATGACCACACCACAATCCCTTCTCCTCCATTTTCTTCTTGGGGTTTTGGACACACAAGCACACGTGACCATGGTGTTTTTCAAGCTGCCAGATCCAGGACTCAAACCATGCAGCTGGCCATGTGAGATCTAGCTGCCTGAACTTCCACACCACCGGCTTACCCAGTTTCTCAGCTCATCTCGCACGTTACAAATATCAGGCCTAGGTCTGCACGTCCAGTAGACACTTTTTCCTGTTTGGCTGTGTGGCATACAGTGAGGACAGAGTTTCCGTTTGAGAAGATGGAAAACACTGTGGAGATGATTACAGAACAGCAAGAACGCACTTACAGCCACCAGCCCACACGTCCACACAGCTAAGATGGTGTGTGTCATGTCACGTGTACCTTCCTGTAATACGAACAAAACCCG
>NW_006159460.1:1246566-1265996 GCF_000334495.1 Tupaia belangeri chinensis | reverse complement strand
TCTTTCCCTCCAGCAGACACCCCTGCACCTCTCTGGAGTGGTGGCCCACGTGCTCACGCTCAAGCCTTCACCGTTACCCCTGAGGCGTGGGCCATACTGTACACCCTCCAAGCACAGCTGCAGAGCTGACCTGGGACCCAGCTAATGACGTGGACTGCACGTGGCTGCCAGGCCGTCTCTCACACCCTTTGGTCTAACAGTCCCTTCCAAGCCCCAGCCTTCCTGTGGTCTGACTTTCCCCTGATCGGTTCGAACAGTTCCAGCAACTGCTACCGTGGCATGTCCCCAGGTATGTGTGATACCACTTGGGTCAAAAGACCACCAGGGAGTGCATCGCTGGGACTGCACCGCGCCTGTCACACCAGGAGGTCCAGACTGGCACAGCTCCTGAGCACACACTGGCCTCGAGACCTGACCTTGGCCCTGGCCCTGCTCCCTCCACAGGTGCAGGTGACCTGTGGGCTGGGGCCTACACTGTGGCCACCTTTCCTCCAAGACCCGTGGCTTTGGTTGATAATTCCTGACGGAATCAAAGATTACATCCAGGACGTGGGAGACGCCGATTTGCCACTGCTCTTATTCTTCTCCCCCATCACCTTGATGGAGTGTCACTGTGGGCCCCTGGGTGTTTGGAAAGTAAACATGTCATGTGAACTATTACCAACTCTTTTTCTGGATGTTTCCAGCTTTGGTCAGTAGGACTCCCTGGGAGCTGCTCCTGCCCTGTCTAACTCTCACGCTTGCCCCCGAAAGTGCCCTGCCCTCTCTGGCACTGCAGGTGCTTCAGGCCACCCTGGCTTTTCTCTGGCCAGACCTGCAATGAGCCCTTCCCCCAAGGAGCCCTGATCCCTTCCACTGGAGCCATTTTCTGTCTTGCTTTATGCTTCAGCTTTTCAGTTAATGTCCTGAGAGTGGGTCGCTGTAGACTCACGTGGAGTTTAAAGGCACGGGGTGCCCCTTAATCAATTTCCCACGATAATGATCTCTTTTCTTTTTGGTTTTAGCCATGTGACACGTGCTCTGGCTAGAGTCGCTGCGTGGAGCAATAGTTCACTCCTTCTCGTTGCCAAGTGACACTCCATGCTGCAGCGTGCTACAGTTCCATTTAACCGTGCACCCACTGAAGGACACCTGAGCTGTTTCTGGTTTGGGGCAGTTTTGAATGCAGCTGCTGTGCGCACCTGTACACAGGTGTGGGTTAAACTTTTTATTGGTCTGGGGTAAATGCCCAAGAGCACCTGGCGTCAGTGGCGCATATGGGAGGTGCACCTTCAGTTAGATGAGAAACCACCAAACCGTTCTCTAGAGTAGAAGCGACCAAGTTTTTTTTTTTTTTTTTTTGAGAGATTTTCACTATAGGGCGCATGCGCTCGCCAGATAGACAGAGAGAGACATAGAGACAGAAAGCGAGAAATCACCCCCGGGGGGGATGGTCACGCCACAATCCCTTCTCCTCCATTCTCCTCTTGGGATCTTGGGCACGCACGCACATGCGCCTGGCGTGATTCAAGTCACCGGGTCCGGGACGCGAACCGCGCGACCAAGATTTTACAGCAGTATTTGATAAAAACCACCCTCCGCTATGACGAGGAATGGTGAGGGCCTTTCCGATCGAGGGGAAGGTGTGTACAGGGCCACGGGGTACACGGGATCCACAGCCCTCATCTCCATCCTCCCAAAGTCCCTGGACACACGCATGCACATAGGGCTTCAGGTCGATTTTGGAAGTAGGTGGGAGGTGACAATAGCACAGACAGGTGTGAGTGCGTGTCTGTGCACAAACACAGCTGACGAACAGCACACGACCAGCAAACTAATGTGTCTGTGAATACGCTCACGAGGGAAGGAGGAGGCTTACCAGTCGGTTGGGAAAAAGTGTGACACTCTCATCTCTGCTGGCTTTCAAGAGAAGACAGTGATGAAAATAACAGGACCACTGCGAACACGTTGAGGCCGCTCACACATCGCAGCTCCGGTCTGGGCCACACGGGGCCCCATGCTCGCCTGGCAAAGTGGCGTTTGCTTTTCTACACTGCTCTGCCCTCCCTTCCTCGCCTCTTTAGGCACATTTGGAAATTATTTAAAAAGATAAAATGCCTCTAATCTGTTACCAATTAGAAGAAACATGTGAATATTATTTTCTAATTTGTGACTCTTGAGTGTGTGTCTCGAAAACCAGAGAGAAGTAATTGGAATAATTACATCTGCTCCCGAACACTTCTGTCCTGCTCTTGAACTAAGAGGCCGGGTATGGTGTGTCTTCGCGTGACGTGCCTGAGGGCTGAACGTATCACTGAGAACTTCAAAGCCCTGGAAGTGAATGGCCACAGAGCTACAATTTCTCTGCAGCCGTCCTCGGCCCGTGCAGCTGGAACCCGGGCTGGCAGACGGTGGCTGTGGTCTTTGTGACGAGCTCGCGAGGCACAGGGTACAGCATGAGGAGGAGCTGTAGGGCTCCTGGGCAACACGAGCTCCCCCTGCAATTCCACTCCCCAAACTCCTCTGTCCAAGGAACTCATGTGCAGCTGCAGAGCTGCTGTGAGGCATGAGCCTGATTTATAACAGGTGCAGTGTACATTTTTTTTTAGAATCTAGTTATAGTGCGACTTGAGTGACTAACTCCCGAAAATTGGTAATTTCTTGGTGGTTAACAGTAGAAAGTCCGCCAATGAGAGGTGAAGCATGCTAATAAATTTATAGGGCGTTATATGCCAATTAGACCCCAGCAGCCATCCAGGACGCAAGGATGCCAGTCAGGTTCATATTCCACAAACGCGCTCTTCATTGCCTGCGCTCCTGCAAGTCAACCCTCCCTTTCCGTGTGGAGAGCAGCAGATGGAATGCTGACTGCACAGTGAGCTGGAATTCCCAGAGGCCTTCCTGGAGAGGCAGCCTCCCTCTTCTTCTGTGCAAACTCCCCTTTGTTCTCCAGTGGTAGACGGGGGCTTGAGCATGTGCACGGGTGCTGGACGGAGCCAGATTCAGTCCAGACCTGGGTCTCGCCAACAGATGCAGGTCCCTAGGGAACCTTCTGGTCATACTCTCCTGGCTAGGACTGGTGGCCTTGCAGGCCCTCCATCTCCATCACGCAGCCGTTCCAAAGCACCTCTGCCGAGGCCTAGCCGGCGTGTCGTGGCTGGGAGACCGGGAGGCACAGAGGTGAATGTGCTCTTTCAGAGCAGCAAGGCACCATGCAGAGCCGCCCAGGGACACAGGGAGTTTGCTGTGTTACTGCAATCGACTGGACTGGCTTTAACTTTGATCAAAGAAATCACAAAAGAAGTGCACACTCCTTGAAAAAGTCATCTCTGTAGAAATGTGCACACACGGGAATACAGGTGTACAAGCACATACATGTGACACAGGAATACAGGTGTACAAGCATGTACATGTGACGGGAATACAGGTGTACAAGCACACACATGTGATGGGAATACAGGTGTACAAGCACATACATGTGACACGGGAATACAGGTGTACAAGCATGTGCATGTGACACGGGAATACAGGTGTACAAGCATGTACATGTGACACGGGAATATAGGTGTACAAGCACGTACATGTGGCACGGGAATACAGGTGTACAAGCACGTACATGTGACACGGGAATACAGGTGACAAGCATGTGCATGTGACACAGGAATACAGGTGTACAAGCATGTACATGTGACACGGGAATATAGGTGTACAAGCATGTACATGTGGCACGGGAATACAGGTGTACAAGCACGTACATGTGACACGGGAATACAGGTGACAAGCATGTGCATGTGACACAGGAATACAGGTGTACAAGCATGTACATGTGACACAGGAATACAAGTGTACAAGCACATACATGTGACATGGGAATACAGGTGGACAAGCATGTGCATGTGACATGGGAATACAGGTGACAAGCACGTACATGTGACATGGGAATGCAGGTGGATAAACACGTACATGTGGGACTGGGGAAAGAGCTTCCTGTGTGGTCTACACTGCTGTCATGGGAATACGACAAACTAAGGGAGAATCCCTGTCTTACTGGTTTTTCCCAGGTAGACAGTCTTAGTTTATTTACAAAAACGCGAGTGTAACCGGATGAAGGAGTAACACTGGTTCCCACAGCCTAAGAACACAATGCGTCCACAAACACCGAGCACCTACGGAGGGCCTGCGGGGTGCGGAGACCCACATCCACCTGCACAGGGACCCACCGCTAGCCCTCGAGTCAAAACAACTTCGTGGGGGAACCAGCAGTTAGCGTAATGGCTATGTCGCTGGACTCCCACGTAGTCGACCGCGGTTCGCGTCCTGGACCCGGTGGCTTGAAACTCACGCCAGGCACGTGTGTGTGTGCGTGCCCAAGATCCTGAGAGGAGAATGGAGGAGAAGGGACTGCGACCTGACTATCTCCCCTGGGGATGGTCTCTCTGTCTCTTCTGTCTCTCTGTCTGTCTCTGTCTGTCTGGCGAGCGCATGCGCCCTATGGCAAAAACCTTTCCAAAAAAAGAAAAAAGTAACTTTGTGGCAGTGCCAGCTGACAGCACATCCCAGGAGGCTGTCACTCTCCACAGTGGTGGCTACTGTGCCTGGATGCCCGAGACCCGCCCTTCAGAGCTCGTCTGGCCTGCTGGGCCTGTGTGCTTCTGGGCAGAGCCGCCACTGGGCTGCTTCCTCAGTGTGCGCGGAAGCCCTCAGCACGCTGCGTAGGAAGCTCCCCCATGCGGTTTCGGAGTGAAAACAGGATGGCCTCTCTCAACAAGGTCAGTGAGGGATGCCACCACTCCAGGACACGGTAGTGTGGTATGCTTCTGGAGACCCCACGAGGCCGAGGACTGGGAGAAGGAGCAGAGCCGGGGCCCTGGGTCCAGCCGGGAAGCTCCAGATGCAAGGCCCCTGGTGGAGGTCCCCCCTCTCTGGAAATGACCATCTTGGACACCGAGCCTGTCTCATCTGCCTTCCCTGCCTCGACTCTGCTGGTGCTGGTGTTTAGTCCAGCTTCTTCTGCAATGCCACTTTCCCTCTGTGCCTTCACAGAGCAGGAAGAACAGCCTTCGAGGCCCACAAACACCTTCGGGCAGGAGGCAGGTCTTGACCACAGAGGCCCACGGGGTGTCCCTCTCTTCCAAGGCCTGGTCCACGTCTCCCATCACAGTTTGTGCTGGGGCCTTGAGATGGTGATTAGCGGCTCCAGCTTAACTGAAGCCAACCTGTCATTCGCCCTCCATGGACCAAACGGCTATGCCCTGGGTGTCATCTAGCAGACACTGCTGGGGGAAGGGCCCTGACAGAACCCACTAGAATGTAGAAGCAGCAGATGGGTTTGCAGTGCCAGGTGACTGTGCTGTCCTGCTTACACAGGGACCCGTCCAGAGCTACGAGTTGGTCGCAGGTCACAGGTGGGCATGAGCTATGACATGGCCATCGGCGGGAAGGACGTGTGTGCCTTGGTCCTAATGCTCCCCCTGCCAGTTCACCAGGGACCCGGGCAGTGGCAGGCTCTCCTGGGAAGACCATGTGGCCGAGCTGGGAGAAAGGGCTGGGTCACCAGGAAAGGTAACGGCTCCTGAAAGGCTCGATTCCCCTTTCTGGAAGGGGACTCCTTCAAGGAACACAGAACCTCATCCCCCACCCGCCCCACCCCCACCTCGGGCTTGGCTTCCTCCCATTCCCACCTCGCCCCTAAATAACACTGGAATGCCCTGTCCCCTGATGGGCTCCATAATGAGAAGCGCTGTCAATCACAGCTCCATTAGCCTGGACAGACTTTCACTTCCTGAAACAATTTATTGGATTCCCAGAAGCAAATGGGCCTTCTTCCTCTCCAGCTCCGTTTTTAGGGAGCTATTCAGAGGGAGTGTGTGTCCCTTCTGTCCCTGCTGGGCGGCCTTTGTTTTCTTCATTTACTCATGAAAACCGTTTCCTGAGTTTACCTACCTCCTCTGTCCTGGGTTTCCAGTGTTTGCCAAAACTTTTCCCCCACTGTTGGGCTGCTACACAAAACCCACCAGCTGTTCCCAGCTACTGAACCAGGGAGGGAGTGGTGAATTTTATTTGCAGATTTTTGGAGGGAGCCAGGGCAGGGGCTGGGGGAGGGGAGTGGGCATATACTTGGAGAAATCAAATTTATGCAGAGGAAGAGCGAGATGAAGCTGATGCGCGATGCCCAGCGGGGCCTGTCTGCAGCGGGGCCCTGTGCCTTCCTGCCTCCACCTGGCTCCCACTCGGAATTTCACAGGCTCCAAAAATATGGTTTCAGGGGCCTGGTTAACACGGTATCCAGAGAATATTAAGAATTTTCTGACTGTATTCACAAAACTTACAAGATCTATGTCATGAGTGACATTTGTGGTTTTACTGGTGAAATCTCCAAGTTGTTAAAAAGCCCATACAACCTACAATTAAGTTGCTGCCTGAAGAGTTTGGGAGGTCAGTATATCTTTCAGTTTCTGAACAGAAAAAGAGGGTTTGAAATTACATAAAATAACATTTTCCTTCTAGTGCTCCTCTTCGAGAATAATATACACTGCAACCGCACTTGGGCAGGAAGGCGATTTCCTTTACGCATAAATCAGTTTAACTTTTAACCTGGGAAAACAGACTGCGGCAAGCAGACTTACGGCTTTGCCTTCTGAGGATTTCGAGTCAATAGTAAATCGGGAGGCACGTTAGTGGCGCTGAGACCCAATCACGATGAAATTATGCAGTCATGTAAGAAATAATATCTATTAGGCTAATTTAATCACCGAATACTTTACAGATGAATTAGAATTTAGAATCCAATTATTTCCAACATTCGGACTGTCAGAGACCATTTCTGAGCAGGAGAAGGAAGGAAAAAAGGGAGGGGAAGAGTAGGGCAGCTTTCGAAAATGCAGGAAGTGGAGTGGACTCTCTCAGGCTCTGAGGCTGGGTAACAGCGGGGATGGAGAGTGTGACAGGGTTCTGCCATCACCCCACTGCCCCCTACCCGGCCAGGCTGGGACCTGTGATCATCTGGGATTGCTGATGGATAGCCATTGTCCGGGCCAGGAACCCAAACCCCCAGCCCTCCTCCCCGGGGTGGCAGGCCCGCACAAAGGAAGCCAGCAGCCACATCCTGGGGTGGCCTGAGGAGCAGGGCAGCTCTTTGGTCTGGAAAACTGTGGGGCACCCTTGGGGGCTACTCCTGGGGCCCTGGACAGTGGGAACCTGCCCCCTCCCTGCAGCCCCCAGTGCTCTCTCTGGCTGCATTTTTTCTCAATGACACTAAAGGCTGCTGAGATGAGAAGAGAAATGAGAAAAAAAGTAGTCAGGAGACTACCAGGCCTGGCCAAAGTCAGGGTGCCCGCGGTGCGGCTGGGGGGGGCAGGAAGGATGGAAATAGGGCCGGAGAGTGAGGTCAGCTTGAGAGCCACGACGCTATCTCTGCACGGACAAACTAGTCTCAAAGACAGATCCACCCAGACCCATGGGTGCACGAGACCACAGGAATCAAGAAATCGCTGGTTTGCACTTCAGAGTTCTACGTGACCGCGGACTCCCCAAACAAGTGTTTTGAACATTTTCTTTCTTTGTAAAGGCCAGTTGAGGCGGTCATGGAATTGGGTAAACAAAAATTCTCACAAGTGACACTTGAGTTAAAAACAGGAAGACAGAGGCCAGTTGGTGGTGTGGTGGTTCAGGCACTGGATCTCACATGGCCAACCGCAAGTGTGGTGGTTCAGGCACTGGATCTCACATGGGAAATCACAAGTGGTTTGAGTCCCGGACCGGGCAGCTTGAAAAACACACTGTGTGCATGTGCAGGCATGCCCAAAATCCCAAAAAGAGAAGAGACTGTGATGTGGCAAGCCACACAGCAGGTGATTTCTCACCCCCCACCCCCCAGCGAGTACACACACGGTATGGCAAAACTTACAAAGAAAGAAAGAAAGAAAGAAAAAAGACAGATTTGTTTCCAGGTTTCAAAGATTTAAATCTAAACAGGTTCTCCTGAAACAAAATGGGTGAAATATTTTTTTCTTGTTACATTTTCTTTAGGGAATAAAAAGATGCAGAAGCCGTTTGCATTACGGTTATTTTGCAATTCTCAAGAATCTCCCACTTTTCCAGTAGTAGAGCAGTGTGAGAAGAAAACAGCCACTGGTAATTCATTCCAGAATGATCCTTACAGCGTGAAATGAACGAATGTACCATGCATTTAAATTTTAATATGCCAGCAGGTCACGGGGCTGGCAGCCGACACTGAGCACACTTGTTTAAGTTTAAGGTGGCCATGGAGACCCCTCCTCTCCAGGAAGGCCCAAGTAAAGCGAGGGTCCATGAAAGCTATTGCCCACTGGGGCCTCCTGGCCCCATCCTGAGTGGGAGGGAATGCCGGTGTTTACAGGTCGTGGGGGTTTTATGACAGGGGTGCTTCCTGCCCGCTGACCCCGCAGACTTTGAGGGCTCTCTCGCACAAGCCCTCCACCTGGCACACAATACGTCCTTATTATCCCTGTAATTACTGAGCTGGACCGCTCTGCTCCCTTCCAACAAGAACCTTTGTGTATGACTGTGTGTGTGTGTGTGTGTGTGTGTGTGTGTGTGCGTGTGCGCGCGCATCCACATTTATCTCTTTGATTCATTTAATTGCGGGCAGGGCATTGGATAGGATCTCAGAAGAGGCATTCCTTGTTCTGGGATGATTTATTGCAGCTCTTAAAAACACCTGTTCATCAATTTGTCCTTTTGTAACAAAATCAGACAACATCCACTTCCTTTAAAGTATTCATCAAAAATCTTCCTATGTAATGCATTAAGTAACAGAACCTCAAGTTATTATAAGAAAAGAAATTCTAGTTAAGAATAATCGTAAGAAAGCCTTCCAACCTGGGGTGACTATTTCTTTTCCTATACATATATGTGTGCGCACACATGTTTATGTGGAATTCCGAAGATGGTCCCTTCGTAAATGGCGATCTTGACTCAGGGAGAGTAAGCAGGTAAGTGCCTGAAAACACACAAGCTCTTCAAAATAAAGCAACGGGAGACTCGCTTGGAGCATGTAGGCCTCAATGCTATGGGTTCAGACCAAAAAGTCACTTTCTTATGACAAATGAAAACACCCTTCTAATCCTCCTTTAAAGGAAACATTGTCCACGTTATGAAAACAACACTTCCGCCTAACAAACCTCCTCGCTGTTCACACCTACACCGGAGCTGCTGGCCACCCACAGGCCAACCTGAAAACCCGAGTCCAGACCCAGGCAGTGGGCAGCGTCTGCTTGGCTGGCAAGTTCCGGGAGCCGTCTGAGCGGAGCTGAGGTCTCTTTAACTAGGTGAGTTTCATACACTGATCACCACTGCAGGTGTGCGGCTGGCCTCCCTGGGCCTCTGGGGAGCCATCTTCCTTTCTGGAGGGGATCCATGCTTGGGAAAGTTCTCCCTCCCCGAACGATCAAATGGGCAGCGGCCCTGCAGCAGGACCTGGTCGGTGAGCTCCCGCCACAGGCCTAATTAATGACCCTGCTGGTCGCAGCTGGAAGAGCTGAGCTGGGGGTGATTAATTAAATTAGCTGGCAGAGGAAATTACAGTGGAAAAGCCAAAGTTTGATTGCTCCATAATTAACCGCAGTGCAAATAATATCTGCATCTATAACTTCCAGCGATGAGATCAGAAGCCAATTGAATTTGGCACTGATTGAAGTTGTAAATATCCTGTGGTGAAAAATGATAGGTTTGTTCTAGAGGGAAAACTCACAGAAACGGACATCTAGCAAATGTGGTCCGGGGAAAAGGGCGCCAGGGAAACTGCAGGAAGGAAGCCTTACCTTTCATGCTGCCTTTTCCAACATTAAAACAACTCTTTTTTCGTCTTTCTTTTGGCTTAGTGCCTAGGCGTGCTAGCCTACATACCTTGTCTCCATTTCACTTCCAATGCATGGAACCTGTGTTAGGGTTCCAGCCCCCTTTCTCGGTCCAGAGATTAAAACCCAACTCTAAAATAATTTCGTAGGCTAATAGGAGGGGACCGCTTTCATCTCCCCGAGAAGAAGAATGTTCCTATTTAGACCATCAAATGCGTGAGCTATTGCCGCTTTTCTGGATAATGACATTTTTTCTTCTTTGTAACAATTTCATGTTCAAAATATGGTTTCATCAGCAACAGGATTCTACTTAAAAGAAAAAAAAAAGTATTTTATATAGATAATTGCCCTACCAAAAAAAGAAAAGAAAAAAACCTTGCAGAACTTTCAGTAGATGGAAATCTGACTTTTTCTACCATCCCATATTTTCACTAGGAAGATGCTTCCAGCCAGCTTCTCCACGGGGAAGCTTCCAAAATGAATGACTCGCAGCCGTGCCAGGGGGTGTGGCTTCTGGCTGGTGCTGGTCAATAACAATTTACTCCGACTCCGACACCCGCAGAGGCGCAGCCCCGCGGGGCTCTGCGGCCCACACAGCGCAGCACAGGCACGTCCGGGGTTTGAACGCAGGGCACCCGCAGGGCCTCTCCACCCAGTGTCAGAACCACACAGAACACAGCCACGGCGAGTGCTGGTTCTCTCATTTTCTTGCTTTCTTTTTTGTTTTGCCATAGGATGCATGTGCTTGCCAGAGACAGAGAGGAAGTGAGAAATGACCCTCAGGGGGATGGTCACACTGCAATCCTTTCTCCTCTTGGGATTTTGGGCACACATGCACATGTGCCCAGCATAATTTTCCGGCTGCTGGGTTCAGGACTCAAACCGTGTTCGCCAAGTGAGAGTCCAATGCCTTAACTACCATGCCACCTGCTGGCTCCTGTTTTTTAAATTTTTAAATTTTTTATTTTTCAAAAATTTTACTCTTCCATGACACACACGCATGCACACACACACACACACACACACACACACCCCTAATAGGGTCTTTGCACCGTGATCCACCCTCAGCTCCAGCTAGCCAGTCATGTGCATGCAGCATGTACGGGGCCAACTGTGGGATGTGAGCCCAGAGCCTCTCGAGTGACTCCAGCATTGCACGTGTTGTGTTCTGTCTGATGCCCCTGCCCGGCAGATCATTTTTTTATTTCATTGTCAGAGGGCATGTGTACTTGTCAGAGACAGGGTGAGAGAGAGAGAGAGAGAGAGAGAGAGAGAGAGAGAAGGCACCTCCCAATGGGGTGTGGCCATGCCCAAATCCCTTCTCTTCCATTTCTCCATTCTGCTGGGATTTGGGCCGCACACATACCCAACATGTTTTTCAGGCTGCCCCAGCAACTTGAAACCCAGGACCCCAACTGCAGTTGGCCATGTGGCATCTGGCTTCCTTAACCACTAGGCTATGGGGCTGGCCTTTTTAAATGATTTTTTAAAATATGGAAGTTGAGGCCCTGAGTGGTCAGTGGTGAAGCAGGATAGGACCCAGAACTCGTGCCGAGTGTGTGCACGCCCCACAGGCCCTCCCCTCCTGGTTCCTGGGTGCTCTGTCTGCTCCCTGAGCCCTGCACCCATCTGGATGAGCAGCAGGTGGGCAGGGCCATGACTCCAGGGGGGTCGAGCAGGTGGCAAGCAGCTGGAGAGGGCAGGATAACACAGAGACAGAAGCACGACTCCGGGAGACATCCACTGCTGATTCCCAGAACCTACAGACCTGTAGAGGGATCAAGGCGGGGCTTAGTGAGAAGATCGTTTTGGATCATCAGGGTGGGCCCAGAGTAGTTGCAAGGGTCCTTGTAAGATGGAGTCAGGAGCGACAGAGCCGAAGATGTGATGATGGAAGGGGGCAGAGGGACGCAAGGCTCTGAGCCAAGATGAGCTGGCAGCCTCTGTGGCTAGAGAGGATGTGGAAACAGACCCACTCCCGGCCTCTGAGGGAGGTCAGCCCCTCAGTCCGCTGCCCTCCTGAACTGGAAGAGATGGCATTCATGTCACTCTAAGCCACTAATGTGTGATAATTTGTTACAGCAGCAAAAGGAATCTCATACCCACACATCACGGGGAGAGAAAGCTAGGGCAGGGAGCTAGCAGGTGGTATGGAGGTTAAGGTGCCAGACTCCCACATGGCAACTCTGCAGTTTGAGTCCTAGGCCCGGTAGCTTGAAAATCACACCAGGCATGTGTGTGTGTGCCCACCCAAAATCACAAGAGGGAAGTAAAGGAGAATGGATTGCAGTGTGGCCAACCCCCTTGGGGGGTGCTCTCTCTCTCTCTCTCTCTCTCTCTAGTGAGCACGTACACTCTATGGAAAACAAACTAAAAAAAAAAGAAGCTAGTTTGGGTGAAATATATATTAGGCATAAGGCATAAAGGCATAGCAAGTGGCTGGCCTTGGTGGCACCCATGTTGGTGGCCGGCAGCAGCCGTCCCTCTTGGTTATGCAGTCTCCGTAAAACCTCTTCCCTCGGTCTGGGAACCCCGCAGCCCCTCAACTTGTCAGGCTGGAACCCAGAGCCTGCGCCCTCCCCAGTGGCCTCCTCCCCTGAGCAGGAGGGCTCGGGGCTCTGAGAACCTGCACCAAAGGCTTGGTGGAAGAGGCACTCTCACCCTGCCTGCCTGCGGGTCTCTCCTGTTTCTCACGTCCTTCCTGCAGAGGTCGACTGCCCTTCTCCCGACCACCTTGCCAAGAAGGTGCGCACGAACGGCCTTGGGCCACAGACGTCCCCTCCCTCCTGAGGGCCAGGCACAAGTGCCTTCTGCCTGTCCTAGACAACTTGGGCTCCCTAAGCTCACCAGCCCCTCTGCAGTGCGGCCCGCGGTGTGCGATGTCACAGGACCCTGGCTGTCACAGCTGTGGGGGTCGGGGGCAGGGAACGTTCACAAATGTGAACCCTCTGGCTCTGCCATTGGTATGAGAGGTGCCCTTGGGACCAGGAGTCTCGGGTCTTTAAGCAGCTCCACGGGCCTGCAGACCAACCCTGCACTTAGTCAGAGGTCAGCCTCCTTCCTTGCACCCTCATCCCCCGCTAACCTCTGCGTTGGAAGGTGGGCCTTAGCGACAGTGCTACGTACGAGCACAGCGGGCGGGGCCCTCCTCCATCCCTGTCTGCCTGCCCTCCCCATGCCCCCAGTGCCTGTCTGGACCCTCGGTCTCAGACTCGGCCCCTGTCCTTTGTGACGCCCTTTTCCTCCATCCTCCTCCTGGGTCACATTACTCAGCCGTTTTGTGTGTGCTTGTCCCTGACCCTGGCGTGACTCTGAGGGGCTGTGGCTGTGTCACAGGGGTGGGCACGGTGCTGGGCACACAGCGGGTACAGGGGACTCCTTGCTGAACTGTCCAGAGGTCCTGCCAGGTAGCTGCTCCCCTGGAGTCCTCTCCCAAGGACAGCTCTGGAAGCTCATGGCTCCAGTCCTCTCCAGCCTGTGTATGGCCACACCTGCTGGAGGTGAGAAAGGAAAGGCAGTTAGAAAGGTACTGCGGCCACTCGTTCTCCACCTGGGAGGGGTGTCCCTGTGAGGTCAGGACCATCAGTCTGGCTCAAGGAAAGAACTGCTAGGGGAGAGGGGCAGGGAGCACCCTGCTCCAGCGGAGTTCCGAGTCCCAGGAGCCAGGGAGCAGCCAGGACGTGACTCACCAGGTATCAGGAAGCACTGCCCACGCTCTGGGCTGTCCCCTGGCAGTAACACTTCTCTAGGGACACCATCCTTTAAAAGGCAGGAGCCTCCAGTGAAACGTCCTGGACAGACTGCGTGGAGCCCTGGCTGCTAAGGAATCTTCCCAGCAGGCAGAGCCCTGGGAAGTGTGAGGGTCGCTTTCAAATGTCTCCTAAATTCCTCGCCCCACACCCAGTGACCACTCCTCTGCTTTCTGCCTCTGTAAGGCCCCACCCTGGGTAGGACATTCATCTCCTACACAGGCCCTCTGGGTCTGACCCCTCTCACTGGGCACTCAGTCTATGATTATCCCATAGACTGTTCCAGAAGCAAAGAAGAAACTGGAAATAAAAGTCAAAGCTGAGAGTGCTCTGCATGGAAGGGGGTTTCGGCCACTGCGGTGCTGCCGAACCTTGCCGAACCTTTCCTCACATCCTACTCGTTGACTAGGTCAGTGGGAAGGTCATGGCAGATTTTTCTGTTTTTCAATGCAAACATGCATCATGACTTTCCTGACGACCCAATATTTTGTTTTGATGGGGTTCAGAAATACCCACCATACTTAGGTGTTCACTTCTACATACACTATTATTAGGGAAGAGCAAATGGACTCATTTTTTGTTTCCTAATACAAAGAGGACACATGCCAGAAAGAGACAGAGAGGGGGAGGGAGAGGGTGAAGACACTTCCTGAGGGGGCGTGGTCACACTCCCTTCCCTTCTCCATTTCTCCACCCCGTTGGGATTCTGGGCATCCATGCATGCACCTGACATGTTTCTCAAGCTGCCAGGGCTGGGATTTGAACAGCAGTCAGTTTTATGGTACCTAGCTAACTTAACCACTAGTTATATGGCTGGCCCAACTTTATTTTTTATTTTTATTCATTTTTTGCTTAATTCTTTTACTTTTAAAAAGGTTTTTATCATAGTGTGTATGCACTGCCAGAGAGGAGAGAGATGGAGAGACAGTGAGAGGGGAAGTGAGAGATCACCTCCCAGCGGGGTTGTCATGCTATAAGCCTTCCTCCATTCTCCTCCTGGGATCTTTGGCACACATGCACATGTGTCCGGTGTGACTTTCAAGGTACCAGGTCCAGGACTTGAACTGTGGTCGGCCATGTGTGAGTCCAGTGCCTTTACTATGTTACGTGGCTGGCCCAACTCTCGATGTTTAAAATGAACTTGAAATAGCTGAGTTTAAACTTACTAAAAGCAGGACAGCCTGCGCATGACAGATAAACCTGATCATTAAGTTCCCAGAGTGTGTGAGGTGCACTGACACCTCCGTGCCTTTACATGCTAACCTGACTGACACTGTCCCACTGGGGAAAGGCGGTTGGGGGTTCCACGGCGAATCGGAGACGTCTCTTTTCACACAGCATCTGAAGCGCGTGCCCAGTCTAACTCACACCAAACAACATCTCAGCCTATAAGTCTGACGCTAGGGCTGGACCTGTGTGTGCACATGAATGGGGAGGGGAACCCTGCCTTTCCGAGTCAGGTAGGACCTCGGGGTCCTCTGTTCAGTCTGTCCCTCTGCAGAGGGCGAAGAGACGTGAAGGGACTTTGGCTGACTTGTGGCCCCAGTGGGCCAGGAGCCGCGGCGTCTCCTGAGGCTCCTTCGTGTCTGGTTGCTCCCTCTCCCTGTGGGCTAGCGTGTGGTCCTCGCCAAGGACGCTGGGACGAGCCTAATGAAAACCCGTGAGCTCTAATGAGAGGGAGGGCTGTCTGCTATGAAGGATCGTCTCAGTCCAAAATCGCGGCTGTCTGTTCTGGGAGCCCGTAACCTTCGCGCCAATGTGCTGCCTTCCTTGGGGGCAGCCCTGAGCTGCTTCGGGAGCCGAAGTGCTGGCGGCGCCTTGGCGGCTCTGCTTTCCTGACTCAACACAGACACGGGGGACCCACCAGGGTCTGGAAGGGCTAGGGAGCCCAGGCCAGGACGAGGGCTGCCTTACTAGGTCTGTGTTAGGGGTGGCTGGGCCTGAAGCTGGTGGCTGGACGGGCAGGCGGCCTGGAGGAGGAGGACAAAGGGAGGCAGGCTCTGCTGGCCAGGGAGAGCTGTGGCCATGCAGGATTCCGAGTCTGGGCAGGCGGCTCTCAGATCCGAGGCCTCAGGAGGGCCTGTATGTGAGCCGGCCCATGGCCAGAGGCAGACAATCCATCCCTGGAGGCCCTTCGACTGGGCCCAGGGAACCAGTGTCGGGCCCTGACCTTGGAAAGGTGACCAAGAGAGGAGGCACTTTACCAGAAGAGGAATGGAGGCGGAGGTCCAGTGAGAGGGAGGTGAAACTCCTGTGCACCGTTGGTGACCCACCCCACAGAAGGGCTTCGTGCTTCTAGAACTCAGCACCCTGGAGGCAGTCTCCTCTCTAGGGTGTGGACGCAGATGCCAAGCCCCAACAGGTTACAGAACTTGCCGAAGTTGCGCGATGAGTGAGTGGGCACCAGGACTCAAACCCGGATGCTCCTCCAGGCAGAATTCCTGAGAACACGACACTGAGGGCTCTGACCAGCTAAAGCGAGCAATGGGAGTGCTGGGCCGCAGCTCGGCAGGGTCTGGCTTGGTCCCTGGTCCTGTAGGTGGGGTGCCTGGCAGGGCCCATGGGAACTCCAGCCCGCCCCATGCTCTGCTTTCCTCTTCTCACCACTCACATCCGCCCCACCTGCTCCCAGAAGTGCAGCCGAGTCACCCAGGGACTGAGGTTTTAGTGTTCTGGGGACCCAAAAGGCCCATCTCACTGGGGTCCAGCCCCTCCTTGCTCTGCTTCTCAGCCAGGTATGGGCCGTGCCTGACCTTGCAGCTCTGCCCAGGCCCTGTCTCACCTCCTCCTTCCATAACTCGATCTAAGCAGGTAGAACGTCCCACCCGAGGGGGTATCCAGATCACCCGGGACCAGGTCTCTGGGTGGGGCAGGCCCCAGCGTCCGCGAGCCCCAGGTGAACCCACTGGGCAGCCAGCTCCCACAGCCCTGAGCGGCCATCCTTCAAGGGTGACCCTGGGGCCGGCAGTCTTGGCCTCACGGTTGGAATTGGAGAGTCAAGTAAAATCTGAACCAGGAGCTGAGTGCGTTATTTACCAGCATCCCACCAGGTGCCAGGCCCAGCCACCGCCAAATGTGACAGCACAAATGTCTGCAGGCCCCGCCGAGTCCTCTGGGGCGGAATCAGTCCCAGGTGGGATCACTGCTGTCCGTCAGGCCCTGGCACCAGGCGGAGGGGAGGTTCTCCGCCTGGGGTGTGCGTGGGAACTCCCGGGATGGGGAGGTGCCCAGGCTCTCAGCGTCGGATCCCGGGACTGGAAAGTGCAGAGTTGGAGCCTGAATAGCCCCAGTGCCCACAAGGCAAGGCCATGCCTGCAGCCAGGGGGAAGGCACGGTCTATCCCACCGCCAGAGCAGGCCAAGTTCTAGGCCCTGGAACTGAGTTACTAACAGGCATTCCTAGGCTGGGACATACCTACGGCGGCTTATGTGTGAGCCTGGTTATATGCTCTTAGACGTACTGGATTACTTAATTACAGTATCAAAGGTACATTTTCCAGGTTCTTTTGACTTTTTAACACAGGGCAAGTTGAAACCCTAAAATGACCCATGTGTCAAATGCCGTTTTTGTCCTGACAAGCCATCTAGACTCACAATGTTGCTGGTCACTCAGGGCTACCAAAAGTTGCAGTGAGGCTAGTCCCCACTCAGTGAGCTGCGTGAAACCTCACTCTGACTTCCGAGGCTCAGTATATAAAAAGAACGCCACCAGCTCACTAATATCTATCTGTCTGAGAGATTTTTGATACAGGGCACGTGTGCTCACTGATGAACAGAGACAGAAAAAGAGAAGGTGAGAAATCATCCTAAGGTTGGGACCAGCCGTTGGCGTAATGGCGTAATGGCTATGTCGCTGGACTCCCATGTAGTCGACTGTGGTTCGAGTCTTGAACCCGGTGGCTTAAAACTCATGCCAGGTACATGTGCATGTGTGCCCAAGATCCTGAGGAGAATGGAGAAGGGATTGTGGCATGGCCATCCTCCCTGGGGGGCGATTTCTTGCTTGCTGTCTGTTTCTCTCTTTCTGTTGAGCGCGCACACCCTATAGCAAAAACCTTCCATAAAAAAAATCATCCCCAAGGGAAGGATGGCCACACCACAATCCCTTCTCCTCCACTCTCCTGCTGGCATTTGGGGTACACATGCACATGTGCCCTGCATGAGTTTCAAGCCACTGGGTCCGGGGCTTGAACCATGGTGGACTATGTGGGAGTCCAGCACCTTTACTAATACACCACCTGCCGGGCCCCAGTAATATCTTCTTATATAGACTGCTATTCAGAAATAATGTCTTGGATGTACTGGGTTAATTAATTATAGTCCTACGATTACGTCACCAGGTTCTCTGAACTTTTGAGCATGTGGCTACGAGAAACTAAACCCATGAGTGTGCCCTATGGGCAGCACGGGTGTGGACAGTGGTGAGGCCAAGTGAGGAGCCTGAGGGGAAATACAAGACTCTTATCGGAGAGAGGAAAGTCAGTTTTTAATTTTTTTTCTTTTCTTTTTTCTTTTTTTTTGGAGAGGTTTTTGCTATAGGGCGCAGACAGAGAGAGACAGAGAGATAGAAAGTGAGAAATCACCCCCAGGGGGGATGGCCACGCCGCAATCCCTTCTCCTCCATTCTCCTCTCGGGATCTTGGGCACGCACGCACACGCGCCCGGCATGAGTTGTAAGCCACCAGGTCCGGGACTCGAACCGAGGTCGACCATGTGGGAGTCCAACGACATAGCCATTACGTTAACTGCTGGTCCAAGGAAAGTCATTTTTAAGCACTGGCAAAACCATAGGTTATCTGAGCTTTATCTCTGTAAATTTAGCTCTCTTCTGGAGATAACCAAGACACCCTTTGAAAGAGAATCATCTAGCATCTAAGTGCAACCCTCAGCTCTCAGCAACGGTGGACAATTCCAAACTCTGGCTTGGTTTTCAACATTTTTATTTATTTATTTTTTTGATGCCATCAAAGAGACTCCTAGGGCACCCTGAGCTGCCTGTCAGAGTCTGTGAGAGCTCTGAGGAGCCCCTGAAATGGGCCTGAACAGCAAAGGCATTCTTCATGACCCCAAGGATACCCCCATGGTGGGTGTTCCTTACTTTATTACGAAGACTCTCGTCTTTAATTCAGCTCTCCCAGGTCAAGAAGCCTTAACGGCTTCCAGAACCAGATGCAGTCGGTGGAGGGGGGCAGGGTGTGTGTGGGGGGAACCTCTTCATTCGCGGCTGCAGGTCCCCTCTGCAGGGCACCAGGACGGTCTGGTGGTTCTGGGTGGCTCACTGCTGAATGTGCAGCCCAGTTGGCTATGTCCTCGGCACCCACAGCCCATCCTCCATGCTGGGACCACTGGGGTGTCGGAGGGGGTCACTCTGCAAGCTGGGCTCTGGGCTGGGCTGTGACCACGGTGCATGGGGCCCTTCACTGTCTCGGACCACTTCTGGACACTTCCGAAATCCTGGTGACTCTGGTTATCCGGAAAGGACTCTGGGGTGAGGCCATGTCAGAAAAACTAAGGGCGCCACCTCCAGGCCGGGCCGAGGGACGGAGCGGGCGTTTCCCTCGGTCCTCTTCACTCAGACCAGGCCTGGGCTTCCTTTGTGGTCGCCGTCCCACAAGGGGAACACGCCCTCCCACTTCCTTTCCAGCCTCACAACCTGTGGCTCTTCCCTCCCTGAACACGCACGGCGGAATTCTGCTTCCCCGACGGTTTACCGAGACGGCCCACGGACGTGCAGCGCGCTCCTCGGGGGCACGAGCCCTGCCTGCGCTGTCGGTGGCAGTGTTGCCCTGGCAACCACCATCGGGCAGTTCTTCCCCCATGGCCCACGCCCGATATCAGCCATGCCTGTCACTGCGGCCACCCCGCCC